>NC_138028.1:110667455-111166266 GCF_964106645.2 Podarcis pityusensis
GCCTTTCGTCTGGCTTTGCTTTCTAGGATGGCTGTTAAAAGTGGGCCTTTTGGAAAAGTGATGTTTTGACCTGGATTACCGCGATGATGAATTACACTTGACAGTCCTATCTTGTTAAGACTTGATGAATACTATGTGGGAAATCCAGGGCGTGGGTGTAGAATGGGGTTAATCCTTTTTATTAGAATGTTCCAGCACAGCACTGAGAATACATCAAAAAGCAGGAAAATGGGTTAGTGGCTTTAAGAATAGCCTTGTCGTCCGCCACGTTGCTTTAAAAAACAAAAGGAAAAAGAAATGGGCTGCTCTGTGCTACATTCTCTTGCCTTGAGACTTCCCCTCTCCCTAAAATATTTCTCTGATGGCAGTAAACGAATTGCATTGCCCTGCTGGTTGTAAACCTGCGGGTACTCTGCTGCGGAGCCATATGGCTCACATTTATTTTAATGTGCCTTTGACAGGAGGAGAATAGCTGAGACTGCTGAGGAAAGTGCTTACACTTTGGATTCCAGCCAGCGAAAGCTCAATTTATTTATGTTTAGTAACTGAGTAACTTCTTTTTACAGTAGAAATGGTGCTTGAAAAAGATTAAAAGACTTGACATGTCATTTATGCTACTTTTTCTCGCCCCCACCCCATTTTCTTTTTTGCAAACAAGGCAAACATGCTTTCCATTCACAGCATCGGTTTATTTTTAACTGAGCCGAGACCCCCCCCCCACCTCCACCCGCCGGTGGAATTCCGTGATCTATTTTTGGAAAGCTTGGTAGAATTTGCTTAAGCAAGATTATGCGTAAGGAGTTTCCTCACATGAAGACCAACTAAAGGTCACATTGGATCTCTAAGTCTCAGAGAGGCATCTCACTCAGAATTGACACAGGATAGAGCCTAGTTGATGGGCTGGAAACACCAGATGTTGTCGCCTTACTGGAGCTAATCGTGTGTGAAACCACTCAGCAGTCTGGACAGGAGACCACTGAGAACCTTGTGCAAGAGCAGGATATAAAATCAGGGGATGATCTAGGAGATGCTTTATTTGGAGATAAAACCTGGAGCTTCATACTTAACAAGGAACACATTCTGTGCCAATTTCAGCTCTTATCCAAACAAATGGCCAGATTCTGGTAAGACAGTTTTGTCCCTGGTCACTCGCCTGTGGCAAACAGGCTTTCCATGCAATCAGGCAGGAAGCTTTCGTGACTTGGAAGAGGGTTGATCCTGTTTTTCTCCTAGGCTGTTGATTTGCCACATGTAGCAATAAGGATGCACCTCAGCTGTGCCTTCAGATGATGCCTGCTTCCTCACTTGGCTGTCCCTTGCTGAATGGGAGCAAATGTGTATTAATAATGTTCCAGGTCGCAATTAAAAAATAAAAGCAATGAAATAATGGCTGTAAAGTAATATAGGCCCTCTGTGATAGTGTACTCAGTTATTTATGAAGCTAATAAAACAGGCCACCTGGAGGTATAAATGAAACAGATCTATAATTGCTTCCTATAGGAAAAAGATTGTGTTTTTGGTAGAAAGGTATTCTGTTTCCGTTTCCAGAAGTCCTAGGCTTTAGCAGTGCTAGAGGTCTAAAAGGTAATAAAGAAAGCGGCCAGTGTTTTTCTGCACTAATCGTATCTAGAGATAATATTCCATCTCATGTTGTCATTGTGTTGGGCAGTTTCATGTTCACAAGAGAAAGTTACATTGATTATTTCATACCTGGCTCACTTTTGTTACCAGGTTTGGGCTAGGTAGTGTGATGGCCTTGGTATGGATGGGGTCACTGAAGAGCCACAAATGAAGGGACTCGTGGTGTGGAACAGGAAGCACCAAAGATGAATGGAAGCATCTGTTGAGAGCATGATGGAAGGGAACCTCTTCCATGCTGACTTGTCTCTCATGGAACCTTAAAGCCGGTAGCAAGGAATCTGTAGCCATTTATCTTGCTGCTGTTGAGCTCCAGCTCCCATTAGCCCCAGCCAGCATGACCAATAGTCAGGGATAATGGGAACTGTAGTCCAGCAAACTACAGGCACCAGGCCCATTGGCAGACCAACAAAGATGTCTGCAAGCAAGTCTTGAAGGCTGGCAACATTAAACTTGCCATGTGGGAATCCCTTGCAGATGACTGCAGCGCCTGGAGACAATCAGGTTGTATATCCACAGCAGTGACCAGAGGAGGAATGACCACCGGGAGGAGCTCAGAGAGAAGAATTGCCAGGGCATACCTGCATCAGCACAACCTGATGCCTTCTTCTGCCCCAGCTGCAGCAAAACATGTGTCTCCCATGTCGGTCTTTACGGCCACAGCAGGCGCTGTAACTCTCCCAATAGTTTAAATTCACCCCCAAGGGTGCACTCTTCCATTGTCTCCCAGGACAGGTGGATGGTGACAAATATCAGCAACATCATAATCCCCAACCCCAGCTTTAAGCCTTGCAGAGAATTCTGCAGCATGTTCAGAGGTGCACACACTAACTGCACTGGAAACTGGCTAAGACCGTTGGGCCTCACAACTTCAGGGACACAAATCCATCATTACTGACCCTTTCACTCAGGTGTCCCTGATGATCTTTTAAAGAACCACAGAGTTCCTTCCCTGAACACAGTTTGAGAAAAATATTGTGATTTTCCTTTTTCTTTTACTCACTGACTGGTCACAGGTCCCACCTCACCCCTGCCCCAATAACATGATGGGTTGAAACCCATCTATCGCCTAAGATTAAAAAAACCTGGTATTGCTCCCTGTGGATGTGTGGCAGCAAGAAGGGCCTGAAGGCCAAATGGCTCTAATTGCCTGAGACAGAAGAGTTTTTAACCAGCTCACACGTCCTGTTGTGCCTTATTGCTGTTAAATATATGGCCTCATGTTACAAAGGCTGTCAGCATCTTTTATGACCATCTCAGTTCCTCCCTTCTGACCATTACTGTTCTCCCATCATACCTGTGCAACTGTTGCACCTAAATTGCACAGCCATAACTCATCATCTAGTTTCCCCCCCAGTCTCCTACTGCCGTCTCCCAGTAAATCAGGCAGGCTCCTGTCATATCTTCAGGAGTCAAGCAGCTAATGCGTGTGCGCGGTTAATATTCTACACTGCAGGCTAACAACGGCCTGCTTCTTTGTGGGGAAACAAAAGCATTCAGAATTCCAGCATGAGGTATCTCTGTCTGGACCAGCTGCACAGCAGGGATAACGCATTTAAGGAGCTGTTTTGTTTTATTTAAGGCGCTCTTTTCAAAATCAGTATGCATTGCCTAGAAAGTATGTTCGAATGCATGAGAAAGGGATAAACACCAGACCTTTAAAACACATTCAAAGCACACATCCAAGAATCCTGGGAACTGTAATTTGTCCTCCACAAACCTGCAACTCTTCACACCCTTAACAAACTGCAGTTCCCAGAATTCTTGGGGTCTGGGTATGTGCTTTGAATGCCTTTTAAAAGGTCTGGTGTTTACACAGCCTGTGTGATGAATGTAGGAAAACTATGCTCCTGACAGGTTGATTTATTTCTGATGTAACAACTGCATGACGACAAGTCTACCTTTTTGTGCAGCACATGGGAGAGATGAAGGAATGAATGAAACAAGACAAACACACATCGTGCATTCGTGCTACTTAAATAGCATCACTGTGTGGCAGGCCTCTGGCATTAATTTCTCATGCACAAGATATGCCATGAGAGAGTAATCGGTTTGTGAAAACATGGGGCAAGATACTCACTAGGCAGGTAATAATGTTTCCATTGCTTAAACCTTAATTAGCCAATCCAAGTTACTTGAGGTTTAAGAAAGCCCTGTGTTTGTTTGTTTTATGTTGGTTAGCTAAATAAAGATAGGGACGCTGTGGGTTAAACCACAGAGCCTAGGACTTGCCGATCAGAAGGTTGGTGGTTCAAATCCCTGCGACGAAGTGAGCTCCCTTGTTCGGTCCCTGCTCCTGCCAACCTAGCAGTTCGAAAGCATGTCAAAGTGCAAGTAGATAAATAGGTACCGCTCCGGCAAGAAGGTAAACGGCGTTTCCATGCACTGCTCTGGTTTGCCAGAAGCGGCTTAGTCATGCTGGTCAGATGACCCGGAAGCTGTACACCGGCTCCCTCAGCCAATAAAGTGAGATGAGCGCTGCAACCCCAGAGTTGGCCACGACTGGACCTAATTGTCAGGGGTCCCTTTACCTTTATAAAGAGGGAGGCCTTGTGGGTTGGAGGTTTCCATGTCCAGGAGATAGATTAGCTGCCTGTTCTGGATGGGATGGCACTCTCTTTGAAGGAGGAGCAGGTGTTCATTTTTGGGGTATTCCTTGATCCATCTTTGTCACTAGAGTCCCAGTTGACCTCTGTGCTCTGGAGTGACTTTTACCAGGTTCAGGTGGTTTGCCAGCTGCAACCTTTCCTGAACGGTGACAGCCTGACCACAGTGGCCCATGCATTGGCACTGCCTGAAGGCTTGATAGCTGTGCTTTATGTGGGGATTACCCTTTTATCTGGTCCACAGTTGTGCAGACTGCTCACAGGACCAGATTACTGGCAATATGTTACCCCACCACTAAGAGAGCTGCCATGTTCAAGGGACTTCTGTTAATTCATAATGTCTTAAACAACTTGGGGTCAAAGTCCCTTAAGGACTGTCTAGCTTCTTATGTTTTATGGATATCTTTGTTGATTTTGCTTTTATCTGTTGTATTCTGTCTTGTTATATTTTTAATGGAAATGCAACTTACAGATGTGTAAAAATAAGTAAGTCCACTTGCCCTAATGGGTGCGGCAGGTTGGCAATGCCTCCTTTCACTGGCACCTGATGGAAACCAGGACTGACAGGGTTTTCACTTCCGGTGGGCAAGTGTTGGCTCCCTTCGCCAGCTTGGAAATCTGGCTCCTGTTAAATTGGTCAATGGCAGACAGGCTTGGAGAGCAGGTGCCCCCAGGAGGAAATAGGCTTTCCTAAGGTCCACTCCCAGGGTATTTAAGTCTTCCTGTCCTAACTCCCGGCACCTGGTTCCTAGAGACAGTATGGGAAGAAGAACCTCCGTGTTGTTGTTACCTCTGAGATGGCTGGCTATATGGTTAGGGGTTCTAGGCCTCTATTCTGCTTTATATAAAAATAAGCAGTTAGGTTTGTCTCGTAAGAGAAGCAGTGCCTGCTTTTACTGGAACACCTTTGAATGTCTTTCGCAACACCTTTGTTGTCTTCGCATTGTTCCACAGTTAAGATCGGAAATTGAGATTGGAAACAAATTAAAGTTGCTCTGGAAAGTGCAATGAACATTGAAGGAACTGCACTGCAGCAAAACTTTTAACAGCAACATTGACTACCACCTGATTAATTGACCAAGGAGTCCTAAGAGTTTAAGCTGAGTAATCCATTAACCCTGCCTAAATAGGCACATGAGAAAGCAGTTCAAAAACAAACCAAAACCAACCAACCCCCGATACTCTTTTGTTGTGATGTGTGAATTCAACATGTCACATCAGGTATTGTCTTTGAACAGGCAGTTCCTGTTTTCACACGGAATGAAAGCCTTTTTGAAAATGTCAGTTTTGTATTAAGGATTGCTAAAAATAACTTAAGACGGCTATAAATCTACTTCCCCGTTGATTGGGGGGAAGGGGTAGTTTGTTAGCCTTTCAGAATGTTTTTGATCCGTTAACAAAACTAATGAATTGACTAAATGTGGCAGTAGCACTATATGCTAATAACAATAATGAAAATGAATGAAAATAAGTTGAATGCCAAATTAAGCATGTATGCTGATATGGAAGGGAGAGAGAAGGAAACTGGCAACAGGCCAGCTTCTCCACCCAATTAACTGCACAGAGCGAGGAAGGCCGAGAATGGGAATAACTCCCTCTCCCCACATGGGAAATCGGTTGTGTGTGTGGAGGCACACACAACTTGCACTCATGCCTTCTCCTCCCACCAGCACTCCTTCCTCATCCCTGATTCCCCCAGGCAGAGGTGCTCAGCACCAGCTGGCCTGGGGAACCCCACTGCTGAGAATTTGTGAAATGGTGAGAACGGTTTTCATTCTAAGCTGGTCACCTTCTTTCTTTGCAGCATCATCGATTCTGAAAAGAGAGAAGCGGAAGAGGACGAAGAATGTTCATTTTAACTGCGTTACCGTGTACTACTTCACAAGGAGGCAAGGGTTCACAAGCGTCCCCAGCCAAGGAGGAAGCACCCTGGGCATGTCCACACGTCACAACAGTGTGCGCCAGTACACACTGGGGGAATTTGCGATGGAGCAAGAGAGGCTTCACCGAGAGATGTTGAGAGAGCATCTCAGGGAGGAGAAACTGAATTCTTTAAAGCTCAAGGTAAGGACAAGGCTAGCGAACTGCTTTGCCTCTCTACCGTGTGGGCAAGAAGCAGGAAACAGAGGAATTGCCGCACTTACATCCTTGGCAAGATTGCGTCTCCGCTTCTAACATGGCTGCACGTCAATTGCCCCAAGGAAGCTGGCATCTTCCCGGTTTCCCACATTAACTCATCAGATTTGTAATAGGCTTCCACCTGAGCTCTTTAAGGCGACAGCTTCCTTCCTGCTATGCAGATACGATGGCAATTCATTTCCCCCCATCAAAGTTCTCGCTTTGATCAAAATTTAAATATGGTTAGCCAAGTTGCTTAGTGCCGATTGTTCTGCACAAGAGATTTTGGCTGGTTATTTTAAGGAAGCGCTGCTTTGTGTTAGGAATCTGGGTAATGTGGGATGAGGCTGCCGGATAAAATATTGGAACCCATTTTATATGTGTTCTGTATGGTATCTACCTGCAGGTGACTCTGACTGAAGCATGTCCTGCACCAATCTGTTTATGTGTTCCTTCTCATGCCCAGTCAGAGCTTACAGGTACTGGACACACCTGGCGTTCAGAGAGATGATGCTACTGACTGTCTCTGCAAAATTTTGTGTCTCATATTGTTTGTCTGGGACTTGAGCAATCTCTTATTTTTTTATGGTCCCAGGCTACTGGCAAATACACACACATGAAGACAAGTCACCATACATGGCCAGTGGGCCATATTGGACTCGCATTGTCTGCTTAAGCGCCACAGAGGCACTCCAGATTGAGCAGGTGGTTGCAGCAGTATTTAAAGCACTCAGTTCGGCTGATTTGAAAGCAGATCACATCCAGATCAGAGTCAAAACTGACTGCAAACTCACCCCCTCAACTCTGTCCTTGTGAAGGGGAGTGGGCAAAGCAGACCACATCCCACATGTCTTGGGATCGCGCTGGCAGTGTTAGGAGCAAAGCAGGCGAGAAATGGGTTATTACAAGATGATGGTCGCAGTGGTGATATGTACATGGCTTCCCATCAGTGCTCTAGGCAGCTTAAAAAGCAAAACAAAACAAAAACCGACACTATACAAAATTAATACAAAAGGAAATAATTAGCATAGATGAAAATAACAACTCAAAAACCTTCCTTCTAGTGAAGATGGATAAAAACAGGTTTTATGCAGCTCTGCTTAAAACAAACAAATGAGTAAGAGTACAAAATGTATTTTGGTGGAGAACCTGGAGCCCTCCAAATGTCATTGGGCTCCAAGCAGCATCAGTCCCAGCCAGAATGGTGAACTGCTAAGGGTGATGGAAGTTGGGAGTCCAGCAACATTTGCCCACCCCACTCATGATTTAAAACCACATTTGAAACAGAAAAAGGCCTATTGTTGATTTTTAAAGCACATAGTGCACAGTCCCTAGTCAGCTGCAGGTTGTTTGAGAGCGCCACCTGCTGGCCACTTGGTTGGAAAGAGAGCAGAACATTGGTTCACCTTTGTGTCAAAAATATTTTTACACGTTTCAAAGAAGTACATGGTGCTGTCTGTGAGACAAGGGTCTCAGAGCGAGCTGTACAGTGGAAGTAGATGCTGTTGCCCAGCTTAGTTGTTCCGTTTAGTCTGTGGCTCTGCAGAATCAAAGAAGCTATGGCAGAGCATGCAGTTACATGTGGGGCCTCCAATAAACGTTTGCAGTATGAAGTGCTCCTGTTATGGACATTCCACCTCCACCTCCCATCAACAGTCAGTCAGCATTCCATGCCCACTGAGCATGCTCTGCCTTCATTGGGTTCTTTTTCGGGGTTCCCTTCCTACTTAGTGGTTTTCTTTTTCTAAAGATTAGTAGAATTTCTGCAAACCTTGGGGTTCTCAAGAGTACTCCTGTGTACAGATGGTGTTGTTTTGCCTACTATCTCTGAGGTCTCAGGCTATGTAAGGCTGAATACAAATATGTAGCAGAAGGTGTATTAATATGCAGTCTTTAATATTTTTTGGGGGGGGGGTTCCTATGCAGATTAGTTTAAATTTGCATAGGAAAATTTTCTGCTGCTGTAGAGCAGCTGTAGGGAGCCTCCAGTCACAGGCAAAATTATGCCTGTCAATTTGGTCTTCAAGGTTGTTGTCACATACAATGGCAGGTGTGGGGCAGTTGCGAACGTGGCCTCAAAGGGACAATCGGCAGCCTAAAGTTTATTTGCAAGTGGGGGTCCCTATCACACTGACAGGAAGCCACACTGGGCTTTCCGCACTAGACAGTTCCTGGTGGGAGAACTCCCTAGTGCAGCTTGGGGGGCGTGTTTGCTCAGTTCCAAAGCAGTTTGCATTCAAGCCACTTTCTCAAATGAAGGGCGAAAGCTCAGTTACCAGGGGCGCAAAGCTGAGCATGCTCCATTGCAGGCACACTCCCAGCGCCAATCAGTTGTACCTGCCGACCAGCTATCAGTGGTTACATCTATGCTCTTGGATTGAAAGGCGATTGTCAAAATTGGCCTGTGAAGGGTTGGGGAATTAAGGACCTTTACCACCAGACAGATACAATTTAGCACTTATTTTGCTTGTATTCCGTAAACAAAGCTTTGAACCTGCTAAGTTTGCCTAACGTCATATTTGCAATTGGCATCCGTTCCTTGTTGCAAAGGAACTCGTGAAACAGGAACATTTTCTGCCCCACATCACTGATTTCTTCATTCGTGGCACAATTCAGGTCTCAGAGGACCTTTGCAGTATGTCATAGATAAGGCAAAACAAGATGGCTACTACTGCAGTAACAAAGCTGGAGATTAACATTAGGTTGAGGATCAATTCCATTAGAATGGAAGGTTTCTGAAAGTAAAGTGCCCTGCCACTTAGATTGTTGCCAATACTCCCGTGAGCCTTTCTTTCCCCTCTTTTGCGTGACAAATTCGATGCTTTCCATCACGGATTGTCTGTAGCCTCACCTAGGAAAAGTGGCTGGTACTAGGAGTTAGGAATGCTAAAAGCTGCTGCCGGTTCAGATAGATAATACTGGGATAGAAGGATAAATGGTCTCACACTATATAGGGCAGTGCCATAAGTTGGTAAGTTCAAAAACAGTAAGAAGCACTGGAACAAGCCCGCCCACTTCCATGCCAGGAGCTCCTTAGTTGAAAGCAGTGCTCCCCCCCCCCTAAAAAAAATGTTTAGGGGTACTCTCATTTTCCTACTCATATTGAAATACTGCCCCTCAATGAGGCCAAACTTAGATTCACAAAATGTTTAGGGGTATGCGTATCCCTGTGTCCCCCCCAGAAAAAAAGCACTGGTTGAAAGCCATGTTCATACAGTGGTACCTCGCGTTACAGACGCTTCAGGTTTAAGACGCTTCAGTTTACAGACTCCACTAACCCAGCAATAGTACCTCGGGTTAAGAACTTTGCTTCAGGATGAGAACAGAAATTGTGCGGCAGCAGTGGGAGGCCCCATTAGCTAAGTGGTGCTTCAGGTTAAGAACAGTTTCAGGTTAAGAATGGACTTCCAGAACGAATTAAGTTCTTAACCCGAGGTACCACTGTATAGCCTTTCATGATAAAAACAGGGTTTATTGCCCTTGTTAACTGTTTTCGAGCTGAGAATGGCTCTTCTTCTCAATGAATCCTCCACACGCTTTTTCATGGCTCTGTGTTGCAGATGACTAAGAACGGCACCGTGGAGTCCGAGGAAGCAAACACTTTGACACTGGACGACATTTCCGACGATGATATAGATCTAGATAACACAGAAGTAGACGAGTACTTCTTTCTACAGCCTCTGCCAACAAAAAAGCGAAGGGCACTCCTGAGAGCCTCCGGGGTCAAGAAGATTGACGTAGAAGAAAAACACGAGCTGCGAGCCATTCGCCTGTCAAGGGAGGACTGCGGCTGTGACTGTCGAGTCTTTTGTGACCCAGAAACGTGTACCTGCAGCCTTGCAGGCATAAAATGCCAGGTGAGAACTGAACTCAGGTACAGTCTTAAAGGGGCCTGGGGGAACGAGGGGAAGCCAAAGTATACTTACAGGTATTTGGTTTTTTAAAAACCCACTGGCATCCTCCTCCCTCCCCCCCGCCATTCAAATATTCCTAATGTATTTTTCATACTTCCCCCAGTGATAGGAAATCCTAGGAGTCGTTTTATAATGCCTATCTCAGTATGCAACAGCAACTATGCTGTTAGGAGGCCAGATGAGTGGCAGCACCCACCCATCCATTTGCTATAGGGGAGCAGCATAAATAGGGTTCTCATAAGTCATGGCTTCTGATAATGAGTCCTAAGCCTGGTTAAGTGTAACCATGGTTGACAGCTATGGTAACATAACAGTTGAGATCATTTGGGTCCAGCAGAGTGCGGACGGGGGGACTCATGCTCTAGAAAAGAGTATGAAACCCCCAAGGACCAATCTTGATTGCTTTCCTATTAGCAAGCAATCAGCCGTTTTACATTTACGTTGCCCTTGGTGTCCTTTAAGGGACGCGGGTGGCGCTGTGGGTTAAACCACAGAGCCTAGGACTTGCCGATCAGAAGGTCAGCGGTTCAAATCCCCGCGACGGGGTGAGCTCCCGTTGCTCAGTCCCTGCTCCTGCCAACCTAGCAGTTCAAAAGCACCTCAAAGTGCAAGTAGATAAATAGGTACCGCTCCAGCGGGAGGGTAAACGGCGTTTCCGTGCGCTGCTCTGGTTTGCCAGAAGTGGCTTAGTCATGCTGGCCACGTGACCCAGAAGCTGTACGCCGGCTCCCTCGGCCAATAAAGCAAGATGAGCGCCGCAACACCAGAGTCAGTCATGACTGGACCTAATGGTCAGGGGTCCCTTTACCTTTGGTGTCCTTTATGGAGCAACCAATTTTGAGATTCTTCCTTTCCAATGTCCCCCTGCTGTGGATTTATTTCCGCAAGATGCAATATAATGGACTGGGCATTTTAAAATTAATGTAAATCATTTATTTTCCATATCACCCCTTTGACCATATATCTGAGGCAGCTTTCCTGAATATAGCTCCTGGCTTTTACTGCCAATTTCTAGCTTGGCAAGGTTCTGCACTATAGAGTTCCTCCTTCAGACCCTTAGTTAATCCATGGTCTCTTTCCTAAAGGTGGATCGTATGTCTTTCCCATGTGGTTGCACTAAAGAAGGATGTAGCAATACGGCAGGTAGAATTGAATTTAACCCCATCCGCGTTCGGACTCACTTTTTGCACACTATAATGAAACTTGAATTGGAGAAGAGCAGAGAGCAGCAAGTCTCTGCGCTGAACGGTTGCCACGGCGAGATAAGCGCTCACAGCAGCTCTATGGGCCCCACAGCCCACCCGCTAGAATATTCCGTCCCGGATAACTTTGAGATTGAAGCAGAATCTCGGGCTGGCGTGATGCACTTGCAGTCGGCCGATGACTTGGACTGCCCAGGAGAGGAGGAGGAGGAAGAGGAGGAGGAAGACGCTAGCAGCTTTTGTAGCGGGGTTACAGATTCCAGCACCCAGAGTTTAGCACCCAGTGAAACAGATGAAGATGAGGAAGAGGAAGAAGATGACGATGAGGATGACGACGAGGAAAAGGTGGATGACTTTGTGGAAGGCTTGGGTGCTCATGGCGACATGGTGCAAGCTCTTCCTTCGGTCCTCTGCTACTCCGACAGCACCGCCATGCACGAGACTCACTCCAAGGCTTCCTCCTACTATGGCAACTCCTCAGCGCTTTATTACCAAATAGAGAACCACAGCCCTGGCACTCCTAGCCAGATGCGTGAGGCTTACTCTGAAAGGGATACAGTTAAGAATGGTAATCTTTCTCTGGTGCCTTATAATCCAGCTTCAGAACAGTTTGTGGACTACACACGGCAATCAGAGGAAAGTTATAGCGGCTCGCTTTATCCTCCTTCAAACCCGTCCGTCATAGTTTGCTGCTCGTCTTCGGAGAGCGACGGCACTGTTCCGTGTAGTAGCCTATACGCTGAGCATAGGCCAAGACACTCCCAAGTGGACTTTCCCTCATACTTGAAAAGTCCTTCTCAAGATGGATTTGTTTCTGCTTTGAATGGCGGCACTCACCTCCCAGAGCATCCCGCTGAGAATTCGCTCAGCCTCTCAGAAAAGAGCAGACTGCATGAAGAGTGTATCAAATCGCCTGTCATGGAAACGGTACCTGTTTAAATTATTTTAGGACAGAATCCCTATATTTAACTGCACTCTGTTTTAATTCCCTGGAACCAATCTCTCCCCCCTCTTAGCAATAGAGGTAAGGGGACAAGACTGTGGTTAGTGTTTTGAATATTTCTTCTGGTTTAGGCTATTGCACAAGGGCAGTTCATGTAAAAAGTTAAAATTTAAAAGCGTGGGGGGGGGGGAAAATCAAATGGTCTTTTGATAGAAAATACCTAGATTAAATAATAATAATAAATAGTCGCCTACCTGTTAAACAACGTGAAGCTGGCCTATCGAGACTCAAAGCTTCCCTTTGTATTATCAGACCAGTACAAGACAATGAAAATTTTACTTTGGAAACGTCATGTTTAGAGTACAAAATTGTCACACATATTTGAAGAGATGGTGACTTTTTAAATGTAGATGTGATTACTGTACAAAAAAACCGCCCCTGAATTGTTTGGTAATGTATATTTTATTTATTGTAGCTTAGTACTCATGTCTTGATAAAAAATGAACAGCATGTTCTTTGGAGCTGAACATTTGAGCAGCACAGCACAGCCACTTCAAATTTCATAAGGAAAATTATATAAATATTTTGTGACCACGTCTGAAGCTGACATTGAATTATGTTATTTGAAGTGCCCTAGCCTCCAGTCATACTTGTAAGCTGGGGGCAGTCCAGGAAGTACCACTGCTAGGCATGATTCGCTCGTTTCAGCAACACGGGTGGGGCGTTCCTGCCCCATCTCTATAAAATGAATGAAGGGCGTGCACAAGCTCCACCTTCTGAACTGCACTCATAGGCATCTATAATTGCTAGGAAGGTGAAATATAGGACAATCCTCTGGTTTTTGGTTTTAACTGGCACCAACATCCCTTGAAAATAAAGGAAGCTGGGCACAAGTCACCAAAAGTTAGTTGTGACTGGTTCATGCGTTTATTTTCTTTTGGGCATTTCATTTGTTGCTCAGTTTTCTACCCAAAAGCTACGTAAGGAAATGAACACTATTAAATACATGCAGAATCTAGCTGCTCTTCACATCTTCCTGCGCTCCACTTCCCAGAGGCACAGGTTTGTTTTTTTGCCATTGGACCCATGATGTAACATATATTATCATAGTAGTACAACCACTGCTTCTTTAGTAGTATGTACCATAGGGACGGGACCTCCAGTGACACCCCACCCCCCACCCAAAAATAAACCCCCAGAGAGACTTTAATTTCTTACATTTTTTAGGTTTACAGGTTGGAGCACATGGTTCTCCCCTTACCCATTTTATTCTCTCAGTAATCCTGGAAGGTATTTTAAAGACAGGCACCTAGTTGATTTTGTGACTGAGTTGGGAGTTGCCCACTCTAACCACTACACAACACCACCCTTGCTCTCCATTAGCCCCATGCACACAGACTCCCCATTACCTACAGTGGCCACATGAACATGTCAGATTGTCACTGTTTTGGGGTGGGATTCAATCACACACCAGGGTGCACAGTCGTAATTGTTGACAGGTTTCATGCAACAACCCGCCCTCCAAACATCAGCCCTTTTTGCAGTAAGGAAAGTGTGGGATAACACTGTTATCTAACCTCTGCACAAGCGTATCAGAATGAATGTTCATTTAAAAAGCCAATGCTTTCTAATCTCCCCGCAAACAAATCAGGATGAATGCTCAAATTAACAGGCCATCTGGATTGCTATGGTTAATAGAAAACTAGCCTGATGAACCAGTGAAATCAACGGGACCTCATCTTCAATTCTTTCAGTAGAATTTAGTTGCAACTACCTTTCGGTGCATTGTGTATCTCATGTTCACTTTCAGGATGAAAACTCTGGCTCTTTGTTGCCCTGCAAATATACAGCTAACTAATGCACTTTAGGGCCTCCCCTTACTTGTGGAGGCTATGGAAAGTCTTCAAGGTATGCTAGATGGTAGGTTTTTTAATTTTTTTATTTTATTTTACTTTTAAGTCATATAGGCAAAAATTAGGGGGGGGGGAATGATCCAGGTTTTCTCTAGCCAATTTCTGGATATATGAGTAAGTCACTGGTAAGAGGAGTCTTTGTGTTGAGAAAGCAACTGCATTGTAAATAGAAGACAGACAGGGTTCTAGGGGCATTGAGCCATTCACTCCAATGTGACTTAAGATTTCACCTATGGTACTGTAGCAATATTTTAAAGGCCTGATCCAAAAGGAGGTTGAAATCAACAGGAATATGTCCGCAGTTGCTGGTGTTCAGTTAAAGGACTCAAGCTTTTGCACTCCTCTTTGTTTTCTGCTATTTATGCTCAAGCCAAGGCTACTGTGGACTCTGCCTTCTCCATTTACATCTGTGGAGGAAGCGGGTGTGTGTATGCAAAGAAATGGGAGTCTGGAGACGTGAACTCCTCTGAAGTGAACTGGGGATCCTTGCAGGCAGCAGAGCACTGTGTGCACACCACAGAAATCCCTAATCAGGTGGCTGCTAATAGAAAAGATTGTTTTTAAGATTTCTTATTCAATAGTGAGAACAATGCCTATGAGTGTAACCTAGGACTACAAAAGTCCAACATCTGTCTTTCCCACTTAACAGCCAAGTCAAGAGTTTTACCATATCCACAGATAATATAAAACTCTACTTTTTGGAAAAGGGCAATTTAATAAGGCTATCCACACATAATCCTTTCATCTGCAGGGGCAATTTTAAATTTAAAGCCTTGAGCACCGCCTATCTAAAAAATACATCACTTCCTGTTGCGTTTGGATAATTCAGTTCTTTTAAAAAGGGACTTGAGGAAGCACCTTTGTGCGCCGGGTGAACACAAACCCTTACTGGACAAACACTGTGATAAAAAGAATCAGCTGAACTTACTGCTACAGTATTTTACATTTAAGTAACATTTAAAATTAATATCCATATCCAGTTTCGATCAAGATTATACCTATCATGTAGAAATACCCTGTGCAGCCATGCACACATTTTGCTCCCTGCTGTAGACTTAAGGGTACTGTCTTAAATCAGCCTTTCTAAATTGGCTGTAAATGTTTGCCTTTAAGCACTTGCTCCTGGGGCGGGTGACATGGCCCTTCTGTCAATCAGCTCATGCTCCAAGGGGGCAAACGCCATAGTTGTATGAAGCATCAAGCTTCTTTAATAGTTTTATTCACTATTTTACCAGCCTGCATAATTCAAGCAGCCGGATCAACGTCTGCCACGCAGCAAGGCCCAGAGTCACTTGGATGTTAGCAAGGAGTCAAACTTCCTTCCCATGTGAAGCTCTCTCACATTCTACAGCACCACAGATTGGTTCGAATCTCTACCCACCCCCAAAAATCCAATTTCTTTTTGCCATATGGAGCACAATGCATGGGAGATGGTGGAATGAACTCCCGTGGCTCACACAAGTGCTGTACGTCCTGTATTGTTAGCCCTTGGTTTGATATCTGTGAGCCTTACGTGCCAAATGGCTTGTTGTGACTAAATGACAAATAACAGTGAATGTGTTTTGTACAAGTTTTGCATGTTCTGCTTTAGTTTTCGTGATGGCTCTCTAGGCCATACAGATAATGAAGATGATCTTGCTGAGTTTACATGCATTGATGCACATTAATTTTAGGTACCAGTCAGCAAGTTGGAACACAGCATTCCCCATTGGAAACAGACATTGTCATACCTATTTCTATCTAATAACAAATCACCCCGCACATTAATTTTAGCAGGCCAGAAGGAAAACAACTGGGAGCACTTTCCTGGCCAATTATGTCTCACTTGCATGTTGTGTTATTGATCTTTAAAGATGGGCAGAGCAGATTGATTTGGCTCCAGGATTTTTATTTTTATTTTTTTTATACAGCCAGGAGTGTTCTTTCCTGAAGTCTTCCAGTCTGCCTGCCGTTCTCAGTTACAGTAATCCAGTGCGTCCCAAAGTCACCAAAAGGTTTTATTTTTTTTTACCCCAGACACCAGATAGAGCACATGGAGAAATAGCCTCTAATGAAATGATTGCAAGGATACAATCATGCCATAGAATACAAGCCTTTTCTACATCAAGCCCCATGCACAGATGGATGAAACGTGAGATGGAACAACCATGCTGGATCCCATTTTTCTTCACGTAGCATCCTTCTGGGAATGGGACCCAGTGTGAAAGGGACAGGATGCTCTTACTGGATCAAGATGACTCAGTTTACATTATAAGGGAATGCTCTTAAAATGTTCAGGAAATTCCCAATGTGCTGGATAAATTTATTTTTGTCCTCAATTATTTCCCTTTCTCCCCCTCCCCATTAATTTCCACAGGAAAATAGAACCATGTTTAAAACATGACTACAAGGATGTGGGATAATATGGAACACAACACACAAGTTTGCAACTAACCTAAACTGAATTAATCTTGTTCGACACAAGTAGATGAATCCTAGTGGGAATGGGAGATGCACAAATCCTATGGCACAGTCAAGTGCTTTCTGTTCATATAGATGCATATCCTGATCAAAATAGATAATGCAACTCTCGAAGATTATGTTTATACATATCCCTATTTGCTAGAGAATGTAATACCAAGGAGGAGGGAGTAAGGTGCCAAATATTACATTAGCAAGCAGGAGGGCTTCCCTGCAAGACCGAAAGCTTAGTTTCATTGTAAGGAATATACGTAGTTCCGAAATAGATATGCTGCAGCTCTTAGGATCACCTGCCAACACCTGAGCAACACTGTGTCCCCTGCTGCTAGTGTAAAGGACTAGCATGCCTCAACCTGTTAAGTCTTTTAGGAATAAGCATAGGCTCCAGCCCCAACTCTTGTAAGTTGCTATGGAAGACAATACCATCAGTAATAACTGAAAAAGGAGGGAGGGGATATGGAAAGGGGAACAGAACCAATGTGGTCTACTTATCCACCTGCAAAGGACCATGCCTCATCTACGGCAGTGCAAGCTATTCCTTGAGCTGTCTGTTAAGAAAACCGTAGGGTTGGAGTGGCAGTCCATCAAAATTCCATTTAGGAAATTTTATTTGCGATGCATGGTGAAAATAGCCTTTCCTCACTGCCCCCCAAAACCTTAACTATGTAGATTTAATGGGGTGTTTTCACTTTTTTCCTCTGAGGGTAGGTACCTAGGTGACCTGAAACTCATTTGTTTACAGCCAAAAGAAATATTAATATAGGAGCATGAATTTAAAGCTTTTACTATTTCATACCTATTGATTCAGATGGCTACCATATTCACCTCATCCATGCAAAGTAATTCATTCATTCAGTAATTCTTCATTCAGTGGACTAAGTTACAGGTGTTTCGTTTGGAAAAAGACTTGGGGTGGAGTTGGTAAAAATAACACATGCAAAGTACCTTAGGTACTAGAAATTTGATAAGACATAAATAGTAAAGAAAAATCCCTTCCTCTCCCAACAGCCTGGAACTAACCATAATGAAACTGAACTGCTCTTGCTTTCTTTCATTTACCTACTTTGCTATTAAGGTTTTCAAAAAGGAAAGCATTGTGTGGACAGGTGTGACCCAGCACTTTATTAGAGAGATGCAGCTTATACTGATTCACACTGTGTATACCTTATGTAAGAAAACTCACCCAATGAGGAATCTCTTTGCTTTGGACAATTATTAGCTCTGTATGACTTACCCTATCTACTGCCCCTTCTTTTTTCTTTCTCAATTGCCAATGATATATGGAAAGAAAAACACAAAGTTCATCTGTAACTCTGATCTGGAATGTTCTCAAGAATTAAAGTAAATAGTGTATACAGCCATGGGTCCAATGGTATTTCCAATTCAGGAAAAACAAAAAATCAGAACTCGTGCTTTAAGATGTAGAAGTAGATTCTCATAGCTGCTTGAAAATTGTAAATAACCGTAATGCTGCTTTAACTTAACACATTTGAGGGTAGATACACATGATTATCTTTTTATGAGGGTGGTTTTTAATCACCATGGATGGGTCTCTCAACTTAGCCATTGTAGACAGAAGCTACACACCACCACCCAAAGGCTCTCTCTGGTGGTTAGTGTTATGCAAGGTAGCTTTGGCTCAGCTACTGTGGGCCCCTGCTCTGACCAGGTCACTTGCTCCCAGTTTTCTGTTCCTCAGGCATTCTTCCAAGACGTTTATGGCAAGAGAATAGAATGTTAATGTAAAACTCAAAACCCATAATTGGCATTATTCCCTCCATGTGTTGATTTAATTTTGCTTTATAAGTTGCAACTTCACAAATACCAAAAGGGTAATGTAGGCAACAAAAACATTTGACAAAACTTAACCTGGACCTTATGCTGTAATCTTTTATTTTAACTGTATCTTGTATTTATATTTTCAGTATTTATGATGAATGACATGTAATTTGATGTATTTATTGTGGCTTATTTCTGCAATGTATATATTACAAAATAAGCATTTATAAGTCTTAAAATTAGGTTATTTTTTTTCTTAGTGGCACTCGTATTATGCTGTATTTTTACTATATATTGTACAATATATATTTATTGTCTATTTGTTTGCAACAAAGTAAATCAGGTTTCTACGTTACATCTATTACTGCCTCTTTTGTACTGGGGAAGGGGTATCTTAATCGTTTAAAGTTTAATACTGTTTTTATTTCTTTTCATGGTACAGAAGATAAAATTTTGAGAAAACAATTATTACAACAGTAAACAACAAATAACTTGTCCTGATAAAATTACAAACTATTCATGCGTTCATTCTTCTCTGCCTGGGAGTTACTACTTTGGAAATCTGCAAAACTAATGAGGTCTTACCCAGATGCACCCATTCAAAAGGCCACATAGCACTTTTATCCTGAGTGGTACAAACCCAGCATTAGGGGTAGGCCAACCTGTCTTGTATAGTCTACCATCTTGGTTTTCCTAGAATCCCTATGGCCTACTGATACATTTTAAAATTTCCAAAGCAAGAGTATATTATTCAAGATCTCTTAACTGTAGAGCTTAACTTATCCATGACAGGGAACTCTGAAAACAAGCAAAGTGTCTTTCCTGGATCAGATCAAGTCCAAAATACTTTATTTTTTGCTCCATAAGACACACTTTTTTCCTCCTAAAAAGTAAGGGGAAATGTCTGTGCGTCTTATGGAGTGAATGCCTATGGACGGCGGCGGGATCCCACTGCAGTCGCGAGCGGAGGATCCATGGCTCCCCTTCCTTCCCGGTTTGCTTACACCCGTGTAAGCGGCTCCTGTCCAGCTTTGCTGCTTTAAAGCGAGCCGCGGAGGAGGGAGGGAGGGACAGGCTCTCCTTCCCTCCCTCCTCCCGGGCTCAGCTCGCTTTAAAGCAGCAAAGCGGGAGAGGAGCCACTTACACGAGAGGAGGCTTCTGGGGTTCCCGTGTCGGGTCTGTCCAGGAGTGTGCTGCCTCCCTGCTCGTCGCTCCTTGAGCGCGCACGCTAAAGAAACATACAGCTCCTGTCCCTCTCACTCTCACTCTGATATACCAGTAGCTTATTAAATAGTTTAGTACAACATTTGATTCAGAATATTTCCCCCCGTTTTCCTCCTCTAAAAACTAGGTGTGTCTTATGGTGCGAAAAATACTGTAGTTCAAATTCTTTTGCAAGAGTCCTAGCAATCAGCAGCCACTGGTGGGCCACAATGAATTGACTAATTTAACCTTTGTTGTGTTCCACAGGACATTGGGGAAGGGCTTTGAGGCGCTAAGCATGAAAAACATCATTCCTCCCAGCCCTGCAATTCCTACTTTTTTTCTTTCAGAAGTAAACTGTTTTTTTTTATCATGGGACTTTCAATATGACTTCTGTCCCAGTAAAAGTTGCGTTCCCACTGGTAACCCAGTCAACTACACTTTGCTGCTCCCCACCTCTTCATTCCAGTTTCCTCCACATCACTCTCTTATGCACCTTCTGCTAGTCTTCCAAAAGCAGAATCAGCAACAGGAGAAGCCTGCAGTTTAAACAGTGGTGGTGGAAAAACAGTACCTTTCTTAAGAGCAGTTTAGCTCTTAAGGTCACAGAGGTGTTGGCAAGGTCTAAGAGGAGAGCCCTATTTTCAAGGGACTGAGAGGAGCTGTAATTTAAAAGATATGGAGATGCAAAGGACTAGGATTTGGGAGTGGGGATAGGGCTGAGAGAGAACTGGGGCAGGTTTTTTCTATTTATCACCACCCGCCCTTGGTGAGGCTTGTTTGACAATGAGAAATCTAGCCTTTAGAGTTATCAGCCCAGTCATGTGAAATACCCTGCTAACAAGAGATTCAGCAGGCGCCTTCTGTGCCAACTTTTAAACAGCTGCTAAAAGCTTCTCTGTTCTGCCAGGCAATTAAGTGCACATCCCCACAATGGCCTAGTGATGTTTGTTTTTAAGTTCTTTTTTATTTTAAACTGGGCTTTAACTTTTTATGACTTGTTTGGTTTTAGGTTTTTATCTTGTTGTAAACCACCGTGATACAGCGATATATGAATATTTAAACAAACACATGTTCAAAGCAGCCAATCACTTCTTTCATGGTTAAAACTCTGTGCATCAGAAACACCACCACCCTTGTCAGTGGAATTTGGTTCATGTGGGTTTACACAAAGGATTAGGAAGCTGTTTTTCTAGGTGCTATTGGAAATAATTTTGCAACAGCATCCTCTGCTGGTTAGTTTATTGAACAAGCATTTAATAAATAAGAACTTCAAAAGGTTTGTTGGTTTGCTTGTTTTAAAAAGGAGCATTTATTATTATTATTATTATTATTATTATTATTATTATTAAATGCATATACCGCCCTATACCTGCAGTTCTCAAGGCGGTTCACAGGATAAAATTAGACTATAAAACTACAAAGTACATAATCAGTAGTCTAGATAAATCTGATATTTAATATTATCCTGTTAAATACACTCTGCAGACACGGGGAATGGATCTCCAACATTAACATGTTCCTTTCAGGAGCTATACCTTTCACTGATTCCCTTTGGCTATTTTATAGCTACAGTCTCAAAGAATTTGAAAACAGAAATAACTAAAATAAAAGATAACACAGGATTGATAGAACTGTAATAATAGAATGCTGCATTTTACAAAATATATTATCTGAACGAGATTACACGTCTGGTGTACCTTACCCGGATTGATGCAAGAGAAAGAAATCAACATCTGCTGCCAAGCTGCTATTTATTTTGCTGTGAATGATGATCGATGGAGCTCTGTGGCTTCCTTTGGAGAAGATATACTGACACAATCACAAAAAAACACAAATATCTTTTTCACAAGCACTTGAATGCAAGAAAACAGCTTTGGAGAATGCAACAACTTATTTCCCATTTGCCAGAAACAGATGGGTGGTCCTACTTTTTAACTTCTGGATTTGGGTCTGCCTTTAATTGAGCTGCTCAGATTCCAAAGAACCTTGTGGAACCAGAGGCCTAAGAAAGGAGGTAGGGCTCCAAAACGTATCAGGTTATTAAAGGAAAGGGGCACTAGAAAATGATAGCTGAAGAAGCTTAAAAACAGAGGAATTAGGTGAAATAAGAGAAAAATCAGAGCATGCATTTGAACATAAGGTGCTGATAGACGCTGTAGCTTCTAGACCAGGCATCCCCAAACTCAGCCCTCCAGCTGCTTTGGGACTACAACTCCCATCATCCCTAGCTAACAGGATAAGTGGTCAGGGATGATGGGAATTGTAGTCCCAAAAACAACTGGAGGGCCGAGTTTGGGGGTGCCTGTTCTAGACGATGGCATGCAACCATGTTACTGCTACAGGCCAGTGCCTACGGGCCTCAGTAATTTGCAATGCATTCATTATTCTAACATCCAAAGGATGCTCTAGAAATTAATCTGGATAGTCTAGATTAATTCCACATCAGGCTGCCTGCTCCCTCCTGCCAGAGTGAGCAATACAAATACACAAACATGGCTACACTTTGCCTGCAAAAACACTGCCAAACATTTGTTCGTGGTTGGTCCCAGGGCTGTGCTGCAGCAGTTGCCAAGGTTTCTTGTGTTTCCTTTTTTTAGTGGCTTTGAATATCATACCAAGTCACTGGAGCACTCTCAGACCCAAGCAAAGAAACAGAAAGCTGCACACACACCCAAAATTCCAAAGGGTAGCTTTTGCATCAAAATATTTTTATTTTATTACATTTATGAAACAAAATTAAAGAGGCGTTCTGTACAGCATATCATGTATACCTGAAATAAATGCTTAGGAGTACAAGGAAGAATTAAGAACTCAGCCTAGAACAACTGTAGTTAAATGTATCACGTTTAAATCAGATGGAAGACCATTGCAGTGGTGGGGTAGAGACATAGCAGAACTGCATGCTGCGGAAAAGATAAAAATATAACGAAGTGCTCTGAAGTCATAATTATAGCCTCAGTTTATAGTTTTGGTTGAACGTTTGGGGCAATGCAAGCACGGAGGAAGAAAAAGTAGTAGTTAACTTTGTGACATAAACACCAAATCAACAAAGTAGAGGAAAACCACTGTATAAACATAAAACATACTTTTAAGGAAGAACAATAGTTTTGCTTCAACCATCTGCCACATTGCAAAACTCTGCTTATGCAAGCAGCATCTCAACAATAAGCTTTCAATAGTGTATATGCAAGGCCTCAAGTAGTTGCAACATCCACTTCTTTGTTTAAAACCAGAGATACCAAAATAAAGAAAACTGCTTTATCAGCTTCTTGAGATGGCAAGTGCTGTAACAACCTCCCCCAATCTAATGTCCTCCAAATGTTTTGAACTACAGCCCCCCATCACCCCTGAACATTGGCCATGCTGGCTGGGGCTGACAGGAGTTGTAACCCAAAAGATCTGAAGACCAGCTTTGGCTGGATCCGGAAAGGCCCCCAAGAGCACAGAAAGTGCTTCCACATATGCCTGGGGTGGTGATGAGCAATTTTCATTTCTGGTGGCAACCCTCTAACTCCTCCACGGGGAAGAGCTGGGGCCAACTTTGTAAGGTCTGTGTGTGCACATGAAAGACAGCACAGGAATCTATGAATGAATAGCAAATATATGTGCAATGCTCAGGGGGAAAAGCTCCTCCATGGTGGCATCCGTCCCCTCTCTTTTAAACACTAGAGGAATTATTCACAAAGAGTGAGCTTTTATTTGCAACTTCTTGGTTTAATTGCTAAGGGTGGATCGAATGTAATGCCAGTTATCTGATTCTAGCACAGTGTAATGTTCTCCTCCCCAGCATGCCCTCTAAATCTGTTCCGGGGCTCTCCCCAAACCTCTGGAGCAGATTTGTGGAGGAAGAATCTAGTTGCACGAGTGAAAATCCATGAGCTGATGTAGCATTGTACTTGAAAACCCCTCTATTTTTCTCAGCATTGTTGACCCATCACACTAAGCAGCAAAAAGTGCTGAATACTGACTCTTAATTAAGGTGTTTAATCACAGAATGTGCAACCAGTAAGATATTTTGTTAAAATTCCTTGCATGTAGAAAGCAAATAATCCTAACTCTAAACCCAGCAGGTTCAGTTAAAAAATTACAAATTTCTGATGAAAGACACCAGTTACTTAAAATGTTTTGCAATGGCTTTGAATTAAAAGGGTCATGTTTTAAATTATGAACACATGAAAGAGGAATATAGGAATTAGAGATATGGAAACGTGGAACCCACACATAATAGGAAAAAAATGAGAGACGCCAGAATTGTCTAAGAAGCAAGTAATGCGATATATCAGGAGAAACAATAAACACCTTTTCAACTAAAAGAGAACAATTTTGTAATCAGTTTCAAAAATCTTAAAACATACAAAGCTCATCACTGATAAGCATAATGAACAACAGAACACCAAAAACAGCAGCATACAGAGACCCAACCAGTTTGCAAGGGGCTAACACCAAGAAAGTATTATTCATTGGAGTGGTAATAGAACTTCATAGTTTCAGAAGAATTGATAAACTTCATAGATATTTCTTGCTATAAACACTGAGCCAACTAGATCAATGTGTAAACCAGGGGTGGTCATTTAAGGAAAGCTGTCACAGTTTAAATTATAAAGAACACCTATAAGGCACTCTATTTTTCAGAAAATATAGGAAAAAAATCATCTCCCGTAACCTCTATCAACAAGTTTCTTCAGTTATTGACCAGAATGTGTTTGTGAATGCATCTATGTAAAACTTTTACAAACTATCCCCAAACCACTGAGAATTGTGTCTTAAAGACAGAGGTTTTACAAAAATATATATACTGGAAATATAATTTCCAATATTTGTAAACATTTTTTTAAGAATCAAGAAACCTAAGTATTCCTTGGATTTCTTGCCAGCTAAATTGTGCATTTTAATTTTGAAGTAAAAATGCTTTATTTATTTTTTATTTTTTACAGTTAAGATGACTCTGCATAATTTAAGTTAAAGCTGGATAATTTTGAAGGAGATACAGTTCCCATCTCCTAATTACCAGTACTTAATTGTTTCGGCTAAAAATCCATTTTTGGAAGACGTCTGAGGGGTTACACGTCACCAAGCTTGGATGCTCTTTATTTCCTGTCAGGCACATCTTTAAGGCTGCGTTGTACAACGACTGGTCCTAGAAAAGTGGAGAGAGAGAAGACACATTTTTATATTACTTTTTCTCCAAGGAGATTAGGGGGGCATGCCAGGACTACCCACTCTAACCTTAAAACAATGCTGTGAAGTAGATTGGCCATACAGTGGCTTATGCAGAGTCACTCAATAAACTTTGGGGCTGAGTGGGGATTTGAAACTGGCTCTGCCCAATCCAAGTACGACAGGTGATTGTACTATATCACACCGTCTCTCTGGTTCTGCCCATTAACCCAGCCAAGATTTTGTAGACATCATGCATACTTGGGAGAGACAAAATTCTATCAATGCTGACAAAGACTGATGATTCTGCAACAAATTCCCCAGTGCTGAAAGCTGCAGCTATATTTACATCTTTAAATTTAGAGCCTGCTATATTCTAGAGGCTTACAGTGGATTGAAGGTAGCAATATTGGATATTATTATTTTTTAAATGCTTCCCTTTATCATAATGGGTTCACTGTTCTACAATGGTATCTGAAAACATGGCTGTAAAGAGCTGTTCTTGAGAGGTACCGGGAGAAGGGAAAATGAGATCTAGAAAGTTTTTACATAGGGCTCAGAACTACAGCTTTTTCTGCACATCTCAACAACTTTTCACCTACTAGCAAGGAGCTGGAAAACCTCACACATGTTCTGAAGAAAAGAGTCATTCTAAGTATGTGCCAAGTTTCACACTGGGGGACAGGCACTTGCACAGAGGAGCTTATATGCAACAATAAATATCTCTAAGAAGAACTTGCTCCTGTAGCTGCCCTATCGTATGGGAGCAGTACATGTAAATGTAAAACTCCTCCTCCACATTTAATTATCTAGCAGCTCCAAACTATAAAAGCTATATGTTCTCTTTTTGCTTGGCTGAATTGATTTGAGAATACCTCTCGGATCTCCCATTTCTCTTCTGGGGGGGTTCTGCTGTTCTTCCCTTTGTAGCCACAGTCATGAAGTTGTGCTTCTCCTGATAAAGCATGCAGGCACAGCTCTTTCTGGATGTTGTGCCTAATTTCATGATGTGCAGAATATTCAAAGTACTATATAAAGAAACAATTCAGTCAGGGAAGTATCACCCAAAACTCAACCATACAAATTCATGGCGTCCCTTTGAACTCCAGATTAATGCTTACAGAAAAACTTGATGCTTTGCAGGTGGAGTGCTTTATACACAATGCCTAAACCATGACAAGGGCAGGTCACTAAAAATAGTAGGGTGAAAAAGGAAAGATTTTAGTTTCCCTTCTGTCTCCCACTCAGAGACAAGGCAGGAGAGATAGCTATGTGGCAGATTCCCAATGAAACCAATTTGTACAGAGCAGATCCCAGAGCTGCTTGTGAAGGTAGGAGGCTCTCTGGAACAATGTAGGAAGTTGCACTGGGGCCTGCAGGGAGAATTGGTGAAAACTGCCTTCCCCTCCCTTATTCTAGAGGAGCAGCTTCTGCTTGACTCTGGTCCCTTCTATGAACAGAGTAGCCTTTCCATTCATGAAAGAGACATTCTGGATCTAACCCAGAATTAGTATGAAAAGTCTGTGCAATGTCTAAGGATCCTGGAACTCTTGCAATTGAAAGGTGCTATCCACTCAAAGTTAAGCACTTTTAAAGCCACACTGATTTCAGTGATTAACTTTGGCAAGATCATATCCAAGGCATCTATCAATTGCAAGGGACAGAAGCAGCTGTCCAGCCATAGTGTGCCAGCACTGCCTTAACAGTATAAGTGAAATGTCTTCCACTGGCATGGCACCCTTGCCAACGCTGATGTAGACCAGGCCATAATGACACTTGCAATATGCCCTGGACCTCCTTTGGGAGGATTGGTGGGATAAATATATATGCTATTAAATGAATATAAGTTACCAGATTGTTCTTCTCTTCCTGTATCAAACTAATAGTATGAAATTCAAAAACAAATACTATTTAATAGAAGAGACCATTGAGATCAGCAAGTTACTAGGTAACCACTAAGGAATCAAACAATGGAATTATTGTCCATATCTTTTGATGGACAATTGATAGTTTCAGTGTTGAATATGTAGCTTTCCTATTTGCCACGACAGTATTTTTTACGATAGGGTAATTTACTTAAAAATGGAGTGGGTTTTTTTATTGAATGAAATGAACTATGATTTGCAACGCCTAGTTACATTTCCAGAGGTGCTACATTTAAGGGATGCAATATGTTCTGAACCATCTCTGCTCCACAAGTTGTGTACCGAGAAGTGTTTGTTAGAAGTTCAGCCATCTAGGAATGTACATAGGCTCAAAATGGTAGGTGGTTTTAGCATAGGGAAGACCACTCTAACCTCCCAGCATGAGGCTGTAAGTATGACAGGACAGATGACACAGGCCTGGTTGCTTAGTCACCCACTGGTTTCCTCCTTGACAGCAAAAGTTCTAAAGACAAAGGAAAAAGCAGCAGAAGAAAGAGGGAGGGAAAGAGTAAAGATTATTAAGTTTACAATGCAGAAATGAAGAGTGTTCCCGCAGAATAGATCAGAAGCAGACAAAAAGCTGAAAGAGAGATGAAGAGTGCATGGCAGAGACAGTCAGGGAACTAGTGTAACCAAGGCAGTATATAGCATTATGGAAGTCATCCAAGTTATTAGTGTGAGGTTATAAAAGATGTGGACTCTGCAGAGGAAGGAGACTCAAATTGAGAGTTGGTCTTCACTTTGGGTTCCACTGCATCTATGCCAATGGTAGTCTACTCTCCCTAACACAATGCCCTCTTTTTATGCTGAATACCTTAAATGAGAGAGATGCTTACAAGATACACACTCAAACAGGAACATAAAGAACATCAGGCTTCCCAAATAAAACAGTGATTACACAGTAACTTCTAACCATAGGGAAGGCTCCAAATTTGGTGCTGCCCTTGGAGAGCTCCTTGCTCTTTATAACACAATGCAGTAATCTAACCTTGAGGTTACCAGAGCATAGACAACAGTAGTTAGGCTATCCCTGTCCAGGTAGGGGCGTAGCTGGGCCACCAGCCAAAGCTGATGGAAGGCATTCCGGGCCACTGAGGCCACCTGAGCCTCGAGCAACAGCAAAGGATCCAGGAGTACCCCCAAGCTACGAACCTGCTCCTTCAGAGGAAGTGTAACCCCATCAAGAGCAATCTCCTACCCATCCGGTCTAGGCAACCACTCACTAACAGGGCCTCACTCTTATCTGGATTGAGTTTCAGTTTGTTGGCTCTCATCCAGTCCATTACTTCCACTGCCTCACCTGCAGATGTAAAGGAGAACTAGAGCTAAGTGTCACCAGCATACTGCTGACAACTTACTCCAAACCTCCAGATAACCCCACCTAGTGGTTTCATGTAGATATTCTAGGCATGAGACCTGATAAATTTAAAACATGCTCTGAAAACACATTGCTGTGCTTATCTGCACAGTTACATAAAAACTGAATGCAACATTTTACCTGGTTTCCTCCAAGCCCGTGACATGTATACATAATCAATGGCTTGCCACCATTATTATTTTCTCCAGCATCCAGGCATGTTCTTCTCCCAACATTTTTTAACTAAGGAATGTAAAAAAATGGAAATGTAAGTACAGAATAGCATAGTTAAATCCTCTACACATTTGCTTTATTTCTTCTTGTAAAAAGAAAAGCATACTCACAAATCCATATAATGGAGGATTCAAGTCTGGTACATATGCCTCAGGATAAACATTGCTAAGGTACCACGTAAAGTTTTTACACTGTAATTGTTGCCTTAACTCATATCTTTTTGAGAGGTCACCAAACGTTTTCTGTTGAAACAATACTAAAAAGTGTTATAACAAAAACAAATCACAAATAATACTTTTTACTGAAAGTAAACACAGAGGGAATTTGTAAATTAATTCAGTTAAACAAGCTTTAAATAATCTTTAAATAATGAAAATAGAGGTTGGAGGTCCATTTAGAAGCTACTCAACTTCTTGCAGCCCTCAACACATTCCCTATAATCATTATATGTTCTGATCAAATTATACTTTTCCATGTATCCCCAAAGAATCAGAATTGGAGCAAGGAACACCACTTACCCAATAATGGTGGCAACAACCTGAATAATCACCCAATAATTCCTTCTCTCTCTCTCTTATGTCAATAAGTAAATAATTGACATAAACTTATAGAGCCAGGAATACACACAAGCACACTTGAGATGCAAATCTACATTATCCTTTGCCATCCATTTTTTAAATCACTAACTTTAATTTTCTCCCTAAACAACTGGCCAACTTGGGGTCTTTGAGGTTATCAAATGTTGTTAATTCCGTATTTACATTTAACATGACATAAGAAAAGCCTACTGAACCAAGTCAAAGTCCTGTCTGGGTTCAGCAGCCAATTAGATGCCTATGTGAAGCACATAAGCAAAATCTGAGTGCAATAGCACTCTCCCCATTTGTGACTCTGGCATTCAGATGGATACTGCCATTGACAGTAGAGGTAGAACACAGCCTTATACTCTGTGCATTTGTTTTTTAAAGTCATCCAAGCTGTTTGCGACCACTGAATCTTACAGATACTGCCTGGTACTAGCCTTCTAATATTTATCTTAGTTGGCTAATACTGCTTTAGTAAAATCAAGATTCTTTTTAGTCATTCTTTTAGACTTCACATATATTAATCAACTGAATGTTAAAGAGAATTATTGAGAAAGATCCCCCTCATTCCTCCTAGAAGTTGGTGGATGCAATTAACGGCACTACTCTAGTTCAAAGAGCTCCGGGGAGGTATTGTATAAAAGATTAAATGAAGAGGTAATGGGCACTACTGAATCTATTCAATATATTGCCAAGCAGAGCAAATTGAATAAAGAGTGCCTACTACGTTTATATATTTTCACAATAAATAATTTTTGCTCACCAAGAACTTCAGTGCAGCAACTGATTTCTAATACCACCACCATCGTCACCTACTTGTTTAACTATTTTTGTTGCTTCTGTGTTTCTCCGGTAAAATATATACTTATATTCATCCATCCAGACTTCTGCAAGACGAACTTGATTACGGGTGATCACTTGAGTCCCTTTTGGAAAGGTATGGGGGCTCTTGCTGCGAAATACATGGCCCACAACTGAGCAAGGTATGATTTCCAGCTGACCCCCACATTGCCACACCTGAAAAAATAACAGTTTCACTTATCAGCCTTTAACAGAATACCAGATAGCAGGTAATATTGCTCTAGAAGCATTTGTATAAAAATGCTTTCTGAAATCAAACCCTGTCTACCTACAGGGTAGTAAGATATTATTGCAATACTGATGCAGCAACCAAGCACCTGACACCACACTACTAGGGATGGGGAGAGATCCAATTCAGCCCACATTTAAATATGAATCTACTCATTTTCCATTTTCCAAAACAACATGCAAACTGAAACACAAGCATTATTCAAAATTCACATTTACAGGCGTCCCGTCCCCCCACTTACACGCAATCAACTTGCTCACGACTGTGCATATGTGTGGCGCCAGGGAATAAATAAGTACAGGTGGACATCATTTTATGTGGTGGTTCCATTCTTGGGCCCTGTGGGCATCAGCAGAGTGTGTATATGCATGCCACGCCCTGTTACAGTCCGTTTTCATGAGAATATTAAAAAATAAATAAATCACAAATTGTTCCAAAATGTTGAGAAAACAAATTTAAGGCTGGAAAACTGAGGACTGAAATGGACAGGTCCACCCCTAAATAATAGTATTTTCTCCCTCCAGGTTATCATTAGCCTAAGACCAAGCTCATCTGGTCTCCTACTTCTATAGGGAGCAACTGAAATGCAACCGAGGTTTGTCATTGCATCTTCATGTGAATATTGTGTCTCTAAACTTACTCGGAAAGACATTTCTATATTTTCTCCTCCCCATATTTCCATTTCTTCATCATAGCTTCCAACTTTGTAAAAGTAGTCCTTTGATATTGAAAAGAGGCCTCCTGCAAAAGTGGGTGTTCTGCAAAAAAGATAAGGGGGGGGGATAATCTTTCATGAAGCTAACAATTTCCCAATCTGGGGAAAACCTGTTATTTTTCTTTTTAAGATCCCAAAGCCCATCCCTCTTCAGGAAAGCCTGATAAATGGGCAATCAACACTTTATGAACCATCAGCAAAAGCAAACAGCCAACAGCAGAAGGAAACGCATTAGTGAAAATGTTTGGCTACTATTTGGGCTTTGTAGAGAAGCTACTACCATGAGTTATATGCACATCAGCATCCATTTCAAAGCCAGAACAATAAAATAGTCAACAACAGTCCTGGGAAGAAATTGCTTCTGAAATATGACTTGTGCAGTAGTTGTATTACTACAATGAAACAGTACGATTTGGGGCAGGGGGAGGGATTGCTCAACTCAACTGAAAGGGGGGGAAAGGAAATGTGCCCTAGTTTTAATCAGTCATTATATGCCCCGCCTCCATTTCGAAGGTAAATTTCAATGAATCAAGGAGCTATATGTAAATTGCATTCTGTAATGGTGCAGAAATTCTACACCAAAGCAACAAGCAGGTTTAATTAGGGATGCCAACTTTTCTCTTACAGTCTCTTTCTGCCTCCAACAACTGCATTGCATTCCCATCATCCTACCTTCAAAGCCAAGGATGCCATCACTCAGGCTTTTGTTATAGCAAACCTCAGCCAATAAAGCAACATTAGCATCCATAGCACTCTCAGTATTTAAAATTCAACTGATGGCTTTTTCTATACATACAACTCTTCTACTGATAGAGCTTATTTGAGGTGGTTCAGGTCCTACTAAAACTTAAAATTTCAAGAGTTCTTTGAAAAAAATGTTTAAAACCTGAAGTACCATGTGAAAAGAATACAAGATATAGAAGACAGAGCTTCTCTGATCCTTCTGCAATTCTTTTTCTCTTTTAACCAAAATGAAAAAAGTTACATGTGAATTATTCTTTGGAACAATATTTTCAAGTAAAGATTTTGTAAATGGAAAAAAAAATGTTTCATTGCTTACTTAATAGGGTATGTTTCATCTTTCCTTCTCTTGCCTTCATGTTCAGGAAGAGATTCCCATCCAAACGACAAACTCCAGTCAAAATTCCCTCTATTATGGTTTTGACCATAAGGGGAAGGTTTCATGAATTCAAATGTATTTAGATCTATAGATGAAATATCAGGGCTTACAACACGAGTATTGTTTTCAGCTATTCTGGCCAACAATGGCTCTAGCCAGCCATAGAAACATTCACCTGAGAGAGGAAACAGGAGGTAAAATAATGATTATAATGCTGGATTTATCCACTTTCATAAAAGCAGTTACAGGAACATTTTAATTTCACTTAGGCTGTGATCCTATGCACATTTATTTGGAAGTAAGTCCCACTGAATTTACTTACTTCTGAGTAAGGTAAAGGTAAAGGACCCCTGGATGGTTAAGTCCAGTCAAATTTGACTATGAGGTGCGGCGCTCATCTCCACTTTCAGGCCAAGGGAGCAGGAGTTAGTTTGCAGACAGCTTTCTGGGTCATGTGGCCAGCATTATTAAACCTCTTCTGGCACAACAGGACACCGTGACTAAAGCCAGAGTGCATGGAAACGCTGTTTACTTTCCTGCCGCAACGGTACCTATTTATCTACTTTCACTGGAATGCTTTCAAACTGCTAGGTTGGCAGGAGCGGGGACCGAGCAGCATCGAGCAGATTCAAACTGCCGACCTTGCAATCAGCAAGCCCAAGAGGCTTGGTGGTTTAGACCACAGTGCCACCCACGTCCCACTTGAGTAGACCGACATAGGATTGCTGTTATTTTAAAAAATCCACATGTGTGCTGGAAATATTGTTAGCTTACAGATACCTGCTATGAAATATCACATACACCATCAAATGAAAAATATGGCTAGCACAAAATGAAAATGAACTTTTGATTTTTCCCATCCCAAACCTCAGTCCGAAACACAAATTAGATATTTTAAAAATTGACTAGCTTTGGCTTTCTCCCAAGATTCATGTGCATTTGTGTAAAAGCTGTCCTTAGCTTAAATAAATAGTTTTTCTGCAATCAGTTCCATGTTTTTAAAAGCTGTGCGTTTTCAACAGCAATGCTTCTATAGTGTTATTTCTTAGGAAAACAGTTAAAACAGGACAAGGAAAAAATCAATATGAAATGGAAATTCTTTAATATTTGTTAGCTAACTAAACACTATTACAGTCCAACGCTATTACTTACAGTGTGCATCCAAAAAAGTGAGGGTTTCTCCAGTTGCTATTGAAGCACCTAATAATCGAGCAGTGATGAGCCCCTTTCTTTCCTTTTGTCGTACAACTTTAACTATCTGGAATTGTTTCACATAATCATCCAATTTATCCTGCAAGTATTCTAAAAAGACAACAAGACAGTCTTTGCCAATTTAATAAAAGGCAAACGTTAAGTTCACTTTTCATAACTAGCCACTCAGTAAGAGGAATGTCAAAATACATTTATTCTGAAATGCCTGTACTGTAGTTTCAGCTTGAAGGGACAAGAGCATCTGCTTTTATTGAAGAATGGGGGAAGGGAGATACGACCCCAAATACACCAGGAACCAGAATTTGGGGGAAATGCAATTTCTAGTACAAAGCAGTAAAAAATTTAGTTCTGTACAAAGATGAATTTGCCAAGTTATCATATCTTCTTGACAGCTCAGTTGGTTAGAGCGTGGCGCTGATTAATGCCAAGGTTGCAGGTTTCATCCCCATACAGGACAGCTGCATATTCTGCATTGCAGGGGGGTGGACTAGATGATTTGCAGGGTCCCTTCCAACTCTCCACTTCTATGATAATTTTTTTGGAAAAGACATTCTACTGAAAAGTATTCTCCTGACAGAAAGAGAACAAGTTTTACTCGTTTGGCAGGGGAGTCAAATAACATTAGTTACCCTTACCACATTTATGAAGTAGGTTGGGCATTACTGAATTCTTTTCATAACTAAATTAGCCTTTTTAAAGGTGTGTTTCATAATTTTGAAGGGGGGTGGGGAGAGGGAAAATTTGCCTGGTCCTGACCTAGAGACTCTCCCTTTAAGACTGCTGCAAGATAGCAAGTCAATTGGCTTGTTCAGAGAATGCATTCTCTCATTGCCACAGATTGTAGAGAGCAGGAGCCCTCCTTCTGCCATTCACAAAGGAGACTAACATTCCAGTGGGTCCTATATGCATGTACAATCCAATGCTTACAGGCAACAATAATTTGTCTAGGTCATGTGTGCATACGTTCCATTGAAATATTATGCCCTGCAAAAGTAACTGTGGCAAAGGAAGTGGGGCAAATGCATCAGGCAGACGTGGGAGAAAAGGCATTCTCTCACTTCCACCACATGCAGAAAGTAGTGTCTGAGCCAGTCTTTCTTCACTTGCTGTGAAGCAGAACTACAGGCATTCTTTCTTTGGCAGATAACGGAAGGGGAGGAGTGGTGAGAGAAGGGGCTGCTGGTGCACCAAAACAACAGCTACTAATTAAGATAAAAGCTCAGGTTGGATATTTTGCCAAACCATGGTTTAAGCTTCCAAATGTACAGACAACAAAGTATGATTTAGAGTTTCTCATCTGCTTTATTTTCCACCCACTCATCACCAGCTTCACAAGTCTGTAAATTCACTCCTGTCTCCAGAGCGCAGCAGCCTCTTGAGACAAAAGCATAATTACAGCTATTGCTCTTATTAAATCAGATATCACATCAAGCCAGTTAGCACAAACCATGGTTTGCAAACCTATGTCAAGTCCTGTTTTCAAAATCTAGTTTGGTGGCTGTTCACAAACCATAGTCAATTCAGACATCATGCCTAATGTAATTAAGCATTAAGGATCATGAACTGAGACAAAGAGAAAGCACAAATCATTTCAGTTTGAGAGATCTTTATACTTTATAAATATAAATATTTTTTGTTATTTAAAAGGTGCATATTCTCAGGAACACAAAATAACATGAAAAACTCAAATGTGAAAAACCACACACAAACATTATATGTTCTTACCATCTATACTGGCATCATCCACCAAAATTATTTCCTTCAGTAATATTGCAGGGGAAGTATACATCACACTGTGAACTGTTCTTAAAAGAGTAGACCATGCTTCGTTGTGGAAAACTATGATAACACTTGTGGTAGGTAGTGGAGGACAGCGTTTAAACTTTTGCTCGATACATCTAGATGACAAAAACAGTTTTTGGAATGAAAAATGGATTATAAGTCTGATACTTTGATGTGGCACAGATAAAGCTTGGCAAGTATGGTGGAACTTCTTTCTCACACCAATATAAAAAAGCCATGCACAAGATCTTTGTGGAGCAATTGCTTCCAGAGTATCCTAACAATACAGTAACATATTTTTGTAATACATCACAAGGGGCATGTGGCAATTTAGAATAATTGCCACCATAAAATGTCCAGGATTTACAATTTATCAAGGATTAGACACTTGTGATGAAAGAAAAGGGCATCCTTTCATCAATACATCTTAAAACAGGGGTGGGGAACCTTCAGACCCTAACTAGGCTCGCTATACCTGCCCATTTGGCCAAGCAGGCCATTCTGACTAAGCCACACCCATCTGCCAATCACCTCACAACATATATTGCATCTGTTGTGGGAAGGCAAAAAGGCAGCTGGGCTAGGACAAAGGGGGCTTCTGAAGTGACAGTGATCAGATGATTGGCAGCACTTCAGCAACTTGTAGCAAATAGCCTTGTGCAGTATTTTGAAGTTGCCACAATCAACCGATTGTCCGGGCTTCAAAACACAGTGCCATTTTAAAGGTACTTGCAAAGAGCCCTGTGCTGTGCTTTGAAATCCTGACAAACCGTTGGCTATTGAGATCTCAAAGTGCCATGTCATCTAAAATCACTGTGATGACGGGTGTGTGTGTGTCCTGACCTCATCAAATTTGCACAGAGTAAGTATCTGGTCCACTGGTGAGTTTTAATTTCCAACCCCTTTCTTAAAGGAAATGGGCGAAAGGGCACCAAGCCCAAACAAATTTACATCACAATCTATTGAATTTCTTAGATGCATTATTTGCTTCCATAATTAGAAGATTACTGTACTCATACTTACACAGCTTCATACTTACAGATGCAAAATTAAGTAGCTAGAAATTATGCTAATGATAGTGGCGACAAAGTACATATCAATGCAGAACATGGGGAATCAAAACCCCTTTTCAATATTTTGCATATGTAATTAAAGAACAGAAATCCAAATATACTTCAACATACTCAGGAGGTCGTGTGTCTGGTCCAAGATCCCGGTGTAAAGAAATCCTGTCGCTTGCGAAAGCGTTGAAACAATGTTTTTCATCTCCTCGTTCTTTTTCCTCCTTCTCAGCTGGACTTAAATTGACCGTTTTGAATGGTTTGCCAGAAGCCCCTGGAGCATTAGAGTCCTGAGGGGGTCGATCCAGGTGAGGTGTCAGCTCTGCTGCTGTATAGGAGCCAGGTAAACAGCGCTTCTGTCCTGCCTTTTGAGTTTGCCTAATAGGCGCTTTAATCTGCATTTTTGGCTTTGCAACTTTAATATTGTTCACAGCTTTTAATACTAGACCCAGTACATTATTAATCTTTCCATCTTTTGATGGGCTCCCAGGCTCCTCATTAAAATCCTGAATGCCAACTTCTCTTTGTAGCAGAAACAAAAATATCAAGAAGATAAAAATAATGAAGGTAAACTTCCAAAGTTTCCACGGGGACAAATGTTTCATTGTGAATCGTCTTAGCAGCCTTACGAAAGCCATCATGCCCACCCTCCACTTGTCCACGTATGCAAGTGTTTCCAATGATGCTATTCTTTATTCATAGAGGTAGTTAGATGCTTCATAAAATGGTCACATCTGCAGAAAAGTTTTTTAAGTGTTAATAAATGCTATTGTATAAATGGTCACTTTAATGCTTCATAAGGACAGATGTGTCCGCTTAATTAGGCACAGAGTAAAACCTGTGCAAAGCAGGATAGCATTCTTTTCAGTACAGTACTCAAGCTGTCTTCTCGTTTCTAAACTTGCCACAACTTGTATTTGAATTTTGACCAAGGGCTACAAATAATAATAATAATGATAATGATAATTTATACCCCGCCCACCTGGCTGTACTGCCCCAGCCACTTTGGGCGGCTTCCAGCATATATAAAAACATAGTAAAACATTAAACCTTAAAAAGCTTCCCTAGGCTGCCTTCAGATGTTTCCTAAATGTTATATAATTACTCATCTCCTTAACATCTGATGGGAGGGTATTCCACTGGGAAGGCACCACTACCAAGAAGGCTCTCCGCCTGGTTCCCTGTAGTTTCACTTCTCATAGTGTGGGAACCTCCAGAAGGCCCTCGGTAGATCTCAGTGTCTGGGCTGAACGATGGAGGTGGAGATGCTCCTTCAGGTATACAGGGTCGAGGCTGTTTAGGGCTTTAAAGGTCAGCACCAACACTTTGAATTGTGCTCCGAAACGTACTAAGACCCATATACTTGACAAATAATACAAAATGTATTATTCCGCACTGTATATATTCTAATCACAGATACTGATGGTACACTAAGGCAACTAACTTCAGTCAGATGAAGTGAATTGACATTGATGGTATACCACTGGCTGAGCGAAGGTCTCATTAGTCATAAACATGCATCTTGATGCTAACCTAAATGCAGAAATGCCACGTGCCATTTTCCTTTCAAGCAAAAGTCATCAGGGAAAAAATGGGCTTGTGCACAGAACTTTAAAATTAAGCTTCAAGAAGCACTCTCTTCCAAGTCATAAACTCCTAATTAAGCTCCAAAACACTGCATTTCAACAGTAAGATTTTGAATATTTAAAAAAAAAATCACTTCAGCTAAAATATTAAAGCTCTAAAGCTCCAATCCTAAAATGCTTACTATACAGGAAGTTCTATTGGATTCAATGGGATTTACTTCCTTAGGATCAATGGTGTGCGTTCAAGTTTGGTTTTAGGGATAATTTTTAGGCACTTGCATTGTAGTCTGGCAGACAAAAAATAATAATCCATGTAGTTGGGAACCAACATCAAATTTTCTTGAGCCTGGGATTCCCACCCTTATAACTACAGAAAATGACAAATTAATTATACATCTTTACATATGTGATACTACTGCTAATCCATGGGTTAGGCAGTTAGTACTCATTTGACATTCTAAAGATCACCACCTCCTTGTAAAGCTAAATGTATCAGCTAGCTAAAATGTGGTGTAGCCTGTGAGTCATGGGAAAGCCAACTACAACTACACACACCTCCCTTCTTTATGTCAACATCTTCTGTTGACCTTCCACATCACCAGCAGCAGCAGTTCCTGGAAGGATAAGGAAGATCAGAGCCGCCTATTCACACTCTTTTTTACAATGCACACCATTCTGTTCTGAGGTTGGGCAGAGCTTAAGAAAAAGCTTTTGAACCTTTAATATCTTGTGTCTCTCCTGCACAATTTCAGCAAGTTACACACACCCAAAATCCCACCCATTCAATACACTGAACAACACACATTACACAACAATTAAAATTGTACAGGAAGATGCTCACATCTTCCTCCACCTCTGGCCACCCTAATCCCCATGGGGGCACCACTGCAAGCAACACAAAGTACTATGGCTGCTCCCAAATGTTATAGCTGAATTCAGTCCAAGAACCCTGCAGGATTAGACAAAAAGCTGATCTAGTCCAGAAGCTTGTTTTTCACAGTAGCCAGCCTGGTGCCCAAGGGAAGCCTACAAGCAGGACAGGAGTTCAGCTGCCCTCTCCCACAGCTATTTCCTAACAACTGACATTGGGGTGAGGGCAGTCTCCTGAAATCTCTTATCCCAAAACTTTGCAGAGAAAGGTCCAAGAACAAGAGGCTCTGCCTGCCAGCTGCATAGCAACAGTTCAGACAATGCAACACAATCGGACCATTGGCCTGACTTCCTAGGGTTCTATGATAAACCTTACACACCAGAGCCCGCCTAACCCTAAGCATACTTACTCTGAAGCAAGTCCCACTGGGCTCAATCAAACTTATTCCCTGCGGTTTAAAATAGGAACCTTACTATTTTATGTAGACACTTTTCAAAGCACTTCATATGCCTAATCTCGGCACACCTTAAAACACCCTTGGCAAGGGTATCCCAGGATTACCCCACATTGGCGATCCTTCCAAGGACTGGGCTGCCAACTTGAATAAAATATTGGGGGTGGGGGCAGACAAGCAGTGCCCTGCATAACTGATCACATGACGCAACACCCACACACCAGTTGAATGGCAATGGCCATCCACTTGGGCAGGGGGCAGCCTCCTCAAATACTGCATTTGGGAGGGGTGGGGGAGCGGCTTAGGACAAGGCATGAGTTTGAAACATACCCATTCACGCAGTTATATGTGCCCACAGGGCATCATTGCCCAGGGGCTCTCTCTCCATAGCTGTCAACTTTCAGATTTGAAAATAAGGGATCAGCAGCCTCACCTGTCCCGGGGACAGTCTACGGGATATCTAACAATCTGGGACAGCAGCGGGAAACGGCGCTTGAATAAGGGTAAAATGTAAAGGTAAAGGGACCCCTGACCATTAGGTCCAGTCGTGGCCAACTCTGGGGTTGCGGCGCTCATCTCGCTTTATTGGCCGAGGGAGCCAGCGTACAGCTTCCGGGTCATGTGGCCAGCATGACTAAGCCGCTTCTGGCGAACCAAAGCAGCGCATGGAAACGCCGTTTACTTTCCCGCCAGAGCGGTACCTATTTATCTACTTGCACTTTGACGTGCTTTTGAACTGCTAGGTTGGCAGGAGCAGGGACAGAGCAATGGGAGCTCACCCCGTCGTGGGGATTCGAACTGCCGACCTTCTGACTGGCAAGTCCTAGGCTCTGTGGTTTAACCCACAGCGCCAACCGCGTCCCTACATATACACATACACATATATACCCATACAGTCAGGGGTCATTTACCTTTTCCTTACACCCACACCCACGCCCACACCCACACCCACACCCACACAGTATATATATATATATATATATATATACACACACACACATATATATATATATATGTGTGTGTGTGTGTGTATGTATATATATACACACACACAAACTCTCTCTCTCTCTCTCTCCACTACTGTATATAGCTGATCTATACTGTATCTATAAAATCTCCCCAGAGGACTAGTAGAACCAGACCAGCAACCCCCCGCCCCATCCTTGTTACCTCGGGATAGGGCGGGAGAGGAGGAGCAGGAGGTGGGGAGGGGGGCGAAAGGCGCACCCGCTCCAACCCGGAGCCTCTCAGCCTACATGGCCATTTCTGCAAACGACTCTCCGAGCCAGCAACCGACGCTCGCCCCTGAAGCAACGGCAACGGGTGAGCCCCCCCCCCCACTTCCCGGTGCTCTTATTGACCTCCACCGGCAGCCACCCAGCAGAATAAGCCCCGCCCTTACCTGTGCCAGCAACGCGAAGAAAGCGGTTTCGGCGTGGAAGGAAGGAAGGAAGGAGCGAGCGTGCCTTCCTCTGCCCTCCTTCCCTCCTTCTCGGCGGCGGCGGCGGCGGCGCTCCGTTGCCAGGGCGGCGAGCGAAAAACCCTGGCCTGCGATTGGCCGCTTCGTGAGGCTCGGCAGAGCCCAGGTGAGCGTCGGGCCGAGGAGGGCGTTCACCTGAGTGGCACACCTGGGCAGCTCAGGTAAGGCGCGCGCGCGCAGCCCCTCCTTCCGCCCCTCCAACGGAAGGCCCCAGGCCCACGTGCCCCTGGCGGGCGCGAGAAGCACGGAGGCCCCAGAGTGATCCTCCTCCTCCTCCGCTGCCCTCTATGGCTTTTTGACGCCCGGAGGCTCTGCCGCCCGGACGCTGCCGTTGTTTCCACCTCTTCTGCGCTCTTGGGGTTCCTGTGAAGCTTATTTCCGAGAGGCAGAGGAGGGGTGTGTGTGTGCTTGAGCAATGGAAAGTCCAGAGCAAAATTAATTCAGCAAACTGATACAGGGATGAGCTCCTGCGGCGTTCGTTGCAACGTGGGGGCAGTAAAAGGAAGGGAAATTGCATGGCCCTCCTTGCTATGTGTTTTTAAGGCCCTGATGGAAAAATGAGGGTAAATCGAAAAGGAAAGGTTCGCTGGCAAATTTAGGGTGATATATCGGTGTGGCTGTGATATATGAATGGGAGGAAGAGATGGCGTGTTCCATATGATCATTATTGAAGCGGATCAAGAATACAGGTCCCGGGGCACATTGCTAGAAACTTAATACCCCGTTTACCTTCCCGCTGCGGTAGTACCTATTTATCTACTTGCACTGGTATGCTTTCCAACTGAAGCGAGATGAGTCACCTTTTGACTGTACTTCACTGTCCGGGGGTCCTTTACCGTTTACTTAATAGGCACAAACCCATGACGTAAACTTGCATGAAAATAAGTACACAAATTTATGTCAAGATGCAAATTTAGGCCAACTTTCTGAGGGGAGAAAACAAAGCTGGCTTTTGTTGTTAGGGTTCAATTTGCCTCTGAGCTCATTGAGTGGCAGCGGACTGGGGACTCAGCTATACAGCTGCAAATCAAACATTTTAAGTTTGTTGTAAAGTGCATTATACAAATGTGACACTAGATGGAGATGGTGAGCTATGGCAAATTCAATATATTTTTTCAAAGCATTTTTGTAAAAAAGCATTTTCACAGCATTTTCAATATTTGTCTAGATTCCATCTGGGACTCTTTGCACAATTCTCAGCCAACCTACAAGAAATTTTTTAGAAATGGGGAACAGGGCAAGAGATCAAGGGCTTTAACGAAAAGAACAGGGACATCCTAACAATGCCTGTGTAGGCATCACTCGGTCCTTGAATCTAGAAGACACAATAATAGAATTTTGCACAGGTGTCACCACAAAGATTTTGTAAAATCTACATTTTATTGCTGGAGATGTCAGACACTCAGTACTCAAAAATATGTAGTAGCTACAAATAGTGAAAAGGAAAATGGAAAACTGCATGCTTTGGGAATGACAAGGAACTGTTTTAACAGTGAAAATTGACAGGATGCTCTGAGATTGAAACAAGTATGAATTGTAGAGTGTTATTGTTGCTTGCTTGAGTAATTTATAAAGAAAGATATATATTTAGTTTGGCATCATGCATTTTATTTTCAAATTACACTGAAAAAAGTAATGTTGACCAGATGCTGCAATATTTTTAGAAATAGTTACATTACTGTATTTCAGTTTTTTCCACAGCAAATATGAATTGTCGCCTTTTTAACAGTATAAAGTAGATTTCACAGTTCTGTGTTCTTGTAAGGTGGCTGGGAAGAAATCTCACATTTCCCCTCATTTTTTATCCAGGTTGACTAGTTCAGTTATGACGTATTATTAATGATAAGAATAAGGTCCCATTGCTTTTCTAAGATTTTACATAAAGAGGCTGAAGACTAGAAATTTTAAGCCTGCCCGCTTTTTCCCTTCAGGAAAAGCTGATGCATGAAGGGTCAATTCTGAGGACATGTGGGAGCAGTGGTTGTTTACCCCACCCTCATTAACAGCTGATTTTCCTTCAACTAGGCTTTATGTCATGAACTGTGTGACTTTTTAGCCAACATCACTGCATGGTAAGAGCTAAAATGTAAATTAATCTAGCACCATACAAAGGAAAGTTGTTAATGTCTTACTCTCGCCTGCGTTTTTGCTGTGAAATGAACCAGGAATGCCCAAATGAACAATCAGATGCATACTTGGGGAATAAGCCCCATTGACAATAGTGGACTTATTTCTGAGTAAGCACACAGAGTTATTCTGTTAAACAATACTCTGTAGGGACGCAGGTGGCACTGTGGTCTAAACCACTGAGCCTCTTGGGCTTGCCAATCAGAAGGTCAGCAGTTTGAATCCCCACAACAGGGTTGGCTCCTGTTGCTCTGTCCCAGCTCCTGCCAACCTAGCAGTTCGGTGCAAGTAGATAAATAGGTACTGCTGCAGTGGGAAGGTAAACGGCGTTTCCGTGCACTGCTCTGGTTTCTGTCACAGTGTTCTGTTGCACCAGAAGTGGTTTAGTCATGCTGGCCGCATGACCCAGAAAGCTGTCTGTGGAGAAACACCGGCTCCCTTGGCCTGAAAGCGAGATGAGCGCTACAACCCCATTGTTGCCTTTGACTGGCCTTAACCGTCCAGGGGTCCTTTACCTTCACCTTTACTTAAACAATACTCTACAGCAGCTTGAGAGCCAGTGTGGTGTAGTGGTTAAGAGCGATAGAGTTATAATCTGGGGAACCGGGTTCACTTCCCCGCTCCTCCACATGCAGCTTCTGGGTGACCTTGGGCTAGTCACACTTCTCTGAAGTCTCTCAGCCCCACTCACCTCACAGAGTATTTGTTGTGGGAGAGAAAGAGAAAAGAAGATTGTTAGCCACTTTGAGACTCCTTAGGGTAGTGATAAAGCGGGGTATCAAATCCATACTCCTCCTCCTCCTCTTTTGCTCTTCTTGTTGATCTGTGCTGCATGATACTGCATATGTTTGCTCTGAAGTACCACTGAATTCATGTAAATATGCATAGAACTGCAAAGCCCTTTTTCTTGTTACTTTCATCCTATTTCTTCCACTTCCATTTCTTCTGTACAACCAATACTTTCCAGCATCTTCAAGACAAATGGAAAAACTAAATATTTATCAATTTGCCAAAGCAATGTAGTGCTGTTTCACAGGCAAGTGTGTAAATTGATGGTTTTTGTTTTATTATATACTCTGATATTTAATCCCAGAAATGTACTATATCGTGCTAACATAAAAAAGTAGGAACACAGGAAGTTACCTTATGCAATGTCAAACCATTGGTCCATCGAACTCAGTGCAATGACTGGCAGTGGTTCTCCAGGGATTCAGACCAGGGACTTTCTTGAACCTGGGATCCTTTGCAGGCCAATCAAATGCTTTACCACAGAGCCATAGCTCAGGTGCAAGAGGACAAGGATCATGCACCTTTAGAGCTGAATAGAAGAGAGAATTGTAGCAGGCATAACCAGCAACACTGCTAAAATCTTCTCTTCTACACAACTATCAAAGGTGCATGAGCCCTGCCCCCTTTCGTACCTGTGGCTACCCTGCTATAATGATTTTTGTTGCCACATATCAATCACTGAAGTCAGTGACAAAACTTCCACTGCTAGTTTGCATCTCAAACTGCTGCATAAAAGATTTTTGGAAAAAATATTATTTGTGGTTTCACTTTAGAAAATGTGCATCCCACTATCTATCCCACTATTTTGAAATGCTAAATGCAATGCTTAAGGGTTTCATTTTTCACCTACCTAGTGTAGGGGTTGCTTGTGTTTAGATTTGAAAGGTATAGAATTGATCATTTTGGTTTCTCTTGCTACTATGATCATAAAGACACAATTTGACTGAGAACCTATTCCTTGAAACTATAGGACACAAAACATTTCAAGCATACTGTATGATAACAAAGAGCTTATATAAAGAGCTTGCTATAGTTGTATGTATAGGTATCCATAGCTATATATACTGTATATGCTGCTATAGGAAGCTTAAATCTCCAGTGTAAGAGAGCAGTAGAAAATGCAGACACACTCCCTTCCTCCTCCTTCAAAGGCAGAGAATATGAGTTGCTAGGCAACACCATACTGAACACTGGACTCCTTTTTCATTAACATAACTGAACTGACCTCTCTCTCTCTCTCTCTCGTCCTTTCAATTCAAAGGCCATGTATTAGAAAGGAGGCTTAAGTTATAAAATGCTGCTTAAAATATTGTTAAAAGCTCAAATGGAGTCTTCCCACTTAACGGTGAGAAAAAAGTAGGGTCACCCATAGAAAAATGTCACTCTATTATCCTGAATTCAGGAGGGCAGATGGCTCATGTAAACCCAAACAATTGGGGTGGGGTGCATGGATGTAGCCAAGGGGGCAGCTGCCCCCCATCAAGTAAACAAATAAAAATACTCAACTGACCAACTGCATTGCAGATAACTCGGTTCTGCCCTCCTATAAAGCCTCCCCCCCCTTAAAATAATGCCTGGCTACGCCCATGGTGGGGTGGGGTGGGGTGGAGAGTGCAGAGGAAAAGAATAGGAAAAGTTATTGGATGAGAATGTATCAGAACACAGAATCTTCCAAACAAACAAGTTTTAGGCAAACTGGCAATCCAAGGCATGCGATCAACCTTTATGCGTTGATGATGGTCTTCTACATCAGTGACCAACTTAGGTGAAAACTTGTTGTTCAAAAAATAGGCCCTGGCGGCTCCTGAGAATTAGCCTGCTGACCCAGCTATATTGGAATTGACTGTAATGCATCTAGATGTGACCCTGACAGCACTTAGCGGAAGTGTGCCAGCTTCCTGATACTCCTGACATAGCTGCTAGCCTGTGGATTACAACCCCCTCAGCAAAAGCTGGGAGGCATCAGTTGTAATCCCTTGGCTGTTCCCCTCAAGCCCTGGGGCCATTCCCTTCTGTTGGAAGGACATACCTGTGTATACTGCACAGCTTATCCTGCACCCACCTCTCCCCCCAAACTAGCCTGATGCCCTCAGGTGTAGAAATGGAAGATATCCCATCACCAGTGTTGAAGATTCAACTGCCACTCCATTAAGGTCTCTGTATGGGCAATAGGGAAGGTGTGTCATTGCCTTGTCTCAGGCACGCTTCTGTCTGGGGGCCAGTTGATAACACCCTCAGAACAGGTTGTTTTACTTCAGGCATAGGCAAACTCGGCCCTCCAGATGTTTTGGGACTACAACTCCCATCATCCCTAGCTAATAGGACCTGTGGTCAGGGATGATGGGAATTGTAGTCCTAAAACATCTGGAGGGCCGAGTTTGCCTTTGCCTATTTTACTGCCTTTCTTTACTTAGAAGGCTTGGGAACTGATAGCCTCTGTGACATGGAAGGCCCGGGTGAGCTACAGCAGGAGAAAAGAGGTTCCAAAACAGGCAATTGTATAAATGAAAACAACCCTAACACAGAGGCTCTCTGTGACGAGTCCAGAAACAGAGAACAGAGCTATGATGTTTCAAACAAAAGGCGGCCTTCAAATTAATAGCTTTGGTAGCTGAAAATGGAGTTTTAAACAAACAGATCCAAATATAATCTCCAAAGATAAATACGGGCAACTCTATGTAACGCAACAAGTCAATTTGCTTTTCACTTAAAAGCCATTTCTATGTTTAGCTCCGGTAAGAACAAAGTGAAAAAGTAGCAGCAATCGGAACTCAGTAAAGACTGTGGTGGTAGTTTCATATCTGAATCAGAGGATGTGGATACCACAGCATACCCTTCAATCAACTGCAAGAACTATAACAATGAAATCTTAACATCAGTCTTGAAGTGGAAATCAAGTTTAAGGTGGATGGTAGTGGCAGAAGTTCATAATACGACCCATACCCTCTTGTGAAAAAACCCTGTTAGTTTAAACTGTGTTTTAATGGTTGTTGTGTAACACATTCTGTCATTTCCAGTGTAATGCAGAACAAAAACAAACCAATAACCCCTCTCCCCACCTTCCCTGGCCCACCTTTATTTAACTATTGCTCCCAGATCATGGGATATGGTACATAAAGACAGATTTGAAGAAATATATTTATTTTATGTAAGACATTTATACATTCTTTTCGAATTAGTAATTCAGTACAGTTTACATGAAAAATACCAAAATTCATAAAACAATGCAAATCATATGATAAAAGCATATGTAAATATAGTGTTTACAAAAGGTGAGGCATATCTCTGTCCACTTGAATTATGGCCTACATGCTATATTGCAGGCACTGAAACAAGCCTCTCAGAAAAAGCCATGGGAATTCTTTGAGGCTACATAGACAATAATCACTTGATGAAAGACAGTTTTACACAATAATCCAAATAATGAATTATACAAATGAAGTAAAATACGTTGTCATTTCTACTAGAAGTTCTAGTAATAATACTACTTTGGAGCTTTAAGCATGGAGGACAACTAGATCTTCAATCAAAGTGTTTCAAACTGTGGGAACCCTGGTTTGCTAAAGTTTTTAAATTGGTCTGTCCCTGATTTTACTGCTTTCTCTATCTGCCAAGAGGTGCTTTGTTGTAATTTGTATTTTTAATTCTTTTATATTGTATTTTAAAATCATTTTAATGAATTATAAAATAATAATAATTGCAGAGTAGCATGCAAATACCGTTAGCTAATAAATAAATGTGGTAGAATGAAATTCAAATTCCTCCCATTCAGTAGGATAGCCTATGGGGATGGGACATCGTTTCAGCTTAACCCACCTTGCCAAATGGTTGAGGCTGAACATCTCAAAAGAATGGCAAGTTGCGTATGTAATCAGTAAATATATCCTTAGAGAACTACTGGCACCTTGCGCAATTATGTAATGATTTCTGTAGTATATAATAGCAAAATAAACTGGTCATTGGTAAAATAAACTGGGGTAGGGGAAGGGATTTTTTCGAGTTTTTTTCGAGTTTTCCATCTGGGAAAACGTTTTGCAAAAATAAAACAGTTAGACATGTGAGACACAAATAAAGCATTCTCACAGTCTTTTCCCCCGCTGCCTTTGAGGACCCCGATTATACACCATTTCAAAAGCATGGCCGTACTCCAAATAAATCACCTTTACGAGGGTGATGTTCGAAGGCCAGCGAAGGAGGGTGCAGCTGGGAACTCTCTCTGTCACAGAGCAACTTTCAAAGGACGTTCCAGCTGTGGCTGTTGTTCCCTTACACCAAAGTGATTTATTTGGACTGTAGCCAATACCTACAGGTGGGTAGTAACAGACACTGATTATCTTTTAAATTTGCTGAACTCTCTATGTGCTAAAAAAGTACTCTCCACTTTTTTTCAGTGGGAACTAACTGAGCATGTAGCATCACAAACTACACAGATAATTTTACAGACCTTTCTCTGTTTGCCCCCCCCCATTTAAGATAAATACATACAATATTATTCAAGTTCTTAATGCTACGCGTGCCTTATCAAGTATTTCCTTTCTGATCTTGGGGTAGTTTGGATGCTGTTCTAAAACCTGTTGAAAGAAAATATATTCATAGTAAGCAGTAAAGTTATTACTTCATTATTGTTATTTATTAAATTTGTATATCTCCCTATACCTGCAAGTCTCAGGGCGGTTTACAACATGTAGACACATAAAGTCTCACTGTAAACTAAAACAAGTAGTTGACTATTCTACTGTTAGATATCTAAAGCTATTTCACTGCAGCAGACGTCAATACTGTCATTAACGAGAACTATACTACAGTGTTTTCCCCTTTTCATAGAACCCACAAGCAAAGAAACATGTTTGTAAAAAAAGTTTACCTTATGACAGACATTGATTGCATCAATGTATCTCTTGGCTTTCAGGTAATTAAATGCCAACTTGAAACCTGTAAAAAATGGTAAGTCAGAGGTTAATGCAAAAGTAGCATTCTCTTTTCATGTAATCCTAGGATTTTACAAGGGAAGTTGAGAGCTTGTGGATACCTGCTGCAGCCCCTTTTTTTGAACAAGGTTCCTTTAGCAGGAAGAATGGCATAGGCATTTAATAAATATGTAATAATAATTAATAATAAATTTAAAAACCTACTAACCACAGAGAGTTTGGCCAGAGAGCTGGAGTGGATCTCCCCAGTCTTGGCTGCAAAGAATCACCTCGGTTTTCAATTTCGATTACATGTGTGATCTTTGCTGTCTATTTTGTTGTTTCTCCAGCTTGTCAGCCGCCTTGTGTATAGTAGTATAGAAAGGCGTTATATGAATTAAAAGTGAAGTGAAAATGAAATGAAGTTGCTAAGGGTGAACCTACCAATTGTTGGATTTGTTTGGTTTCCATATTTCCAGGCCATCTCGTAGTTTGCAGCTGCATCCTTATATGCTTGTTCTTTCTCCATTATGTATCCCATATATTCATAAGCTTTGCAACAAGACTAAAAAAGAATTAAAAAAAAGAGAGAAATCTCTGTCAGCAAGTCTTAAAATTGCAGAGCCTGTTGACCCACTGAATTGTAAGCTGAAGTTCTGTTGGCCCTCAATGGCACCGCACAGAAGGTCATAAATCACTGCCCTCACCACTGTCAGCCAGTTCAAGGAATGCCGGCCTCATTTTGCCTGCTTTCCATAAAATTAGTTTCATTAATTAAAAGACTCCAGGGGTAGGAAAACATGAACAGAACAGATACAGCATTACTTCTGGCCTGTCCGTTACCCTGTTGTGACGAAGGCACCGTTTTAACAGGTCACTAGCCATATCGTATTTTGAAGACTGAATGAAAATGTCGGCGAGGAGAAGCCAACTTTTTTCAAACTCTTCTGCGTCAACGGGATTCCAGTTCATCTTTGAAATGCGCTTCAACTGGTTTCTGGCTCGCTGGGTTTGTTTTAAGATCATGTAAGCCGTGGCCATTCCCAAAAGTGCTGGGATGTGATCTTTCTGCAAAAAAGACCAATATGATGCAACTCAGAAGACAGAGAACCCAGTACAAATGTCAGCATTCTCAAAAGGACTTGCACTGTGCTTGCACTGACAGTGGCTGGTTATTCTAGGTTAGCACTTGGGCTGGTTGAAAAAAATAATAATCACAACCCCAAAAATGCCTTTCTAAAGCCACAATGTGATTAATTCAATAAAACTTCACACAAGTGGATATCTTGCATGAAAGAAAAACAGTGGCAGTAAGAAACTTGCAAACTTGGGGGGGGTGGAGAGATTCCCAGCATTCCTTAGTAATGTTTATTATTCTGTTACAAACACCTCTGAAAAGAATCATTTTTTACCTAGTACAACTACACCCTGAAAAATGATATTTAATATTGTCAGTTTGCATTTCTTAGTGCAGAAAGTATTGCTCTCGTGTGTAAAGATTCTTTTCCATTTGGATTAATACAGGAGGCTACTCTCTGTGTGAGAGAAGGAAAGGCAGAAGGGTTAATGATTGTTTGGGTTATAACTTCTGGGAAGCTGCTTTGAAATAGTTCTCTTATCTCTTCCAATTAATGTCATGCTGACTATAAATATAGGCCAGAAGAACCCTGAGTTTTACTTTTCACTTTCTATCTCTCTCCCTTCTGGTGTGGTGTTTCTGTTTCTGTATAGTGTTCAGGTTCAGTCTTATTATGAGTTAGGTTTGTAAGTGCTGCAACTCTGTATGCAAGTCCTGATTGTATTGGATTTGATAACCATTACACTACATTTGCCTTCAGCAGAAGTAAAGCTCTGTGGAATGAAGTACTATTGCCTCTGGTCTATTTTTTGGAACTCTGCTGAACTCTGCAACATGTTTAAGGTTTTCCTACACATGTATGACACACGTATGACAAATATAATCTACTATTAAAGCAATGGGCAGTGCATGGAATACATTTATTTGTAGGTATGAGGTTCCTACATGTGTATAATACACCTGTGTTCAACTGAACAGACACTATAAACAACCCACCTCATCAACCACAATTTCTGTAAAGGCGTTTAGCGCTCGCTCAACATTTGATTTTTGTTTGGTTGCCACAAGGCAGTAATTTTCCATGATGCGGAGCTGCACATGGCCTTGAGCTGTCTGGGGCTTCAGTTCTTTTAAGAGCTTCTCTGCTGTTCTCACAGCCAGCTGCACAGACTCTTGCTTCTCTGTTGAGCTACTTCATACATACATGCATAAAAGAAACAGCATCAGTTCTTGTGTATCAGAAACTCTGCTTTCCATTACTCAATCGGGATTTTGAAAATAGCTAGAATGAGCCCTACAAAGCCGGCTGACAATATCACGCAAGTTTAGCCTTTAGGAGCCTTTAATTATATATCTGTCATCAACTTTTATCCGTGATGGATTTTTATAGAAATCAGTAAAAAATAAAATAAAATCTGGTTCCCATCATTTCCCCGCTTGAATTCAACCCGTCACTCACTGCTGGCACCCAAAAAGAATTTGTAGAGACTCTTCCATGTGCCAGCCAAGACACACCAAAACAAAACACTGCACTAAAATACTAAAAATCTCATTGCCACTCACTTTGCGTCACCGTCCAGGTGTTCAAACACTTCACCTCCCACTGTTTCATTGTCAGGGTTCAAGCAGATTTCAATCATATTATAAACAGCGTTTTGTCCCCAGTCATTGTCTTTCCTCGCTTTGTTAAAATGTCGAAGTGCATCATTTGGTTCGCCTGTGTACCTAAACAGGAAATCACACTTGCATGAATTGAAACACAAGGAAACTGGGAAAATGATGCTGGCAGGCAGCTGTATTTGGAAAGGAAGAGTCCAAAGAGAAAGAAACGAGGGAGCAGAGAGCCAAGGAGTTGCAAAGCAGGAGTAGAGAAGTGGATCTGGCTGGTGGGCAGGATCCAAAACTCCCATGCCCCAAGAGCCACCACCTGTCAACCACTTGTCATCGCATGACACCAAGTGACTCAATTTCAAAAGGAAGAATTTTCAAGCTGTAATTTGTTTTTTGACTTTGGCACATTTACAGGGCCATAGGGAAAAGGCGGCAAATTCAAAAGACCCTGAATAGGACCAGCAGCAGAAAAAGGAGAACTGGGATCACCCTCTAAGTGCACTCTTGAATCTTCCATTTAAGGTTGACCCCACAAGTTTACCTGTCCTGTGTGTGACATCATAAGATGTCAGCAGATAGATAGGTGGGACTTTGTTTGGGCCAAACTATCATTAATCCTGCAGAGTGGAAATTCTCCCATCACTGTTGCAAAGGTAGGAAGGACAAAGAAAACAAGTAAACTGAAAGAACCAGACATTAACACTATTTGAATTTGCTTGGCTGGCGTGTCATGAAAGCAAAGGAAACCAACCCTTTCTCACTGACACTATACTAGTGATTTTCTAGCCACACCTACCAAAGATACAATCCTTTGCAATAGTGAAAACCTGGGTCCAGTTTTGTCCTGGGGGAATGTTTCTCAGCCATGGCAATAAATCTTGGAACTTCTTCTAGCTTTCCAGCTCTCCTTAACAGGTCAATTAAACGTGATAGCGTTGCATAATTATCTGTTAATGTAAGCATTCCGGGCATTACAGAAAGCAAGCACATTGTGAAAATGAAACACAAGAAAGAAGCATAAAAATCTAAGAGTGTTAAGTAAAACCAGAACTATGTTTGATAGGCAGAAGGGGGACCCCTCTGTGCCAACAGAGAGATGCTGGTGTCACACTCTGCAGGCAGCTGACGGAATCCACCCACTCTTCTAGCATGGTGGAAAGGGAGCCTGCATTGCTCTGCCATCAACGTGGAGCTTTAGTATAAAGATTTGTTAAAAGGGAGCCATGAAAAGATCTGATGCTCACCTGGGCTGCGTTCCAAAAGCTGCTGGAAATGAAACACCGCTTGTTCATAGTCTTGTTTCCTGAACATGAGGTCAGCCATCATCTACAAGCACAAAGCAGAGATGCTAAGGAAACAGAAAGCAACACAAAACCTTCTCCGCAGCAATTTTATCCTGCAAAATCAGCCTATACCGAAGTGCGAAACTCAAATGGGCTAGAGGCTAAACTCTTCTTCACACACCAAATGCCCAGGGGCCACACCCACAGCTGTTAAAGAACAAAAATCAACCAGCTTCAATGGTTCCTTGGGATCTGCATTGGGAGCAGTGATTTTTTAAATTTTATTTTGTTTGTAAGTGATCTGGAGTCGGGGTGAGCTGTGGGATGGCCAAGTTTGCTGATGATGCCAAATGGTTCAGGGTAGCAAATACAAAAAGGGATTGTGAAGAGCACAAAAAGGAACTCCCCAAGTTGGGTGAGCGGGCATTAAGATGGCAAACATGATTCCATGTAATAAGTGACTGTAAAAATTCATGGTATATGCTAATAGGATCTGAACTAGCAGTGGCTGACCAGAAGAGAACTCAGGATCATGGCAGGTAGTTCCATAAAAATGTCATTTATGTAGAGAATGGCAGAGTTGCTATGAACCACATTAAGGCTCCGCAATTGTTTGACAGCCCTTGCTTCTGCATACCTCTTTCTCTCATAGGTTTCTCTCCATTTTCAGAGGTTAATGGGTGCACCTTTAGTCTGTACCCCTCTGTTTACGGACAGGCAATGAGGCCAAGGAGCAGGGCCATTTCTGTAGTGGCTCCTATGCTCTCAAACACCTGGCCAAGGGAGACTTACCATGGAATCTTTCTATATAAAACTTTAGTTGGCTTGGGAAAAACCATTTGTATCAAAAAGCTTTTGCTTGTTAATGCCTGTCAACTGTCAGCATTTGAGTTTAGCAAATTGCTGGTGTTTTTTGTACTAAATGTTAAAAGTTTTTTTTTAAATAATTTTGTTAGATTCTCTTTTGACATTACAGTGGAAACTTGGTTTGCAAGCATCTCAGAAGTTGAATGTTTCGGCTTTCGAACGCTGAAAACCCGGAGGTAACGGCTTTCGTTTTCAAATATTTTGGAAGTCGAACAGTCTTCCGGAGTGGATTACGTTTGAAAACCGAGGTTCCACTGTAGTTCTTACCATCAGTACATTGCTCTGAGTGCATATTTCAATAGAGAAAAGCTGCTCATGCAAGAGAGGTGTCCCTTTATCGTTTTTCTTAAAACCTAAAATAATGTCATTAAATAGTCATCCTACAGAGAGCATGTGTATAACTGACCATGGCAGCTGGCGCATTATCTGGATCACTCTTCAGCAACAGAGCACACTGGCGCTGGCATGCATCCACATCATCGTGTGCAAGGTACAAACGGGCTAGTTCTAGCATCACCTGAGGATTAAAATATAAATAGAAGCTCTTCGCTAATTTCTCATTCTATTTACAACATGCATCCCAACCACCACACCTCTTAAGCAAGGCCGGAGGGGAAACGGTTCCTCTTGGTGCTCACTGACCTTGTTGTCCGTTTCACAATGAACAAGAGCTTCTTTGTAGAATTTAATTGCTTTCTCATAGTTCCGCTGGGCTGCTGAATGCTTTGCTATCTCTGCACAAATTTCAGCTGCTAGTTGCTTCTGTACAGGAACCGCGTCCAGCTGCTCTATCTGAATCCGCTTCAATACTCTGGCCTGCAATTCCTGAGCCTGGTGGAAAAGCAAAAGAGGCTTCCAATAGGAAATAATAATATCGGATGAAGTTTGGGGGGGGGGGATTTGGAGCAAGTTGTGCATTTTAAAAAGGACCAATTCTCTAAATCAGTATTGTATGTGTCCTTGTCTTGATATGTGCAACATAAGAGTCGCAGAATTGTAGAGTTGGAAGGGACCACAAATGTCATCCAGTCCAACCCCCCTGCAATGCAGGAATCTTTTGCCCAACGTGGGGCTCGAACCCACAACCCTGAGATCAGGAGTCTCATGCTCCACCAACTGAGCTCAGAGGCCAAGTTAACTCTTGTGCTTGACTGGTGGGAGCAAACAGCTGGTCCTTTGTTGCCTGACATACCTTAACAAATTGAATCATAGAATCATAGAATCATAGAGTTGGAAGAGACCACAAGGGCCATCGAGTCCAACCCCCTGCCAAGCAGGAAACACCATCAGAGCACTCCTGACATATGGTTGTCAAGCCTCTGCTTAAAGACCTCCAAAGAAGGAGACTCCACCACACTCCTTGGCAGCAAATTCCACTGTCAACAGCTCTTACTGAACAGTCAAAGGTCTGTAAGTGGAAGGAAGTGACTTTTGTAAGGGATGGCAGGAGTTGTTTTAATGTCACTAATGTAAAATAGAGAGGGGAAAGTTGAAGTCACCAAACACATGCAATAGGGGAATAATTCATTATCACCATTAAAATGTTTTTTGTTCTGCTGGGACTACTCATTGGGTGACCTTGGGCCAGCCACTGCATCTACATCTAACCTACCTCACAGGGTTGTTTGTGAGGTTTAAATGAAGAGGAGCAGACCATGTGCATTATCTTATTCCTTGGAGAGAAGGTATGATACAAATGCAATAAAGAAGTACAGTGGTACCTCAGGTTAAGTACTTAATTCGTTCCAGAGGTCCGTACTTAACCTGAAACTGTTCTTAACCTGAAGACCACTTTAGCTAATGGGGCCTCCTGCTACCGCCGCATCGCTGGAGCACAATTTCTGTTCTCATCCTGAAGCAAAGTTCTTAACCTGAAGCACTATTTCTGGGTAAGCGGAGTCTGTAACCTGAAGCGTATGTAACCTGAAGCGTATGTAACCCGAGGTACCACTGTAATAATAATATCAGACCTGGACCATTTTAAGCTTGATCTCCTCTATCGCTACCAGGTAACCAAGTATCTCTCTTCTGCTACCAAAGGCCTAACACGCCAATATTTAATATTTCCTTACCTGTTGTAAGGAAACAACAGCATCGTCCGTCCTGTCCATTTTGCTGTACACCTTTGCCAGAAGAACATGGTAACGCGTATCTTCCATCAGAGAGGACAAATCATTTACTGCAGAAACATAGAGATATATTTGATACAAAGTCTTGACAAATAGTGATCTCTTTATTTCTTAAAAAAATATGAAGCAAATAAGATGTACGTACCAGACTCATGATCCAAAACTTGCCGAAGGACTTTTACTGCTTTTTCATACTGGTTCAATTTCAGCAATAGCTCTGCCAGGTCGTAAGAAAGGAAATTCTGCTGCCCAGTTTTCAGAGCAGCTTCATAATAATTGATTGCCTAAAATAATAAATGAACAAACAAATAATCTGAAAGATCCTGTTTGACATTTCTGAAGGAGCTGCAGGTGTCAGAAAGGAGAAGATTCCCTGACACTCAAATGGAAAATTACGCTTGCCATTTGAATATCTTAGCTGCCTTCAGACTATCTTAGCTAGTAAATCAATACTTTGCACAGATTAATAGCTAAATATAAAACTAAAGGCAAATTTCTTTTTGATACGTCCGTATTTTGTTCTGGTCACAGCTCAATAATTCTTTATATGGATTATACATATGTTTAAAAAATCATACACAAACCTGAAAATAAAATATCGCAGAAGGAACCTGCAACAAGATATGATGTGCTTTGAATTAGGTCAATGAACATTCCTAATCTAAGGGTTAAGAGTTTGCTGCACTGTCAGCCCCAGACCTCAGACCATGCGCATGTGTGCCTGACAATGCATCCCCCAATCCCAATTTCTCTCACCGCAAGGATCTTTTAAGCTGTAAGTAGTCTGTTTCTTAGCAACTTTAATAGCCTTTGGGTGACGGCTAATTTTGATTATATGAAGCACTTTTCTCTCTGATCCTGTGACCATCCCCAAAGCCCACAGTGCCCTTCATAGGCCAACAGTTTAAATTCTGCATGGAAAATGAAACTGGGAATGGGAGTGGCAACACTGGAAAGATAAGGCATTGTCCTCCATCATGCATTGACAGCTCTCTCCATTCATGAACAAGCCAAATACCATAGGCACGCAGTAACACTTGGACACTTACAGGGGCATTTGGGCGTCGTGTAATCCATATGTGGATATTTTTTATTTTCTTTTTCAGACAGATTTCCAGTGCATCAGAGAGGAGTCTTCTCCTTCCTCTCTCCCTCCTTCCTTTAACCCCCTCAAGTTGTTTGTTACTGTTGTTTGTTTTCATACAAACAATATTAACCTAAAAATTATTATTTTTTAAACCTGCATTTCGCTTTGACCCACAAAAACCACCCTCTTCTGGCTAGCTGGCGTCGTTTCACTTTTGTACTGGTCAGCTGCTGCTACTAAAAACTTGGGGAAGGAAGAGCTGGATGGAGGAAAGAGAGAGCTAGAAACTTCAGAGCAGAATATTTTAACATTCTTCATGCTGCTAATTATTTTTGTGTGTGCACATCGACATCCACAATCCTGGGCTCTTCTGGAGGGCAGGTTAAGTATTTCTGGAAATGTTACAGAAATGATTGTATCGGGATGCATGCAAGCCAGTCTTCACATACCTTTGTATACTTATGAGTCTTGACCAAGGCATTCCCAATTTTGCGAGCCAATGCTCCATCCTTTAGATTCAACTTCAAAGCCTGTTCATATATCACAATGGCTTCTTCAGGCTAGAGTAAAGAAAAATAACAGTAAGGTCATGAGAAGCCCAAGCATGAATGATTGCAAGGCCTATTTATCTATATCTACCGTATTTTTCGCCCTATAGGACACACTTTTCCCCCTCCAAAAATGAAGGGGAAATGTGTGTGTGTCCTATGGGGCAAATACAGGCTTTCGCTGAAGCCTGGAGAGCGAGAGGCTCTCGCTCTCCAGGCTTCAGGAAGCTCTGCGCAACCCTCCGGAGCCCGGCGCCAAGCTGCGCTGGCCTCCGGAGGGTCGCGCAGAGCTGCCTGCGCTCCCGGGCTCTGCGCAGCTCTGCGCGACCCTCCGGAGCCCGGCGCCAAGCCGCGCCGGGCTCTGGAGGATTGCGCAGAGCTGCCTGCATTCTGAAGCCTCGGGCGCACTGAAGAGCGCGCCCAGGCTTCGCACAGCTCTAGGGAGACCGGCGCGGCTCCCTAGGCTTGCGGATAGCAGGCTGTTCTGGGGGCTGGGGTTGGGGGAAGCTCGGGCTTCCCCCGCGCCAGCCCCGTGCCTGGGGGGGAAATAATTTTTTTTCTTTATCCCCCCCCCAAAAAAAACTAGGTGCGTCCTATAGGGCGGTGCGTCCTATGGGGCGAAAAATACAGTATATCTATATCTATATCTAGTATATCAATAGAGATACAACAAAACCAAACCAAATAATATTAATCAGAAGACAAGATTCCAGTGGGGAGTCTTGGGATAAGGCAAGGGCACAGAGCCAAGTGGGGAAACAAAACTCTGAAGAGCCTCATGGTGATCCCATTTGGTACACTCTCTTTCCACTTTCCCTCTTGAGGGGCAGGCAGCCTTGTAAATAAACCCGTGAAAGTTACTATCCTGCAAGGAGGAAGTAACAGACAAAAAACTGCATTTCTGTGTTGGACACAGAGGAGAGGGGCTTCCCTCTAGTAACTTGCTTGGTTTTGTCAACTGCATGCAATTCCTGGTTCCATATGTCTACCAATGTCAGCATGCGACAGCAGCCACACCCCAGGAAGCGGCTTCAGCTGGCTAGCTAAACCAGGTGAGAGTAGTCAATGGGTTTCAAACCCTCAGTGAGTTAGGGGCTTCCCCTGCATACAAAGACAGGCTCCAACATATTGAGCGGATGAGAACAAGTATGGGTCCAATGGTCAAGAAGGCAGTTTCTACACATGCTCTACAGCAGCCATAGGCAAACTCGGCCCTCCACATGTTTTGGGACTACAACTCCCATCATCCCTAGCTAACAGGACCAGTGGTCAGGGATGATGGGAGCTGTAGTCCCAAAACATCTGGAGGGCCAAGTTTGCCCATGCCTACTCTATAGGGAAGTGAGGGGCAGATGGGGCTCGTCAACTTGGAAAGGTAGCCCATCAAGGAGAAGGAAAACTTTGATCCTAAACTTCCACACCTTGCAGGTAAGAAAGGCTTCGGGAGTAAACCCAGAGGAAAAATCCGTACCCACTGCCTTGCAGGACATCTTCCGGAGAAGAAAGGCTAAGGAGTAACCCTACACAAATCCAAAATGGAGTCCCTAAGACTGTTGGATGGTGCCTTGTATGCCTCTTTCTGGCAAGCTGGTGCCAAAGTATTCTTTTGATTTTCTTTGGACCACATCGGCAAGGCTGAGGGGGGGGGGTCTTGTCATCTGGGCAGCCCAGGACCTCCATACACACTACCCAGGCTTGCGCCCTGGGGAAGTCACTTCAGTGCTGCTAACACAGCAGTTTGACTTCACCTCCAGATGGGGCACTCCATTGTCTCTCATGACAAATGGATGCCAAAGACAACAACAAAATGTCTACAAGGCTGGGGTCAGGGCTTGTGTAAGCCAGTACTTTTCACAACAGAGGTGCTCCTTCCCAAACTGAAACCTTCTAACCATAACCCCTAAAGCTACAAATGCTTATACCTCCTGGATATTCATATATGCATCACCAAGGAGAAGAAAGGTGTGAGAACTTGGAAGTTTCTCCACCAGGTCTCTGAAAATAAGAAGAAAGAAAATAAATCATGTCAATAGTTGAATCTGTTTGCTACTAGTGCAGTAAGCCAACTTTCAATGGCCAGGTATTTTTTCCCCTTTTTTGTTTAATAGACTGGTGGCAAAGGTTTGCTTCCTTTGTCTTCAGACGTTTCGATTTAACAAGGACAGAGGAGGTGTTCCAGAGAAAGCAAATTAAGACGAACTGTTATCCTGGAAATCTTAGTTTTAAGGAAGACAGCGAAATCTGCTATCTGACGTGCTTTCTTGTTGATACCAGTGCTGTAACAGTTGTGCCATAGAACACATAGCTAACTAAAGAATGATTCAGAAGAGCATCTTCATTCAAACAAAGGACTCCAAGAGAACAACTGGGATAATCATAACATCTGGAAAATTGAGTCTAGCATACTTACTGTAAGACTTTAAAAAAATTGAGGCAAGGGGTAGAAGGGGACACACTTTGGTTGGAAGAAGCAGATATCTGTGGGCTCTGAATACCTTCCCTAGGCACCGTAAGTACTAAAAAGGCACAATATTTTATTGACAACATTTTCCAAAGAAGCAAAACCGTACCATTCCAAAAGCAAATGGACACATCCTTGTTGCGGGGGGTTACAGGCTGAAACACAGTTGCCCTGTGACAGCTTCAACTGTAGACTAGGGATGGGGAACCTGTGGCCCTTGGGATGCTTTCGAGCTCCAGCTCCCATCAGCCCCAGTGCCACAGATGATGGGAGTTGTAGTCCAAACATACATAGAGAAGGGCACAGGCTGCTCACCTCTGCTGTAGAGAGAACAAAACTGCAGGCATACAGGTGTATGTTTCTGATCAATGCTGCGGTGACTCAGAGCTGTTTTCCCGACGTGTATTTTTGTTTTAAAGAATATTTCAAAATGAATGGCTTTTTTGTACATCAATGTACATCTACGCACAGTACTTTTCAGTGAAGTGGTTTATTTCTTCAGGAAGAAACAGGCACCAAATGAACCTGGTACATAGTATTATTATTATTTTGGCAAACTAAGCTCTTACCTGTAACAGCTTGCGTATAGCTTCCTATCCTTCCTGTGCTCCAGATAGATCTCTGCCATTTTCTCTTTGACTTGAACAAAGTAAGTCTGCTCTGGGGTTATATTCCTGAGCATCGTCAAAGCCGCTTCCACGTCGCCTTGCGCAAGGGCTAGGTCTGCATTAGCAATCATAACTCTCAGCTCTTCCGGGGTGCCAGAAAATTCGTTGATAGCATCTTGGAGGACTTTAATGGCTTCGTGCTTCAAAAGAGACCATCGTTCTTGTTAAATCTCTGCCTAAATTGCCCCTGCAAAAACTGTGGCTTTCAAACTTTGTACTTTCACAGAGACCATTCCACATCAAGGCATTTGCCCAGGAACCCCTGTGCGCTGGGGAGGCGACCATTGTGGCAGCATTCTCCCCTCGCACCCCAGTGGCACACAATGGTTTACACAGAGCACCACTAGACTTACTGGACCTCACCATTGCCTTGTGTGAATTAAGTCGGTACCCTAAAAAAGTACTTCCCTTGCAGGAAAGGGCAGTGGCAGTGAGCAAGCTCCAAAGAGATGGGGAACCCTCCAGAATAGGCGTGGGAAGCAGCATGTACAGAGGTACGGAGGAAATCTGAAAAAACATTTCCCCCTCTCCTTCCACAAATGGATGCAACCCATCATCTGTCACTGCCAGCAGGATGATCGCAAGCACTCTCTAAAAACTGTACTTCTGCTAACAGGTATCCAAAATTTGCAGACCACATCCAAAGGATATGTACCAGTTTGAAACAGAATCTCGTCATACCTGTTCGCCATTCAACCGATGAGCATCTACTAGTTCCAGATAGACGGACACACGATCGCTCCCGTCAATTTCAATCCTCTTTGTTTTTGACTTTGAGGAAGGTGCGGCGGCTCTCATTCCAGGCAAGTTCATTGCCATCTGCAGAGTTTTAACAGCTTCTGCTATTTCCCCCATCTTTATTTGGGCTCGAGCTTTTATTAAGTGGTACACAGGATGCTCTCGGACCTAATGAAGAGTACATAATCAGCATCTATGTCCCATACAGTCTTCCAAGAAGAAAAGAGAAAACCCTAACCATCTAGTATGTTAAATCATACTTATATTAGTGGGATAATTATGTACCGTATTTTTCGCCCCATAGGACGCACTTTTCCCCCTCCAAAAATGAAGGGGAAATGTGTGTGCATCCTATGGGGCGAATGCAGGCTTTCGCTGAAGCCTGGAGAGCGAGAGGGGTCGGTGCGCACCAGGTCGCTCTCCAGGCTTCGCGCAGATCTCCGGGCTCCCACGGCTTGCGGAGAGTTGCCTGCATGCCGAAGCCTGGGTGCGCTGAGCTCAGCGCGCCCAGACTTTGCGCAGCTCTCCGCAAGGCGTGGGAGCCCTGCGCTGGGCTCCCGCGGCTTGCGGAGAGTTGCCTGTTCTGGGGGCTGGGGTCGGGGGAAGCTCGGGCTTCCCCCGCCCCAGCCCCGCGCCTGGGGGGGAAATAATTTTTTTTTCTTTTATTTCCCCCCCAAAAAACTAGGTGCGCCTTATGGGACGGTGCGTCCTATAGGATGAAAAATACGGTACATTGTTTTGAGCGATTTACAAAAGTAATCTAGAATTACTAAGCTTTAGTACAGGACAACAGGAGTGGCTCTCTCCTGCTTTTAAAGCAACTACGTCCTACTCAGGTTGATCCTACCTCCATTTGCTCAAGAGTGGCCCATAACATTCAAAATATCTCAAAATCCTATTTTTTCCCTTCTTTTACTTATATCCCACCTTTCCTTCAGGGAGCTGAGGATATGGGGAGATCCTAGAGACACTGATCCAATGAAAACCTGCTTAGCTTTCAGCAAGGTTGCTATTTATGTGTGCACTGAGATCACAACCGGGAACTACTTATTACATCACACTAAAGATGGTGGTGAACTCCCGTTGCTCTGTCGCAGCTCCTGCCAACGTAGCAGTTCGAAAGCACGCCAATGCGAATAAATAGCTACTGCTGCGGCAGGAAGGTAAACGGCGTTTCCGTGCGCTCTGGTTTCCATCACAGTGTTCCATTGCGCCAGAAGCGGTTTAGTCATGCTGGCCATGTGACCCGGAAAGCTGTCTGTGGACAAACACCAGCTCCCTCGGCCTGAAAGCGAGATGAGCACCACAACCCCATGGTCGCCTTTGACTGGACTTAACTATCCAGGGGTCCTTTACCTTTTATAAATCATTTATTTATTTTTCCTATTAACTTTTGCCCTATCACCAGCCAGAGGATTGATGACCTCTGACTGCATTCACATGGTAACATTTCGTCTTAAGATGAATGAGCCTATGCACTCCCTCTGCACAAAACGAGCAGACAAACTAGTAAGCCAGTTAGCAGTAGTTTCCTGTTTCACTTAATCCCAACGTTTCCAAAAGGGGTCTAAAGTTAATTCATGGGGCTTGCAAGAATATGAAGATAAAAGGAAAAAGCCTAGCAAATTTATACTGCCAGGGCTTTGGGGCTGCAACCACAGTAGGGTTTCTGTCGTACAGCAGGCAGAAAAAAAACCACGAAGCTGAGTCAACTCCTAAGCCTGAAACCCTGCACTGACTTTTGATATTGCCGATTTCAACTAAGAGCTCTTTGTTAAATAGCGAAATGCATATGTTTCCTTGTTATGTGACGGTTATTGATGTCCTGACAATTTATCCATGGGCAAAAAAAGTAATAATAATACTGGCAGCAAATTAAAATGCCAATCAAGCATGGAAGTAAAATAAAGAGCTTCAGTATGCTGGGCTAGATTTTCCAATCAAGTGTACCTCAAAGTTATAGCTTAGGCAGAGTTCCAGAGACTGAGAACAGAGTTTGAAGTTGTTTTGCAACAAATGCACTTGAGCCATAAGGAGATGGGCATCTGCGTGTGATGGATTCTGTTCTATGCAGTGCTGCAAGATGCTCTGGGATGCTTCAGTGTTACCTAATCAGATTAAGCAAACAAAACAATGAAGGGGAGAAACAAATTCAATATGCTGACAAGCTGCCTTAGGATTGCATTTGCAAGACAGGTTCGTTTCCACTGATTATACCTCCTTCCGTCCCAGCACTATTTATTAAACGGTTACATTTTTAAAAAATATTCCAACAACTAAAGAAGCAATGAAATCACTTGCTGTAAGAAAGAGAGCACACCAGTCACCAGCTGCAAGTTACATCTCGGCTATTACAGTGCTTTATGAATCACATAGTACAGTTTCAAATTACAAAACATGCTTCAACAATTTCTTCTATTTGCAAGGTTCAAGGTGCGGGTGCCACTGCTTTACATAGTCTAAATAGCACAATATGAGGGAGGTAGCAACAGGCTAGGGAACTGTTTAAGGATGGGGTGGGAACACCAAAACACCCCAATGCAGACCAAGCATACTAACTGATATTGTGGGGTGGAGTGTGTAATCCTTAACAGAGAGCACTCCACACTGCAGCTTTATTATTTATTTATTTTTGCAAGTGCTACTGACGTAATATTTGCATTGGTTCAAACTCGAGAGATTTACCTGCCAAATATTTCACCTTTGCGACTAAATAGGCAGCTTGCAGGAGACCAGGAACAGTTTTAACCACAGTTTCAAGGACGGACGCACAAGGCTTGAGAAGCGGGGAAGGAGGTTGTCCTCGACCTGCAGGCTTGAGATAAACAAACGGTACTTTGATATATTACATCGAGAAAGCGGAAGGGTTTTTTTCTTTAAAGAGAAAAAAAAAATCCCAATGAAATGTATATCTGAGCTGAGGTAAAAATTCTGAGTGTATTTTCAACAGGCAGTTTTCTAGATCTTTTCCAGAACGAAGCACCTGTGCTTTCTGAGGCAATGCTGACTTACAGCCACACAGGATGTGTGCTGAGGCAGCTCCATGAATCCACACAGCACTCTGCCTCTGGCATGCTGGCCTGACTCAGGGGGAAGGCCTGCAAGCTCTTGCAGGCCAACAAGAGGGCAGAAAGGCATAATGAGAGTTGGTTCTGAACGTGGTGGTAAACTCCTACTGGAACAAATCTTCAGTTTTCTCTTCCAGGAAGAAAAAACTTGGAGGGGGAGGGAGGGAGGAACCCAACTAGTACAGATATAGTTAGGGGTCGGATTCTACTAATATTTCAAAGTCTTCTCACAGCAAAGCCCCAAACCTACTTTGTCATCCTCACTCAAGCTCAAGAAGAGTCCTTAAAACATGTGGCAATCCTGTGTCCTTCCAGATGTTATTGGATTTCGACTTCCACTAACCTCAGCCAGCATAGTCAATGGTCATGGGTGATGGGAGTGGGGCTCAACAAACATCTGTAGGGCTACCTAAAGGATTGTCTCCACTCCTGTCGTTCAGCTCAGAGACTGAGGTCCAGCTCCGAGGGCCTTCTGGCAGTTCCCTCAAAGCGAGAATGAAGTTACAGGCGCCCAGGTAGAGGGCCTTCTCAGTAGTGATGCCCGCCCTGTGGAATGCCCTCCCGTCAGATGTCAAAGAAATAAACAACTATTTGACTTTTAGAAGACATCTGATGGCAGCCCTGTATTGAAAGGTTTTTAACGTTTGATGCTTAATTATGTTTTTATATGTATTGGAAGCGTCCAGAGTGGCTGGGGCAACCTGTTCTAATGGGAGGGGTATAAATAATAACATTATTACTGTTTCTATTATTATTGTTTCCCCATCCCAGATTTAAAAACAAAACAATCAGCTCTTTAAGCAGATGACCAGGATCAACCAGAATCTTTCACATATTCGCCACATCTATCAATGACGCAACGTAGCGCACCTAATTTGTGTCATGACAATGTTCTGGACTTTTTTACAAGGAAAACAAAAATACTTTAGCAGTTACTCCGCTATTAATTATTGCTCAGTCCTTATAATGGACAGTGCTCAGAATCTTGGCGATTCATCCTAATTGTCTTTGCTTCAACCTGAAACCTTCTTTTGAGCACAAAGCATAATAATAAATGGTTGTTGTTTTAGGAGGACAAAAATCCTAGCTACTTACCTGCGTTGGGCAAAAGCTAAGATACTCCTTAATAATCTCTATCAAAAAGTCAGGGTTTAATTTTTCGAAATATTCTACACCAAGAGGTAAGCCTTGCAATGAGGAAAAATGAGTATCAAGCACATCGTTCAATAAAGTAATAACTTCCTCTTGTCTTTTGTTTTTCTTCATAGCCAACACTGCACGCAAGTAAGATAATTCCTACAAAACAAATAGAAAATTACATGGGAAAATCTATAATTAAATCTGTCATGATTCACCTAGCACTGGTCACCACTGGTAACTAGAAATTGCCCTCTGGCACCCAGATGCCCTGATTTGCAGCACATTTCCTGGCATGTATCTAGTTCTTAATAATAATAAAAACCCACTGGACATTCTTCACTCAGTGAACTCTTGTGAATGAACAGGCTTGTAGTTTTGTTCCAGAAACTGCCTGTGTTGCTTAGCAACTAATTGTATCATTCTCCCCCTGCCCCGATAAATTAAGACCTCTAAATTAAGACAGCAGGTTAGCAGATTGTGCTTGATGAGCACAGTCTCTGGTCACTTCCAAACGACCTGTTTCTTCAGCTGATTTCTTAGTACAGTTTGCAGGGAGGCTAGATGACATTGGCTATTTACTGAGCATTCATTAAGATTCATTTACGAGAAGGAGGAAGAGGAGGAGGTGTCAACTGTCACCAGGTCTGGGGCAGGGGAGTTTGTTGCACAAAAGCAATTTGAACTTGCCAGTATGTGACTGATTGCCTCCCCAAATCCGTGACAGTCAGGAAGACACCCTTTGTTTTTGGAAGGGAGTGGTTTTCCATTTATCTTTTCCTTCCCTCAATGCAGCCATTATGTAAGTCGCACGAAGGCTTTGGTATCAAGGACATTAAAAAAAAAAGTATCATATCCCAGATATGATTTTCCCATAGGCTCAGGGGTATTTCAGTCTGGTTCTTCCATTGCTGAGCTATCGCTCATCGTGCTGCAGTCAGTAAGAAGCCTACTAGTTCTCTGTGGTGCAGGGTGGAGCTTAAGTCTATGTCCAAAGATAGCAGGGCAAAGGCAGGATTTGGAGGAAGGGTTTGGCCTTTCATTGCGGATATAATGGAGAAAACAAACACCATTCAGTGTACTGCAGGATAAGTGTTTAATGGTTATTGTATTTGCTTAAAAACCAATAAAAATGTGTATTAAATTTTTTTATTGTTATCATCATCATCTATTTGGGTAAGCAACAGAGGTCAAAGCAACACGAAGGGGAAACAGGTTAGAAATTACTTTTGTACAGAGTTTGAGGGAAACTGTAGACTGATTACGACGGCCAGTTCTATCAGGCTCCTTCCTTCCTCGAATGTCACCTAGCAGTAGACATTCAATCAGGCTGCAGCTGAGAGAGATGGGAAGCAGGGTAACTGAAGCAACGTTGGCTCCTCCTCTCTGTTAACTCTCCATCTAAGAGCTCTGTAACTAAGAAATAGTGCCAGAGTTTGCTCCCCCACCCCTTTTGTGGCACTCAGGTTTTCTAGATTGCAAATCTGAGGGCAGGGACTGTCTCATTACGGATCTTTGTTAGCCACTCTGGGAGTAAAAATGCTTCAAAAAACCTCGTTTGCACACATTTGGATTCCTTGCCTTGAAACCCAAGAATTGGACATTGCAAGGAGCAGAAAAGCAAGACCGGAGCCCTCTGTCAAGAATTCTCTGCCCACATAAATATTCTAGCCTCCTCAGTGAGGTTAGAATCAAAGCACTTTTGGAAAGGATCGTTCTCTTACTGCTGATTTCCCGATAGACTGTTGGATTTCGTTCAGGAACTCCAACTGCTGCTCTACATCGTCTAGCTTCCCTTCCATTAGCTGGCTCCGGATAATTCCTGTAATGCAAAGTCATCCCATTTCAGCTCTGCCCTACAAAGAGCCTTCGGTGTTTAGAATTCCTTTTTCATTAAACCAGGCTTCAAAGTCTATAGGAACATAAGAGGGGCTCAAAAACGAGGAGAGGCAATAAGCTGATGAGAATGCAAATCACACTAAAAAAGTCAATCACCCAGATTACTTGCAGTGATAAAATTATTCGGGGGGGGGGGGCCGGGGAGGAGAGAGGAATCAGCTTTGCATGCTCTTGAAAACTCAAGCCTGTTTTTAAGCCATACCAGTGAGTGCGGGAACGCTTGTTTCATCAAGAGCCATGGCAGTCTTGTACCATTTTAAGGCCTCCTTCGTTTTCCCCTGCAAAATCATCTGGTAGCCAAGTTCTGTAGCGATATCTGCATTGTGGGGGTCTAAGCTGAAAGCTCGTTCCACCAAAGTCTGAGTCTGATGAAGGATCAGTGGGTTGCGGCCACACTATAATCAAGAACAGTTTCCAACATGAACACTTTAGCAGATTTAAAATCCTCCACTTCACTATTTTCTTTTTAAAGCTTTAGAAACAGTCGCTAAATGTCAAAATAAAAATTTGCAAACATTTGTATGAAAGGGCGATGGTTTGTTTGGGTGGCATGAAACACCGGTATGAACACAACTTACATAATCACCTGAAGAACGTCCCTTGCATTACTAACTGCAATTGAATGCACAGAGTAAAAACCCAGTTCCTCTGCTCTACTCATGCTGCAGTGCACCACTGAATTCAGAAAAGCGGCCAATGCACATGATTACACAACTTATGGCAGCTACTTTCCTCCCTCTCTAACCCCTGACAGCTCCCAGCTCAGGGCAAAACACATCAGTTCGTGAATTTGCCATGAGCACAACCTCCACTTATATGCCACCACTCGGCTCAATTTTATTTATTTTTTGCTCAGGGTGAATGAGTCAAGCAATCCATTTGTCACAAGAAGACAGCCGCCACAGACAAAGTCCTTGCGGCGGGCGGGGGGGGGGGGAGCCACCACAACAAACAAGGGGCCTTTGGAGTGGGGAGGAACAACCAACAGATTAACCAATGCTCATTTCCCATCATAATCAAAATGCACTATATACTATAAAGAAAGATTCCAAGTGAACGCTTAACCTTCCATTCTGAAACAGAAACAGCTGTGCATCTCTTAGAGCACTTTGGTGCACAGCTAAACAAGCCTAGAGCCTACTAAAAAGATTCAGACACATCTGTGTACAGGGTTATTTAGGCCTGATAGGTACCAATCCTAACCCAACATATACAGGGGCTTCCCATTTTAATGAAGGGGAAATTACCAGCTCACGGCGAAAGGATCACAATCAATGTCTTCGATGTTACTTTCCAAAATAAATGCCCACTTACGGTTCTGCTGAACACCAACGCCGTCTTGCAAAAGAGCTGGGGGTTATGAGGTTCCAACTTATCCAACGCACTAATCAAATCTTCCAACTTTGAGGAAGCCTGAGGAAGGGCAAATGAACACCGGTCTTGGTATGGGGATAAAATGGGGAGGGAAATCTGTGGGTTTTGAACAGCTGAGCCCCATAAAATTATTTTATATGGAGCTGCAATGTGTTCTCATGCCAACAGCCACATTTTACACAAACCCACTCCGAAAGCATTGCAGCAGTGCAATGTATGCTAACCTGAGTACTGTAATATACAAATGCATACTTAATGGCATTCCACTTAATGGCAAGAGAAGAAAACATACTCTTAAATAAATGCCTAAGAGCTAAATGAGGCACACACACTCCATCTTTCACGGTACGGTGGTCCCTCGGGTTACAGACGCTTCAGGTTACAGACTCCGCTAACCCAGAAATAGTACCTCAGGTTAAGAGCTTTGCTTCAGGATGAGAACAGAAATCGCACTGTGGCAGCGCGGCAGCAGCAGGAGGCCCCATCAGCTAAAGCGGTATCTCAGGTTAAGAACAGTTTCAGGTTAAGAACAGACCTCCAGAACGAATTAAGTTCTTAACCCGAGGTACCACTGTACTTTATACGTGAGTTTAGACTAGAGCCTTGCAGAAGTCCTTTGTGAAATCAAATGTTTACCATCAGAAGAATATTTTGTATCCAGTCTAGTAAACATGTCTTAATTGGGCAGCATAGGCTAAGCTTTGGATGGCTGCATTCCAATTACCACAATCAAAAGGAATCCTTCTCTGAAGCAACCACATACAACTAATATATGGCTATAACCTTCCAGGGAATAATGTACTGGAAAAGCTGCCCTGCAAACAGATTTTTAAAGATATATTTTCCTCAAGTTAAGCAAAGTACATTAATTTTTTTTATTTTATTTTTTTAGCAATTATCCATCTCTCGTTTTGCAAAACAAAAACTGTTTTCTGTCTTGAAGCTATAAAAAGCTGGACTCAACAGTCAAAATGTATTATTGCTACAATCTCCATTGACTTTTCTAGAACGGGAGTCGTCTTTTAAGCGTTCCTTGTGTGGTTTTAGAATTAACCTTTCCAAGACTACACTGAATTTATTATTATAGACCTCTTTCTCTTTGGTTTCATTCCACCCTGGAAATAAAGCCAAAAACTGCAAACTGGAAGGAGGGGAAATGCCTCCTCATAAAGAATTAGACCAAAGATCCATGAACCATCCAACTAGTCTCCAAAGGATTTTCAGCATGTGGTTCTTGAGGCATAGCACCCTTATTTCCTCTTTTGCCACACAGAAAAATCACATTCGTTTCTGAAACTTCCCTAAGCTTCAGTTTGTGGTAAGACAAAAACAAGGATGGGGAACCTGTATCCCTTCAGATGGTGCTGGGACTCCTACTCCCATCATTCCTAGCCAGCATGGCCAATGGTCAGACATGATGGGAGTTGGAGTCAAGCAACATTTGGATGGCCACAGCATCCCCAACCTTGGCAGGTCTGGTCTACTGCTCAAGAACAAACTCCTAATAAGTTTACTTGGTTCCTTATGCTCTAGATTGTTGTACGTACCACAAAAGCTTGATTTGTTTTTAATTCAAAAGCATGTTCTTACAATGTACTTACCATGGGCCACGCTGTTAATTAATAGAATTAATAGGGTGTTAATTAATAGAAAGTCTAGTACAGCCTTTAAAATATAGTTATATTTCTGAAATTGTAATTTCCTATGTTTGGAATATAAGATTTTAAAGATGCATCCCAACAGAGTTCTACATCTGAGTAGACATGTATAGAATTGCACTGTTAGTAGCTATTATTTTTCCAATTAGCAGATACTATTTGACAGTGAAGAAATGCCAACAACGACAAACCGTGCTCTTCATTTGTTCAGGATATGTATATTTAAATAATTAGTAACTTAAAGCAAACCTGGATGTTAAATTATGTACTGACCTCAGGTATATTTCCTTCCCTACACAAATAATGAATGGCCTCCATTTTTAAAGCGTCCAAATTAAGAGCATCTTTCTGCAACAACCTAGAACAAAATGAGACAGGAGCTGTATCTTTACAACACGACTGATTATATGTTTTCACGTAACAGAGGGCCAACGTTCATATGAACAAGGAGTTCTCTGGGCAAGTTATCAGCGTTCAATGAAACAGAGAACACTTAAGTGTCCAAGAGGCCTCACCAATCCATTCTGCTCTCAAGCAAAAACTCATACAGTGGTACCTCGGGTTACATACGCTTCAGGTTACATAGGCTTCAGGTTACAGACTCCGCTAACCCAAAAATAGTGCTTCAGGTTAAGAACTTTGCTTCAGGATGAGAACAGAAATTGTGCTCCAGCGGTGCGCCGGCAGCTGGAGGCCCCATTAGCTAAAGTGGTGTTTCAGGTTAAGAACAGTTTCAGGTTAAGTACGGACCTCCGGAACGAATTAAGTACTTAACCCGAGGTACCACTGTACTATAATTGAACCCCACCTTCCAAGACCTTCTACAACCCACTGCAGAAGCAGAGAAGGTAAGTGAGTAGGTAACAAGGCACTGTTTGCCACCGGTGGTGTGTGGTGGAAATTTTCATAGCAGAAGAGTTAGCGCCAGAGGCACCAGCTTGTGAGGGTGATTGGTGGGTGGGTGGGTGGGTGGGTGAGAGAGAGAGAGCATCATGCCTCCATCCCTAAGCTGGGCAGATGCTTCCCGGGCTTTGGGAGGGGGCATTAGGCCTATGACAGGATACTGGAGCCCTCCTGCCTCCTTCCCAAAACAATAGCAACCCACCTCTGTGCAGTCTCGGTTGCCTGTTCCCATTCTTGCAGAGCCAGCTGCAGCTTCATTTTCTTTATAAAAGAAGGAAGGAATTGTGGCGCGTGGGCTATTATTTGATTCACCATCTCCAAAGCTCCTGAGTAATTCTGGCGCATTTCAAAATATTGTGCCTAATGAAACACGAAGGAGATCCCTTAATCCTCAACATTTCCAAGCAGAAAGGAAAGATGTTTTACGGAACGTACCGCTCCCTCCCTAAACAACAATATTCTAGTCTCAAACACATCAAAGTCTACTTCAGAAACTCTATACACGTTTCCCAAATGCGGGTCTCCAGCTGTTTTGGGACTACCATCCCCATCATCCCTGACCACTGGTCCTGCTAGCTAGGGATGATGGGATTTGTAGTTTCCAAAAACAGTTGGAGACTGATTCTATGCAACCATGGATGGACCCTGATCTCATATGTAATGCAGAGAGCACCACATTACCTGTACCATTCAAAATAATGAAATGACAAGAGATAGTGAGCAGTTTCCTAAAATTTTCAGACCTAAAAAATTTCAGACCTGGGACTAACTCCGAACTTTTATTCCGATACTCACATTGAGCAACCCAGACTAGGTGTAAAGCAATCTGTGTGAGATCCATTGGCGCACACCACAATCTCAGTTATATTAACAAGCAAGGATTAAAAGCTTCTGTTTTAATAACAGACTTACTTTACCCATCAGGCCAAAGGTATCGTTTCCATTTTGCAGCCCTTCATCAAAGTATTTCACAGCTTTTTTAATACTTGCTTCTTTTCCAGAGGTGACATCAAGCCACCCTTTCAAAATCAATCCCTGCAAAGAAAAGCAAAATGTTAAAATGCGGGCTTCTTAAAGAAAGCTTTCAGAAAAAAATGGTTTTTAGAACATCCATCCTCGCAAAGTTGGCATGAAAGAGATCCCTTTCTCTGTTTTACCAGCTGGGACTCGTGACTGAGAAAGCCATCTAGAGTCTCAACAACAACCTTCCAAACCCAAAACAGCAATTCCAAATGTACTGTTCAAAACACTAGGTATACCATATGAACTGCACCAGATGAAATGTTAAAAGGGGGAACCCAGGAAACGTGGTGCGCCAAGATCCTGAAAATCCAAATGTCTGCACACCCAAGATCCCTGCGAAGCACCAATAATGGAAACACAAGGAACTCTCTTATATGTTCAAATTTGCATCTTTTGGAGTGGCCATAGTACAGCCTCTGTTACAATGCTGCTACTTCACATCCATACTAAGAGAAACGGAAAACGCTAACTGCAGAATCATTGAAAACTCTGCTTCTGCCAGTTCCAAGGTAACGTCTTTATACCGTGCGAAGGATGAAGCCTCCTGCCTCGGCTGAGAGGTTCTAATGTTGAAGAGAGGGTTAGAGGAAAACATTTGTGAGCCAAGAAGCCTTAAAACACTCCAGAGTCTAAGGCCTTCATATAATCTATTTGACTCCAATCATTCTCCTAATGTTTCATGCTGTTAGTATGCAACTGGCTGGTAAGAAAGCATTCAAAACAAAATTCACGATTTTTGCAATTTAAACTTGACGGGAAAACACCCACGTTTATGCACAGCACATGGCGTTTCTGTGTCAGCAGCTCAAAGAAAACCCCAAGCATTGGGAACATCTGTGATTCAGACCCATTAGATGGCTTAGCTGCCTCAAACAACGCTATTGGCTAGTGACTCATTTCGGTTAATGAACCAGACACGCTTAACAGCTAACTAAAGAGAAACCATCAGGCTAGTTTTTAACAGTACTGATTCCGCCAAAATATTCCTTGAGCGTTAAATGAAGCAGTAATAACAGGCTATGATCTACAGGATGACTCAACATAGCTGAGGGCTAGCAAGTCTCGTTCTATAGCAAGCAGAGATACCAAGTGTGACTATGGGAAGCGGCTTACCTCTGTGCTGCCATTCGAGATCTTGATCATTCTGTCAACATATTCACGGGCTTTCTCGTGGCGCCCAATATGCCACAAGAACAAGCCTGCAAAATACAACGCCTGCTGCCCTGCTACTTTGCGTTGCTCCTTCAGCTTGGCATCCAGCTCCACAATGGTTTCTCGATCTGATTAAAATCAGTAAAGCGGTGGTTATTTAAACCATAACAGTGGGTGTGCGGAAACAGCCCAATTTGGCCTACTGTCTTCGGTACATGCTACAGATATATGGCAAGACATCATGCAACAGGGGCAAACTCCCTACCGCCATGGTTTAACAGTAAAAATATTAGGAAGGCCGCTTTGGATCCTCCTGCTGTTAAACTTGAAATGGATGATTCCTCTAGCTAAGGTATTTCTGGTTCAAATTCAGTTGCCCTTTCCCAGAGGAGCATCCCCCTGAAATCAGCGGCACTTTTCCCCAAGCATGCGTGCGCAGGATTGCGGCCTCAGGCAATTTTAAATGGGGAGGCAGGGAATGAATGTGGAAGGGGGGTTGCAATGGCTTTCTGGAAGAGGCACTCTGAGCAGGTGCATTTCGGTTAGGTCAGATTATGCCGCAACATTTTATTGAAGGCCCCACGTGCTTTCACATTAAACAGGACAGCAAAGGAAATGTTAACAACTCACTAAATAAACAACAACAACAACAACAACAACAACAACAATAATAATAATAATAATATACTTTTAATACCCTGCCATCTGGCTGGGTTTCCCCAGCCACTCTGGGCGGCTTCCAGCAGAATATTAAAATACAATGATTCATCAAATGTTAAAAGGTTCCCTAAACAGGGCTGCTTTCAGATGTCTTCTAAAAGTTCAATAGTTGTTTATTTCTTTGACATCTGATGGGAGGGCGTTCCACAGGGCGGGTGCCACTACCGAGAAGGCCCTCAGCCTGATTCCCTGTAACTTCGCTTCTCTCAGTGAGGGAACCGCCAGAAGGCCCTCGGCACTGGACCTCAGTGTCTGGGCAGAACAATGGGGGTGGAGACGCTCCTTCAGGTATACTGGGCCAAGGCCATTTAGGGCTTTAAAGGTCAGCACCAACACTTTGAATTGTGCCCGGAAACGTACTGGGAGCCAATGTAGGTCTTTCAGGGCCAGTGTTAAGTGGTCTCGGCAGCCGCTCTTAGTCACCAGTCTAGCTGCTGCATTCTGGATTAGTTGTAGTTTCCGGGTCACCATCAAAGGTAGCCCCACATAGAGCGCATTGCAGTAGTCCAAGCGAGAGATAACTAGAGCATGCACCACTCTGGCGAGAGAGTCCGCGGGCAGATAGGGTCTCAGCCTGTGTACCAGATGGAGCTGGTAAACAGCTGCCCTGGACACAGAATTGACCTGCGCCTCCATGGACAGCTGTGAGTCCAGAATGACTCCCAGGCTGCGCCCCTGGTCCCTCATTCAGGACCGTTAAGTTCACATGGCTTTATTTGTTGTAGAGATAGTTCAAACTGTACCTGGATTTGGGCTCTTTTTATGGGCATAGATCATTGCCATCATTGTGCAAAGGGATATGTCCTGCTTGTTTTTAAGAGTTTCGAGGTCGAGAAGAGCCTCCTGAATGTGCCCTAAGGAATCAAATTCAAGAAGGTTAAGTTGCATTTTCTGGTGCCATGGAATACGTGCTTCATCAAGCAGAGGAAAACAGGAAGCTGCCTTGTACCAAAAGCCAGACCACTGGTCCACCTAGCTGACATGCCAGTCATCCTCCAGGATTTCTGACAGATAGCACTCCCAGCTCTGCTAGGAGATGCCTGGGGACTGAACCTCAGACCTTCTGCAAGCAAAGCAGATGCTCCTCCTTATAAATAATAATTTCCTTATTTGTACCCTGCCCATTTGACTGGGTTGCCCCAGCCACTCTGGGTGGCTTCCAACAGATATAAAAACACAATAAAACATTACACATTGAAAGGCTTCCCTATACAGGGCTTCCGTTCCCCCTAGTCTACACTTCTCAGTTATTAAGTACTCTAATATTCTTGCAGTGTGGTGGAGGGTGCTTACCTGACCTCCCAACAGTGGAGGTGCTGCTGTTTACTGGCAGGGAGGCACAGGCAAGGAATGCTCTAAAAGTGTGTTTGCATAGTATCAACCCACTTGTCTTCCCATTCAGTGGCGGCGACTCCTCTGCTAGGAGGTCCCCACTGCCCACTACAGAGTTATCGATATAGCTAAAGCATCTCTCTGCATATCTTTACATCGGGTGGTATCCAGCATACTCTGTCGTGCTCTGAGTAAACCTGCCAAAATCAGAGGGGTTTAACATTTTGAAAGATATTCAGTCAAAAGCCTTACCTTCCATCAGCCTGCCGTAAATGCGGTAAAAAACGAAGATTGGGTCATTGCCAAACAACTTGAGGCCTTCGCTGGCAAGTGTCTGAATATGACGAAAGTAGCCTTCTTGGCAATAGTAATTAATGAGCGTCTGCAAGGAAATGATGGATACAATCACACAGGTGTAAATACTAATAAAACTGAAACCACTGAGTTAGGAGAGCTACTTCCAGCGCCATACGGTTGAGATGAAATGAGAAGTTAGTGTGATTTGCAAGATTACTCTAGGAGCTTTATTTATTTTGCTAAATGGTGGGATAAAAATAAATATGCAACTCTCTCTTTCTGCAGTTGTTGCCATTGTGCCGCCTCCAGTCGTGACTTTGTATAGTCCTGCAGAACTCTTCTAAGAGTGGGCCAAATCCTGTTCCTGAGAAGTTTCAAGTGTGTGCCTAAAATTGCAGAGTGTCAATGTGGTAAGTTGGTACAGTGGTACCTCGGGTTACATACGCTTCAGGTTACATATGCTTCAGGTTACAGACTCCGCTAACCCAGAAATAGTACCTCGGGTTAAGAACTTTGCTTCAGAATGAGAACAGAAATCGTGCAGTGGCAGCGCAGTGGCAGCAGGAGGCCCCATTAGCTAAAGTGGTGCTTCAGGTTAAGAACAGTTTCAGGTTAAGAAAAGCCATGACAAACCTAGACTGCATCTTAAAAAGCAGAGACATCACCTTGCCAACAAAGGTCCATATAGTTAAAGCTATGGTTTTCCCAGTAGTAATGTATGGAAGTGAGAGCTGGACTATAAAGAAGGCTGATCACCGGAGAATTGATGCTTTTGAATTATGGTGCTGGAGGAGATTCTTGAGTCCCATAGACTGCAAGAAGATCAAACTTATCCATTCTTAAGGAAATCAGCCCAGAGTGCTCACTGGAAGGACAGATCCTGAAGCTGAGGCTCCAATACTTTGGCCATCTCATGAGAAGAGAAGACTCCCTGGAAAAGACCCTGATGTTGGGAAAGATGGAGGGCACAAGGAGAAGGGGGCGACAGAGGACGAGATGGTTGGACAGTGTTCTCGAAGCTACCAGCATGAGTTTGACCAAACTGCGGGAGGCAGTGGAAGACAGGAGTGCCTGGCGTGCTCTGGTCCATGGGGTCACGAAGAGTCGGACACGACTAAACAACAACAACATTCTGTGGCGATGGGTGTTTCGCTTCATTTTGTCTTACTTCCAAAGGGAGAGAAAAAGAAAGGTAGGGGGGAGAAGATGGAAAGGTTCGCTGCCTCCCCCGCCCCCATCTCTTGCTTGCTTTGTTACGCGAGAGCTGGGAGCTTTCCAAAAAGTCGGGGGGAGAAAAGGAGGAGCGCAGAAGCCGCCGAGAGGGGCGCGTTTCCCGAGAGGAGAGGGGCGCGGGCGCGGGAGGAAAGAACGGGAAATTTCGCTCGCGGGTCGGAGGGGAGGGACGAGCCGAAGCGCCTCTGACAAACCTGCAGCAAGGAAGGATCCATGGCTGCCGGAAGCAGCGGCCCTGGTTGCTAACGCGACTGCAGCAGCGTCCAGGGGAGGCGCCTGAGGAAGGGAAGGCTGGGCCTTGCCGGGCGGGTCCTCCTCGCCCTACTAATTCGTTGCCGCAAGGGGAAAAAAAAGAACCCAAACCATCCCTCCCCTAGCCTTCGCTCCGGGGGCATCTTGAAAAGCGCGATGCTTTTACTACGGCGCGAGCTCCCGTGGACGGGACGGCGCATCTTCCGAGCTGGACGCAGCGCTGGATGCGCAGGCTCGGGCTGGGGAGGAAGAGGGCTCCCATGGGTTACCTTGGGGGGGGGGAGGAGTGGGTCTGGGGGTGGGGAGGTGCTTCGATTGACACACACACAAACACGCCTCGCATAGAATTACAGAGTTGGAAGGGACCCCGAGAGGCCATCTGGTCCGACCCACTGCAATGCAGGAATCTGTGCCCAACATAGGACTCGAACCCACCACCCTGAAATGAAGATGCTCCACCGACCGAGCGTGAAGCTGTTCAAGCGTTCCGGGTTTTTGGAAAGGGGCAAAAAGGGGTCTGGGGAGGCCAGCTTCTCACCGAGGACACGTCAAAACAGTGGCCTTTCACTTTGTCTTGTATATCTGGTTCTACAAATGCAGGAAACCACTCTCGAAAGCTGCCAAACTTGTGGTCCATGGAGGGTGGGGTGGAAGCTGCTTCCTCACGCCCATGATCTACCTATGGGTTGTTTTTAAGGCAATAATAATAATAATAATAAAATTTTATTTATATCCCGCCCTCCCCAGCCGAAGCTGGGCTAAGAGCGGCTAACAACAGTAAAATAATACAGCATTCTAAAATCAACTCATTATAAAATCAGTTCAAATCAAATTAATGGCAACCATTGGGCTAGAGTTCTGTGAGGATTACCAAAGGCAAGCAAAACAAGAGAAAATGAAGGTCCTTTTCATTTGCTGGTTGTTGCTGTTGTTGTTTAAATAGCATCAGATCCTCTTTACAAACAAAACGAAGACAGAATACCAAATCCTGGGGTAGCAGAATCAATACTTTTGTGATAGTACTCATCCATATAGTACCGTCCCCTCTCTTTTTCTGTGTGCTGCTGCCCATGATACTTTGATCAGGACATGAGTAACTGGCAGCTCTTTTAGAGGGAAGGAGCGGGGGGTATCCGTCCAGGTTGGGCTGTCTTAGCGCACGTCTCAGGCGCCAGTTTTGCAGACCCGCACGCTGGGCTCTGAGCCCGCATGCAGGAATTTCTCCTCCATTCCAACGGGAGCCGGAAATGCGGTGTTACGCGTTCCTCCTCCTCCTCCTTCTCCTCCCTGTGAATCGGAAGGGAAGCTCTTGAGCGCCGCCGGCGATGGGAAGGTTCGCGCGTCAACATCTTGTGTTGGCACTTGATTGGCTGGAGGTTTGCTTTTATGGAGAGGAGCGGACGCCGGAGTGAGCTTCTATTGGCTTACGCCGGAGACGGCAAAGGGGTCGTCAGAAGTCCCAACGTTTTGCTGCAACGAAAAGCGGGCTCTCGCGCCCTCAAGTAGCAACTCTCCAGCAGCTTCAGCCAGGAATGTTCAACCCCCTCTCCTCCAACAATAGTTATACAGTTATATACTTAGCAGAAGGAGACCGTCTTATATCACCCATCAACCTTATTGTGAATAACGAAGAGTCTTGTAACGCCTTAAAAAACGTGCTCTCTCGTCTTTTTTCCTGCAGAAAACCAGCGCGCTACTGTTCTGATGTTATCAGTTGTCTGATTATATTGTGAATAATTGAGCTTTGCATGGAAACACCATGTATATCACGACCATTTGACTCTAGTAGCTTAACTTTCCCGTCCTCTATGGTCATGTATGTAGATAAATGTACTGTATATGTCATAGCTGTCAACGTTTCCCTTTTTTTAAGGGAAATTCCCTTATTCCGAATAGGATTCCTCGCAAGAAAAGGGAAAAGTTGACAGCTATGGTATATGTGTGTGTGTTGCATATGTTTGCACACACAAATCACACACATAACCTGGGACGAATCTAGTATGAAATGAATGAAGCTTAAACTTCAGGAGGCCCCTAATCCCAGAGGGGCTCCAGAAGTGATTTTAGTCCACGTTGCTTAACAATTTTGGGTCTAGTAGACTCAATTTGAGCCGTATGACACAAACATGATGATGATGATGATGATTAATATATTTCAACAATCTGAACATTTGAGAGTCAGTAGCACAGATGTTGTAAAGGTGTAGGGATCTGTCATGGAACAACCCCATGGAGGAAGAGAACAGTGGTTACCCAGACCTTGTTGCTAGTGGCGAAGGGGCCCTCAAGACACTGCAAGCTTCAGGGATCCCAAAACGTAGGTCTGCCAACTGCAGATCACCTTATAAATCTGAAGAGATTGTCACAATAAGTTAGTGCGTCTTTGACGTACCAAAAGGCTCACCTTGGTTGTCTTTTTGTTGTTGTTTTTATTGGCACAGGCTGTGGCTGGAATCCTAACCCCATGGATTTCAACAGGAATTTCTTCTGAGTAGACATGGTTAGGATCGCTCTGGAAGCTCAGCTTCTCTGGAGATTATATTAATATTTAAAACCTGTTTGCACACTTCAGGCAGGCACTCGGTGCTGACCATTGCACATAATGCACGCAGTAGAAAGCCAAGTGAATGGATCACCCCTCAGCTCTCAAGCCAAGCACAAATATGGAGAGGGAAAGGCAACACCCACACAATCCTTACACTGCTCTGAAAAAGGGAGAGAATGTTAATAGAACACTGAAAAAACAAGGGTGTTACAAGCATATCAACATAATGTTTCTTTGCTAAGTGGCTAGCTACAGCAGTACTTGCCTCTGGTAGCTCAGTTGATTGGGGCGTGGTGCTGATGACACCAAGGTTGCAGGTTCAATCTCCATAAGGAACAACTGCATATTCCTGCATTGCAGGGGGTTGGATCCTCAAGGTTCCTTTGAACGCTCTGATTCTACGATTCTGTATTCCAACCATGGTTATGGGCGAGTTTAGGAGGTGCATTTGACAACAGCATATGGACAATACAACCAGTCTATTACAATATTCTATAATATAATATATTAAGTAAATCCCATGAAATCAAACATCCATACTGGATGTTTATTGTGCTCAGCATAGGCATTCTCTGTTCATGCACTTTATACATGGTACCTGCATGAACAAAACATCATTTCAGTTGTTATTCTGGGCAGTAATGGCTTGTATAGATTGCTCTAGCCCAGGGGTCAGCAAACTTTTTCAGCAGGGGGCCAGTCCACTGTCCCTCAGACCTTGTGGGGGGCCAGTATATTTTTTTTTGGGGGGGGGACACAAATTCCTATGCCCCATAAATAACCCAGAGATGCATTTTAAATAAAAGCACACATTCTAGTCATAATAATAATGATAATAATAATAATAATAATAATAATAATAATAATAATAATAATTTATTATTTGTACCCCGCCCATCTGACTGGGTTTCCCCAGCCACTCTGGGCGGCTTCCATAGAAACCAAAAATACAGTAAAATATCACAGATTAAAAACTTCCCTGAACAGGGCTGCCTTAAGATGTCTTCTAAATGTCAGGTAGTTATTTATCGCCTTGACATCTGATGGGAGGGCGTTCCACAGGGCGGGCGCCACTACTGAGAAGGCCCTCTGCCTGGTTCCCTGTAGCTTTGCTTCTCGCAATGAGGGAACCGCCAGAAGGCCCTCGGCGCTGGACCTCAGCGTCCGAGCAGAACGATGGGGGTGGAGACGCTGATTCCCGGATCATCTGTGGGCCGGATTTAGAAGGCGATTGGGCCGGATCCGGCCCCTGGGCCTTAGTTTGCCTACCCATGCTATAGCCATTCCCTTTCCTACACCCTCAGTCGCCTCTCCAGGAATCAACTATTGCTTTAGCGCTTCCCTTTCCAAATAGCATTGCCTTTATGCATATTTCCCCCCTCTCTCTCTTGCTGCCCCCCCCAACTGCAGCAGGGGGCAGTCATGATTATGAGTGCTGAAAGGATGTGGGGGGAGGATCGAATCCTTCTACATAATGGCCCCAATGAAAATATCTCTCCATCTCATACCTCGTCCTGAGACACATCTGGCACTAGAGTCAACAAACTGCTCCACTGACTTGCATGCAGACACGGTGTGCTTTAAACAACTAAAACAACATTTTAAACAAGATGAGTATGATCCTGCTCCGAGTACAAGCATGGCCAATTTGTCTTTTTTCTGCTTCCTTTTACGCCTCACAGCCGCAGTCCATCCAAATAAGCAAGATATAAGAAGTTACAAGTTCCAGTTTTACATCAATATTAATACATCTTTTCGTAAGAAAAATAAAGGTAGAATCTTGGATTTCACACCATTTGTTCTGGGAAGTGCTTGCAGGGGGGGGGGGTGGAATCTAAACCATGAGGTAGGAACCTTTATCTGCTGAGGAATGCATTCTGGCAACATCGTGGCTATTGGTCTTTTGCTGTTTCAGATCTTTTAACAATTTTTAAACCGCTTGATGGTTGCCTGTTGTTTATGATTATTTTAATTGTTGTTTTGTGATTGTGTTCTATACTGTATTTTATGCATTTTGTATGATTTGCTGATATTGAGATGCTCACATAACAGGTGGCGTGCACGCGTTTGAAAAAATTAGAAACGAAAGGGTGGAATGCATGTACTTATTTGTCTAAGTGTACAAATTATTATCATTATTACTTGTTGATCATCAGATGGTGCTGAAAAACAGCCTTCTCCATCAAACAGTGATTGGCTGTCAGTAGTGCAAACAGCGCTGACCACCTGATTAGCTGACCACTGTGGGTGAGAATCTTGATCCTGCACTGTGAAAATTGAATACAAAATCTCTGGTACTGGATGCAGGAGCCATAATCCTGGCACTCAGCCCAAAAATGTCTCCCATGGGCAATTTTCTCAGAATGAACTCTTGTTCATATCAATGGAACTTTGTTCCACACAAGTGTGCTTGAAATCACTACTTAGTTATGTTCCTATTTACACCAGTGTCCGGGATTGGCTTGTTGAGGAAAAGTGGTGGGTGACACCTGCCCAAGAGTCCCCCAGGGAGGGTTGCCATATGTCCTCTTTTTCCAGGACACGTCCTCTTTTCCAGGTTTGGTTGCCATATGTTCCTTTTCCCCTTGACATGTCCTCTTTTTCAGAATTAAAATTTTTGTCTGGGCGGATTTCTAAAATTTGGCAAAATGTCTGGCTTTTTGGTTTGTTTTTGTTTACAGTAACTGAAGAATTTTTTTCTAGTGTATTAGACTCAGATCTGAGGCACTTGGCTAAGCTAGTCTGCAGCAGAGAATCACAACAGAGCAACATCTTAAACTAACTACATACTGTATAAATCCATTCTCTTGTGGCCGAACTAAAAGGACACTGGCTCAGCTACAAGATCCTGGAGAAGGAGTCTGGGAGGGCAAGAGTTAACATCCCCCTGCCCTTAAGGAAAGTCCATATTTACATGTTAACATAGCTGTCAATGTTTCCCTTTTTTTAAGGAAAATTCCCTTATTCCGAATAGGATTCCTCGCAAGAAAAGGGAAAAGTTGACAGCTATGCATGTTAAACAGTTTAATAAATTGTTCCGTGCACACTTACGTTCACAAAGATGTGAACATGAGCCAAAATACTTTCACGTGGCAAGTGAGGGAGCAATATGTATTACTATTATTTTGTTGTTGAAAGTTAAGAACATTGCTGCTAGCAAAATATCACAGTTTCCATAGCCTGCACATAGTAGGGGTATTTAAAACGAGAGTTGTCAAAGCAATCCGTAGTTAGCAGTCGGCAAATGTGTCCTCTTTTTTGCTCTTCAAAATATGCCAACCCTAACACAGAAGATGATTTAGACCCTGGATTGTGGTGGTGGGACACTGGGGAGCAGTCTGGGGAAGGGACGATCTGGGAGGTGCTAGAAGCAGGAGGTTTGAGCAATGGGGGGGGGCGGGGCGGGCAGAAGAAAGAGACTCTTCCAGGACAGGGCTGGAGGCTGAGAGTCACAGTGTCAGTGCAGACTCAGAGAGAGAGAGAAGTCAGAGGTTGCCAATGCTACCCAGTACCAGGACAGTCCCAGTTCTGCTGGCCCTCCCCCCCGACCCCCTGCTCGAGGAGAGTCCTGCACATTGCTGAGCAATGGGCCAGACAAGTCTAGAAGAGGAACTCGCTCCCTTGATACAGCTTTTGTCTGCTTGCGGGGTGGGGATCTTGAGTGAGAGGTTAGAGAGAAAAGGCAAGACCAGTGGTCAGTTTCAGCTACATCTCCGACTAGAGCTAAAGGACCTCTGCTGTGTTGTTACTTTCTGTGAACAAAAGCTAATTGCCTTTCATGTCTCAGGTTCTTTCCTGCCCCGTGGATGACTTGTGCTCGCCTGACAGCTCCTTGACAATCAGAAGTTGCAATTCATTTTGTCCTAGATACGAAAAGTAGCCAAGGAAATTACAATAAAAAATTAATCTTTATTATTTTGCACATTAGTAATGATGTATAGCATTATTTAGGATATTAGTAGCATTTCCTGCATGCAGTTCACCAATACAGTATAAGTTGATTGTTTATTAAAAGAAATAATCTATATTTAACATATCCCATGTAAGAAACATAAAATGTCCTGATGTGTTTGGTTATATAATTCTGCTATTTATTTTTTTCTGTGAAAAAATACTGTGGACCCAAGATATATTTGTAACAGTTCTATTAAAGCATGAGTCAAATGAACAAACACAGTCCGCGTAAAAACAGGAAAAGAACATGGTTCTGTGAAAGAAAAAGGCTACATTTTCTGATGCAGGCACTGCTAGAGATTTAAAATAAAAACATTGCATCCTCTTCCAAGTGCAAAGAATTGCTGGAAGCAAGCGAACTGTGAATCTTTCCTTCACAAATAATTTAATTATTGCACCTTGAAAATGTTTGCAAATACAATTTTAAAAAGCAGAAAGCTACAATTACCCGTCTCTTCTTCGTTTCTTATTTTCTGAAGTTCTTCCGTGAGAAAGTGCTATGGACAGAATGTAACCCAAAAGGCTGCAACGTCAACCTCAAGATAAAATTCATTTCTCATTTTTATGTACATAATGCTCAAAAATAAAACAAACATGATTTTTTTTTTTACAATATTTATATTTGCTTATAAAATTCTAACCACATTATTTTCAACAGGATTAGCAGTTTGCAACATGTCTGTACAGTCTGGCTATACATCAGATTGGTTTTCACTTCAAATTTAAAAATGTCAAACAGAAAGAAAGAACCTCTCAAGTGGCTGCAAATATTGCTTAATGATATGAGGGGATGAGGTCTTGTTGAACACTTTTTTCCACTTTACCTCTGATGTATGGCTTCCCATATTTAAGATTCTGGACACTTGAAGGAAGAGCAGCATAGGCAATATAAACATGCACTGATAGGATCCAAACTATCTATAATGGTACAGAATACATTGTTTTTACCTGTTGAAAGCTTGCACACTAAACCTATTGTGGTACATATTTGATGCAATAAATGTGCTCAGGTCATTATTCATTTGCTCAAACATGCACCACAGGTAAAATTACTATTTACACAACAGAGGGCTCTTCATTGAACACGTACGTTGGCAACCTGGCTGAGAGCTGACGATGGCTAAACAATACTGCAGGATGAAGCGGAACAAATTCATAAAGGGGTTTTTGGTCAGTTCAGTTGTTTCTTTTCTTTTTTTAAGGGCACATTGCCTTGAATACACCATACAGGGAAAAATAATTGACACAGACATAAAAACAGCGACTCCCGACTCCAGCTCTAGCTGAGATTTAATTGCCGGTGCAAAAATAATCCGTCTTGTTTTGCTCTGGTGAGTTTGAGGGGACTTTAGAGGCATTTAAACACTTGCCCGAATGTAACACAACATGAAACACGTTTGTTAAAGCACCTCAGAACGGAGTATTCCCTCGCAGTTTTAACAAGAGTTGTTAAAAACTCGTTGCTCTTGGTGGACGTAATGTTTTCCCCCCATGCATGATCTATAAGAAGTGCAGCATGCCCCCATGCAAATCATTTTGGTGTGCATATAAGAGAGTCATATAATAGAACGCCTGGTCCTCATACCGACAAAGTAGTACTTACCCCCTTTCCCCAGCATAAACCCCATTTACAAAAATAGTCACAATGTGTGAATAAAAAGAAAGAAAGGAAGGAAGGAAGGAAGAAAGGAAAGGAATCCACCAACACAGATTTCATAAAAAGATGACAAATGTGGCAGTTGAAATGGATATACTTACTGACTGTACTAAGTGTTCTATGTTTTAACACACACACACAAATTAGTGTTCCCCCCCTCCCAACCCCTTTTACTGGTCCCTACAGTCTGATTAGCCATTTTTTCCTCTCCTCTTCAGCAGTGTCAGCTGGTAATGAAAACAGGAACCTCCTGTCATGCTTCCCATAGTTTATATATAGTCACATTTTGACGACGAGGGGTTTCTGTCTTGTTATAGGCACTGACCTTAAAGAATACAGTATATTTGTAAAAACTGTCTGTTTGGCATATACCGCCTAGAGGAGTCCTGTTGACACAACTACATTACTCACACAGGCTGTAAACAATTTGTCACCCAATCAGTTTTGTGTTTTTGTTTAAACTGGCGCTTTACTTTTTCTTCTGTACATCTTTACCTTCTTTTTCGTGTTTTTCTTCAATGGGCTTGGTTACGCGGTCGTAGGATGGTGGACAAAGAGCGGTGGACATGGTCAGGTCTGTTTTTTCTGTGTAAGAGTTTTCATTGATCTTATCAATGAGAATTTCATCCTTGAGACGTTGGCCCGCTCCTCCTTCTAATTTATTTTTATTATATACAAAGGAAGCTTGGTGTATTGTCTGTCTTAGGCGGTAACGCCTGTAAGCCCGCTGAATGATGACAGCGGACAACTCCTCTTGTTTACGTTTCAATGTAGTTGTGATGGGCTCGTAGGAGGCCTTGGAAGGGTTGGATTGCATAAAGCGGTCCTCCATCTGTATGCGGAGAGCATCCATCTCTCCACTCTCCCCGAGGACGCGCTTCGTAAAAGCAAACAAGATGTCAAGGCAGTGAATTCTGTCACCACTTACCATGGGTAGATCCATCGCAATAAGCTGAACCTTGTTGGGTTTTGGTAAATGAAGAGGAGGTTCCAGAGCAGCTGCAAACTCCGAGAGTTTTTCAAATTCCATAAACTGGGTTGCATCTGGGTCAAACTTTTCCCAGACTTCATAGAACATCTCAAAGTCATCCTCGCTCAAAGGCTCAGCACTTTCTTCGGTCGCCACACCAAAGTTCTCCAGAATGACAGCGATGTACATGTTTACTACAACTAAAAATGATATGATGATATAGCTGACAAAGAAGAAGATCCCAACAGAAGGATTGCCACAATCTCCTTTGACTGAGCTTCCAGGGTGGTCTTTTTTAGGGTCACAGTCTGGCGGCCCACTGTTGAGAATGGGAGCTAGCAACCCATCCCAGCCAGCAGAGGTGGTGATCATGAAGAGGCAGATCATGCTGTTGCCAAAAGTTTCAAAGTTGAACATGTCATCAATGCCCACTTCTCTCTTCACGTAGGCAAAGTTGGACATTCCAAATATAGCATAGATGAACATGACCAGGAAAAGGAGAAGACCAATGTTGAACAAGGCAGGGAGAGACATCATCAAGGCAAAAAGCAGAGTGCGGATCCCTTTAGCACCCTTGATGAGACGCAGGATTCGACCTATCCTGGCAAGTCGGATCACTCGGAACAAGGTGGGCGACACAAAGTATTTTTCAATAATCTCTGCTAGGAACATACCTGTTAAAAATACAATTAAGCAATAGTCTTAGGGCTAATTGTTTATCAGTGCCAATGTCCTGCCTTGACTTACCTGTGAACTTTAAGGAGCTTTCAGTGACAAAGTCTGCAATCCTATGCACAACGACTCAGAAGTAAATCTCATTGAACAAAGCAACCCTTATTTCTGAGTAAACATGCATAGGAATGGGCTGTAAACTGCCGAGTTTCTGACTTTATGGCAGTGTGCAGTAACAACTCAAGAATGCTAGAAGTCAACTTTTATATTTTATCTAACACATAGAAAATTATGTCATATAAGCCTTTCTAGATTCATTCATCTTAACCTATTGTTATTTGAAATCTAAATCAAGCAGCACATCTGGGAGTAACCAATTTAAATATAACACATTAGGCAATAGGTGGCTTATGCAGATGTCAGAAATGGAACAAAGGCACTTTGGATACTAGAAGACAGTGATAACCAACAAAAACATACCTTATCAAGATAATAAACAATGCCGAGGCTCCTGCCCTATGGAACAGACAAGCCTGCTGGGCTGACATTAAAGGAGGATGGTGGCTGTTTCCATCCAACTTAGCAACTTCTTGGTTCCCCCCGACAGCTGAGCTGGATGAGTTTGTGCATCTCCACTAGATCTGGCCCTAACTAGCAGGCCGAATGAGTTGGCCACCTCAGCAGCAGATGCTGCAAAATGAGGAGTGGCAATAGGTATTGGTGGACAAAGCTACCATATGCGTGTCAGGCAGCCAGTGGCAGAGCAACATGCTGCAGTCCCCAGAGTGGAGAACAGGCAGGGGCATGGCTGGCGCGCGTCCCTGGAGGGCACATGCCCGGCACGCATCCTGGGTGTGTGTGTGTGTGTGGCCGCGATGGCACCCTTTCCCCAAATGGTACCCGGTGCACTCACCCTGCCCCCCTCAGTACACCAGTGCAGGCAGCCTGTTCTCCACCCTCATAGGCTAGGCTATTGCCTTCAGGTGTAGTGCAAAACATTGCCCCATCTCCAGTGTTGACATAAGAATCAGCTGTTACTCTAGTGAACTTCTTTACATAGTGGGGTGGTGGTAGCGGTTGCTATTTTCACCTTTGCTTCAAGCAACAGAAGGTCTTGGGCCAGTCCCGGTTCCCACATATAGAGGCAAATGGGGCATTCATCAAAAACATTTTCCTTTTCATCATTTCTTTAAAGGTAAAGGGACCCCTGACCATTAGGTCCAGTCGTGACTGACTCTGGGGTTGTGGCACTCATCTCACTTTATTGGCCAAGGGAGCCGACGTGCAGCTTCCGGGTCATGTGGCCAGCATGACTAAGCCGCTTCTGGCGAACCAGAGCAGCGCATGGAAATGCCGTTTACCTTCCCGCCGGAGCGGTACCTATTTATCTATTTGCACTTTGACGTGCTTTCGAACTGCTAGGTTGGCAGGAGCAGGGACCGAGCAACGGGAGCTCACCCCGTCACGGGGATTCGAACCGCCGACCTTCTGATCGGCAAGTCCTCGGCTCAGTGGTTTAACCCACAGCACCACCCGTAGTTGCTATTTTCACCTTTGCTTCAAGCAACAGAAGGTCTTGGGCCAGTCCTGGTTCCCACATATAGAGGCAAATGGGGCATTCATCAAAAACATTTTCCTTTTCATCATTTCTTTAAGAGCTTTTAAATTATAGCCTTTTTGGGTAGTATTGGTTTGTAGATCAAGTGTAAGAATGAACTTAGAAAAGATAGCCTCTTTTTTTTTTTAAGCAGCTTGTGTGATTTTTGTTACCCACCCTTCCAATGTGCTTAACCAAATATACTTACCATGCTACAAAAAATAAAAACAGGGTGAGGAAAACCCCCCTGTGTTGGAATGATTTCGGCCCACAGGAGGACTCCCAAAAGTGGAATATGTGACTCACCATCTTTTGGGGATGTTTTCTTAAGAAAGAAACCTGGGGCAAGGGGAGATGCCACAGTCTCCAAAGTGGGAAGATAAATATGCAGGGACTTTCTAACCAAATATATTGGTGGGCGTGAGAGTACCCGTCTTTACTGAAGAGTGAGAGGGCCAATACAGAAAGGAGAGGAAAATACTGCTCACTGAGATCTAGCAATTTGAAATTTTAACCTGTCTGGAATTTCCCTCATTGGATGAAATGGATACAAGCAACCTGTATCATCACAGACAAAGATAAATCTTTTTTTGCACATTTGTCAAACATATTCAGAAACGATCGTGCTCCATATGACACAATTACAGAAGATGCAACTAGGAATCAACGTGGCTGAGCAACTGAAAACAGCGAAAGAAATAAAGCAACATTTGAAGCACCTTAATATAGTTTTGACATTTGCCTTGCTTTGTTTAGAACGGGCCTTACCTACAATGGAGAGGATGACAACCACAAAATCAAAAATGTTCCATCCAATGGTGAAATAATAATAGCGCAGGGAAATTAGTTTCAAGACACATTCTCCAGTGAAAAGGACTATGAAGATCAGATTAATCCGATACAGAATATCTTCCATTTCTTTACTTTGGTCATCTGTTTCGACCATCATGGTGATCATATTAAGGCAGATGAGAATCATAATACTGATGTCAAATACTTGTCTTGTCACAAAATCAAAGACCATGCCTTGATATTTGTTCTGAGGTATAAAGAAGAGATATTAAATCAGTTAAGGCTCTGGTGTGCACATTGCTAGATTACAACTTAATTAATAACATATATAGATATAGACACACACAATAAAAACATAGTGAAACATCAAACAAAAACTTTTCAGTACAGGACTACCTTCAGATGTCTTTAGAAGTACAAATAGTTTGCACATATGCATGCCTAATGTTGGGAAGGATTGAGGGCTCAAGGAGAAGGGGACGACAGAGGACAAGGTGGTTGGACAGTGTTCTCGAAGCTACCAAAATGAGTTTGACCAAACTGCAGGAGGCAGTGGAGTGCCTGGCGTGCTCTGGTCCATGGGGTCATGAAGAGTCAGACACAACTAAACGACTAAACAACAACAACATGCATGCCCCAAACCAAGAAAAACAAACTCACTTAAATGTATTCAAATATTGATTGCTCTCTCCAGTTTACAGAAACTCACTTCTCATTTGCTGTTTTTAAAACGAATCTTTCAATCTAGAATAGACTCACTTACCCCTGGTCTAGGAATAGGCTTTTGAGGCTTTTTAGACCCCAACTTTTTCATTGCATTGTAGTACTTTTTCTGTTCTTCTGTCATAAAGATATCTTGACCTCCAAAGTAAGGGCATAATATGAAAAATGGTTATAATCACATTCTCATAGATGGCCTATACACTCACTTGCATTTATTCCATATTCATAATCAAAAGAAAAACAAATATTGGGCTTAATTGGTTTTTACAATGAGGTTGTTCCAAATTTTCCAGCGATGCCGGTAAAAGGTGATACCCTTTAAATGGTTGTGCCCATTTACTGATTGTAGAATAAGAATTTTAATTTAAGCTCAATTCAGTAAGAATGGAAGATTTTATGTAGAACAGAGGTAGGGAAATTGTGGCTTTCCATATGTATCCCAGGTAGCACAGCTAATGGTTGGGGTGATGGGATTTGTAGTCCAGCAACATCTGAAGGAGCACAGATTACCCACCCCCAATATAAACCTTAACTGCCCCTGCATTCTGAGAGGAGGTATGGTCAACCACTAGACCACTTCGCAGGAACTTCTTTCCAATGACCAAACATTGCAGCTCTTCAATGTTTTGCAAGGTAAGGTTCTCTCCCAAACGGCCATGAATATGTATAGGTCTCTCCACTTTCCCCTTTAAAAGTCAGAGCAACTATTTCATTTAATCGGTTCACATGATTTAGCCAGAGTTTATGATGTGAGCTTTAAAGGTAACGCAGGTAAAATACTTATCTTCTTTTTTTGCTGATTGAAGTTATCAATGATGACGCCAATGAATAGATTCAGGGTGAAGAATGACCCAAAGATTATGAAGATAACAAAGTAAAGGTACATATAAAGGTTGTCTTCATACTTAGGCTGCTGTAGTACCTACAAAGTAAGCGAAATGATTGTGAAACCTCAGCATAGTTTATTTTAAAAAAGCTTGCAAGTTGGCATCAAGACAACTCTGGACCCCTCAGATGTGTGAATGTGTGTGTTTTGGCAGGTGTATAATTGAACAGGTCAATGATGTAGTAATAGAGCATTAGTGACAAATTTATACGGGGGCACCGAGACTTCCGGGGTGGCGCCATCGGCAATGGCGGACTCCCTCTGATCTGGAGGGACTAGCTCCACGTGAAACGGGTCTTTTCCGCTACGGCGAAGCGGGGACCCTTTCAAAAATCACAGGCGGATGAAGCCTGTGACCATGGGACTTGGCGGGCACCTTTAGCGCCCCCCCAACCCGCAAAAGAACCCACTAACGGGCTCCAGAGCGAAGAGGGGGAAGTGGTGCAGTGCTGAGAGTCAACTGCTTCTTCCGTGGAGCGAAGCCGCACAGCAGTTGCCGGAGAGCGCTGCCTTTTTCCTGGGACAATTTGGCTTCTAAAATAATCACCCGTGAGTACTTAAACTCGGACAATTGGACTTTAAATAAGGACTTGTGAGCAGAAAGGAAAATTGGACTTAAAAGTTTACCTCAATTTGGCACTGAAATGGGAAGGTCTAAACAGGAAGTCAGCCTTCCGTTTCTTTGTAGATAGATTAAAGCAAAGACATGGCAAACTAGAGCTCAGAAAATCACTTGTAAAAGATTAACTTTCATCATTTAAAATTGTTGAACCCCCTTCGGAAGCAGGAGAAGAGGGGGGATTTTTTCGGACTGTTTAAACCTGCAGAAGTGAGTGTAAAGTAAAGTAACTTTCCACCGTCCTGATCCTGGAGCAGGGTGTCAGGACTGACGTTTTTTGAAGCTCATTGACCAGAGACAAACGTTTTTGACAGATAGCTATAAGAAGAGAAACATTGATTCCATTGTTCCCCTTCGCTTTTTAAAGGAACTAATATTGACAAAATATCTGAAAAAGGAAACTTTGTTGTTAGACTTGTCTTTAAAAGAAAGAACAAATAGAAGGTTTCCCCCTAGAGGGAGACTGTGAAACTGTAACCAACTCCGGGGAGCTTGCAGCTGTTACAGATTACAATCGTGGGAATAGACTTTTGACCTTGCAGGACAATGTATTCAGAAGCTCTGTTGTGTGCTTTCTGTAAAACAAATGCCCTACTGGAACAGCTACATGAGAAGACGGATTTGATGACTGATTCGATCAGAAATTTTGAACAGGCAGTGGGAAATTATATGGAGCCCACCCAGGAATTAAATCAAGAGTGTGCCCTGACAGAACAGATGAGGGAACAGGATGTTGCTGAATCTTGGGCGCCAGAGGGATGGAGGGAGCTGTGGGCCAGCAGGAACATGAGCTTTTGGATTTGACAAATGAACTTGGAAAAAGCCAGATTTGGAAAGATAAAGTTTGGTTTGGTTTGGAAATGGGGGGCTGGATAGACCCCCCTATGCAGGGATGTTTGGACTTTTCAAGTCTGGCAACGGGCCGTGAGATGTTTCGGGTTGTGGGGGCTCTTAATTTTGGAGGGATTTTGAAACATGTTCTTAAATACCACATGGAGTTTAGTGTCGACTATGGAAAAGGGGCTGATTTGTCGAGAAGGGTCAAAAACATTGTTAAGCTGGAGTTCCCACGAGTGAAAGGAGCAGGAGACAAAGGAAAATACAGTTATAAATATGAAGAAGAGCCGCGGAAGGGACATGGAAGAGACTTAAGGGCCTCGGATACAAGGTTACCAGGTTAATGCGCTTGTTTGATGGGATAATAAGGACTGACAAAACCCGGGACCAGGAGGAAGGGACGCTAGATGAAGATTGGATTGTTTTTATTTCTTTTTTTTACTACTAGGATTGTTTTATAAAATTGATGAATGTTAGAAAAATGTTGGAACGAAATTACTTGGCTTTAGCAAAAATGTTTAAAGAATTATGTAAGAATATTATGGTTATGAGAAGTTGGTAAAAATAAGATTTAAGTTTTAAGTTTTAAGGTTTTTTATAGTAAGATAAGATTAAAATAGATTAAGGTAATGTAATGACAGAATACTATGAAATACGGAAAGGATTTGCTGCGACAATTAACAACTAGGATACAAAAAAAGGGAGGAGGAGGAGGTCAAAGAAAGAAGGTAATGACAGTTGAGGATTTGAGAATGATGGATTTGTTTTTGAGTGTTTGTGGTGTATTTTTGTTTTTTGAATTTGTATTGTTTGATGTGGTTTGTTTTTTCTTTGTTTTTTTTCTCTTTTTCTGCTTTGTTCTTTTTTGTAATTCTAAATTTTTTTAAAATAAATATCATTAAAAAAAAAAATTATACGGGGGCACCAACACACCTTATTAGTTCTGCGATGCTTCCCCAGTGTTACTGCACTATTGCCATCTGGAGGGGCACTCTTGCACTCCAGCACAACAAAAGCAATACAATGCTGCCACCGCGTTTGTGGTATGAAACCGGTGCAGTATTGTGTACAGCCACCACCATAAGTACAAATGATCATAAAAGCACAATGCAAAAGCACTTCCGGAGAGTCCCATAGCAATGCTTTATCTTCACTTTAATGGTCAGCATGCCTGGAATTCTTTATGTTATGATGATGATGGTATTTCTTGTACCCCGCCCATCTTTAATAATAATAACGATAATAAACTTCTTGTACCCTGCCCATCTGCCTGGGTTACCCCAGCCACTCTGGGCAGCTTGCAGCAAAGTATAAACGAACACAAACCAATTAGGGTGCTATTGAATTTGAACATAATTCATGTTTACATTAATGTTATCCTCAAGCGCATTTCATCAGCAGAATTCTAGAGTCTTTGTGTGGCAAAGAATGCAAAGTACTTACATTTCTTGAATCAATCGCTGCATACATAATGTCCATCCATCCTTTAAATGTAGCCTGCGTCAAGAAAACATTTTAAACATAAAACTCTGAACTCACAGCCGTGCTCAATGTCTTGTACCAGAGTTACCAATAGGAAATGCTTTACATATACATATATTATAACTATGGACTAAAGTAAAGGGGGAGCTGTTCAAGCTTTCAGTGGGCTTGATCCTGCCATGCAGTGGAATGCTATACTGGTCAAAAGTAAGTTCCGTTAAGTTCAAAGAGACTCACTGACAAGTAAGCATGCCTCCAATGGGAATAAGCCCCATTGACTCTATGGAACTCATTCTGAGTGGACGTGCATAGGATTGTGATGTAAATTTGTTAAGCTTCGTTCCCCATGAAATAAAATTGGTCCCAACTAAATCAAATTGGCATGATGGTCATGACCTGGCTTAAGTCCCACTGATTTCAAGGAGGCCTAACTTAGTCCTGCTCCAGCTGATACAGTTAAGAAAATTCAGACGCAAACAAAGGTTTCAGTATTTCAGTTCATTATACAAAGCACAGATACAAAAGATGATACCTTTGGCAATATGGAAATAAGGTACTTTAATGTATCCTAAGAGATAACAGGCTCATAAAGAACTTAATCCCCCCCCCCCGCATTTCTACTACAATGATACTTATTATCATAGGAGCCAACTCCTAGAGGCTGAGGTCCTTCCATCCCTCCATAAAATATTTGAGGGGGCTGCCCCCCCCCCCCAAGTTGATGGGCATTGCCATTGAAATTGTGTGGGTGCGTTGCGTCTTGTGATCAGTGATGCAGGGTGGGGCTTAACTGCCCTACTTCAAATATTTTATTCAAGTTGACACCCCTGCTTATTATGCACGTTAATTAACTTGCTGTGCAAGCAGAAATCCTTGCAGGGATAGAACAATTTCCTTAGCACCATGCTGGATTCCACTCACAGTGTTCAATGGGACTGACTCCTCTGTAGGTGGGATAATTATTCTCACCTACATGCCCATTGCCCGTTCTAATGCAGAAGAGTCCATGCTACCAAAGAAGGAAATCCAGATGCCCCATTTATTTATTTATTGTAGGTTGGTGAGCAATTATAACACTCTAAAGAACTATACTTAAAGGACTGGTGTTTTTTTAAAGAAATGTCAGCTTCTTGTTATATACTATCCAACCATATTCACTGATTTCACAAAAATTCAAGGACAATTTTTATTCTTAACCAGTGCCACTAGCGTTTATACTTATAGTCCTTGTTCAGATGATCCCAGCTACAAAGCACTAATCTAAATAAATGACTAGGAGAATTATGCATGTCAGCTCTCTCTATGAAAGATGTTTCCTAAGATTCTTTAGCAGCATACTTGAGCATCACCTTGTAGCTTGACCAAGAAATAAAACCCTGGGTATGGCTATGCAGAATAAAAGGTGGGACCAGTGGCATAGCGCGCGGAGGGCAAAGGGGTGGTTGCCCCGGATGCTAAATGGTTAGGGACACAAAATTTCAACACCAGGTGCTGCCTCAGTACAGCTGCGCACTTCTGTTGCTGGGCTCCATTGAAAACGGCTTCCCCATGCAAACCAGGAAGTGACCTCCCCAGACAACAGGACAACTCTTCTTTTCTTATCTCGGCAGCTGTGATCTTCTGGGTGACGCAGATGGCTCTGGGCACTGGCAACCCACGCTATGCCCCTGGGAGGGTCTACAATTCTATACTAAATGGGACTGACTTCTGAACAGACATCATATCATATCATAAATATATCACTTTCCTCCAAGGAGCTGAAGATGGTGTATGCGTCTTTTCCACTTTTATGCTCACTGTGAGGTAGGTTAGTTTGAGAGTTGGCAAATAGCTAATGAGTGCCCAGAAGGTGAAACTGGCTCTCCCGAGACCTAGTCCCACAGCCTCAAAGTAACATTTTAGGCTACCTTCATTTTATATTCTGGCAGTCTACAGTGATTCCATGACCCTCTTACCACTGAATTCCTAGCAAATTCCTATGAGCCTGATCAGACTGTAAGTGACAAAATAGTTGAACCAACTTTTTATTGTACACTAAGTAAACAAGAAGTAGTCTGTAAAGAGTGTTCACTTACTACTTGCAGTAAAGAAAGATACCCAAATCCCACATTATCAAAGTTAACTTTCACGTTTTTCCATCTGGCGGATTCATTTCTTTGTATGAGCTCCTCACACTGACTCTTATTGAAAACTTCTTCGATTGTGAACATGTCACCAGTTGTGGTATTAATGCAGTGGTAGAACTTGCCAGCAAACAAGTTTACTCCCATGATGCTGAAAATTAGCCAGAATATAAGACAAACGAGAAGCACGTTCATGATGGATGGAATCGCTCCTAGAAGGGCATTCACAACCACCTAATACACAAATACAGGAGGGGGAAAAAGAGTATAAGAATACTTACAGCAATAACATAATCACTCTGTTGCACCAAGGCATAATTTTTCTGTTTTATTTTATTTTTTAGAGTGAATTATTAAATTGCTAATCACAATTTTGATTGCAACAGAGTCCCTATTTTAAAGAAAACTTTCACATATGCAACAACATCAAAGATGAGAAAACTAAAATACTTAAATAAAAGTAAAAACTAAAAAAACCTGATAATAGTAACATGAAGATTGTTGATCTCTGTAAAAAAAGAGATATATGTTAAAATACTAATACAGAAAATTAAAATATAAACTGAAATGACTGTATAATTTCTTTAAAACTAAAAACACAAAATGTCAATAATGTTATCAAAGAATTAGTCAAGATTAGTATATATATATATATATATTGTACAGTTAACCATGCATTATTATTACAAAGATTAATTTCTTTGCAGAAGAAAGCCAGACAGTTTTGCAATATGTGCTTATTTAAATAATCACATAGTTTATTTCAAGCTCCAGTCTTTATTGAGAAAATGAATCTATTTTCAGTTTAAACATTTTGTTTAAAAATGAATAAATGAAAAATTCGTATGTCCTTATAGCTAGGTGTTTAATGAAAGTATCAAAAACATTTAAACACAATGGACTCCTTGACTAAATCAAGAAACACCTTACTTTATTGACTGCAATACATCTGTAAGTTTATCTAATAAAACATGACTGGGAAGAATGCTATCAAGAAACCTAAGATGTTAACGAGCCTAAGATCCCTTGAGTGGAGTTCCACTCATGGAAAGGTCACTCCCTCTGCAGTCCCCTAGATATCTGCTCCGGGGGTCCAAGGGGGCGGACTGGGGGAATCTGTGAATGTTCACTCTCCACCTTATATTAGTGGGAGCCCCTGTTGGCTCAAAGGACCTTCTAGAAACAGAATGACACCCATAGATCCAACCCAAGTTTTCTTTCCTCCCCAAAACTGCTACACTGTTTTGGGGGGATGGGGACGGTGGAGAGGTTATTAATATTTAAATGTGGAATACACTTCCTTTTCAGCATTAATTAGCATGGCTGTACTCCAACATGTAGGCACAGAACAACCACAACTTTATTTGAGGAACCCTCTCCAAAAACCCAAATCCTACTGATGGGGTCTTTGGCAGAGAAAGAGAGAGAGGGTTCCTGACCACCATCCTTTTTCTAATTGATGGGATTTAACTTTTTCCCCAAGAGGGCTCTTCATGCACGGTCCACAATGCATAGATCGATGGATTGAGCAGCAGAACTGCACAAGCAGGACCTATTTGTGGCTTCATATCCAGGGAGGGATACACATGCAGAAAAAGCCTATAACTGGATCAGGGAGATATGCGCTTTGTTTACAGTTAGTGAGTTTTTAAATGCATGTTCCCAGCATCAATCACCTTCAGAGGAGTGAGCAGTAGAGGCCTGGTTTGCAAGTCTCGTTAAACCATCGTTAAAATGAAACCACAGTTTGCTGCAAATGTGCAGTGTTCTGGTGCAGTGGTGGGAAACAAGCTTGCCAAAAACAAACCTTGGTTACCACTTGCGGTTTCTTTAGAGAGAAACAAACCACCGTGAGCCCAGGTTTGATTGCAACCCTGCCTAGGCTTCGTTTCCCGGCAGCACGGCAGCAGTAGAGGAGAAACGCTTGTGATTTTAGCAGCATGCGTTAGCTCGTTACACATAAGCCATGGTTCATTTCAACAATGGTTTGACCACAATGTGATGCGCAAACTGTGTTGCGGTTTTTGCAAAGCCTTGCTGACTGTAAAAATACCAAGGAACAACCAGAGCAGGCCCTCAGAACCCAGTCCAAACACAAGTTATGAACTTCGGGTGTGTGTGTGTCCTTGGAGCTCACACAGCTGCTTAGAAAGCTCCTTTCCCAACTTAGAAAGTTGTGCATGGCAGTGCTTTGAAATGATTTTGCTTCAAGCCTGGCTAACTACGCTGCAGCAAGGTTTCCTTTCTCTCAAAAGCGTTCAGGGTTAGGTCATGCCCCTTCTCCCAACACCACTTCCCATATAGCCGCATGCTGTGGTTATTTTGGAAACAGCATTCTAGGCTCTTTTTGCTGTACCCCAGCACTTAAGTTGTGCAGCTGGCAGCGGCCATAGGGAATGAAGGATGAGTGCTCTCGAAGGCAGGCCCTGCCTTCTAAGGTGACAGCCTCCTTGCTGCTCTCCTAAACCTTGAGCAGCGCTGTGGGGAACTCATGTGACTATGGCGCCATCTTGCCTAGCTGATGGTTAAATAGAACATGATATACTAATAGCAAGCTCATTCCCCAAGTGCCTATCCTTACATAGGCAAAACAGCACCATCCACACACAAGATGTGGTTTTTTTTGGGGGGGGGACCCAAGATTAGCAGAAGTAAGAAATTATTTAGGGAAAAACTATAAAAGGAGGGGGCCCCTGACAGTGTATTGAAGACTGAGCATGCTCAGTGGGCACAGAATGTTGGGAGGAAATGGAAAACTTCTCGGTAGTGGTGCCCGCCCTGTGGAATGCCCTCCCACCAGATGTCAAAGAGAAAAACAACTACCAAACTTTTAGAAGTCATCTGAAGGCAGCCCTGTTTAAGGAAGTTTTTAATGTTTAATAGGTTATTGTATTTTAGTGTTCTGTTGGAAGCCGCCCAGAGTGGCTGGGGAATCCCAGCCAGATGGGAGGGGTATAAATAAATTATTATTATTATTATTATTATTATTATTATTATTATTATTAACTGTGGTGAGTGGAATAGAGTATCCTGGAAGGGGGAATGGCTGGCTGAAAGCCTGAGCAGGAGCATTTCACACTACAGTATTCTGCTGCAGGTTCTCCTTTCAGGATAAAGCTTTGTCCTATAAGGTGGAACCCCAACATGTAAATTGGAAGGTTACAGTACAGGTAGTTTACATGGCAGTAAAAATCAGGGGGGAGGGAGGAGTTGGCATGGCGATTGAATTATCGCATTATGGTGGAACATAATGCTTGGCATTTAGAGGGCTTTTGGTCAGGGGATATTTTGGAGCTGAACGTTTGTTTATTCTCTTTTCTTTCTCACAAGGAGACAGTTTGATATAAATAAAGTCAAAGAACTGGTTAAATCTCAAGTATATGAATTTTTCTTCAGCCTTAACAAAATTCACTTGAAATGCTCATCATTTCAGAACAAATGTGTTGGCAGGGGTGGGGAAGTTCTGGCCCTGCAGTGCTGCTGGACTCCAACTCCCATCAGGTCCAACCAGCATGGTCAAAAGTCAAGGATGATGGGAGCTGGAGTCCATCAACATTTAGAGAGCCATAAGTTAGCCATTCCTGGTGTATGTCAGTCTTGGTTTCACCTTTCTTACATGGCACTCTACTGTGGAGTTTGAATAACCCTTCCATGACCAGAACACCACCTTTGACTCCAACCCATTGATCTTAGCCTTTGTTAATGTTTCTCTCTTGTCATTATTTCTGGCCTTATAGAATGAAACAATCTAGGGGCGAAAGCTGTGTGAAACTATCAAGCTGCGAAAAGTAATTAATTACTGTAGAAGGATTGAAGGAGGAATTAGCTGTCCACCTCACCCATAAAAATAAATTGGCTATGCAAAGATAATTCAATAATTAGACCTGGAGAAATGGAAAACATGTTTCTGATTCTGTCAATTGTAAAAAGAGTTATTACTGCATCAATGTAAGAGGCATTTTTAAGCATATCTTCTGAATTGTACAGAATAAAGATACCAATTTGCTTTTCATGTTGCTGTCTCGGAAACTGGACTGGAAATTTGAAATATGATATCACTTTAAAGCAATCAGCCAGAAATGTGCATAAGACATGCAAAACTAAAACTGCAAGGTGGATTAATTTTTAAAAACTCCTTTTCCACTTTACTGCTCTAAGAAAAATACATCAAGCACGGCGTAACATGCTCTCTTTCAGTGAGTTTACACATAAACACATGCTTTACATATTTTGAACTACTGCAAGATCATTACATTACAGGGAGTTTTAAAAATGGTAAATATAAAGCAATGGGTATATTCAAATCTCACTTTGCATGTAGTTATAAGCATTGATCTACGTGCACTGAGATTAGAATATAGCTTCCAATCTGTGACAGATTTAATTCACATAAAAGCGATTATTTACTTTGCCTTCCAGCACCTCTGTGGAGTTAGGATGGTTTAAATTTACTTTTGAATATATTTAAACAGTTCTCACAATAACACAACAGCCTTGCATTTTTTAAATGCTTACTTTGATAAATAATTCCCCTGTCCCTGTTGTGCATGTTAAAATAGTTGTTATACTTCACAGACTTACATTGTCCTTAGGTCTTGGATTTTTCTTCCGCATAGGAATAATTTTACCAAATTTCGAACAGAGAAATCATATGAAGTTAATTTAAAGCTCCACATTTAAGTATAATGATACAAATATGTGAAAACCCAAACTTGATAGGTAAGAACAACAGGTCAGAATTTTAGGTTCTGATTTCATGGTTTTTTTGGTGTGTTTTTTTGCAAGCTGCTTTAAAATTTGGTGTGGTCTATACCACCAGTCAATTAAACAAAACCATTTTTTAAATAACACATTTTTTTAAAAAGACAGTTGATGCTTGACCTCAGTTTCATTTAAATCTGAACAGTATTTTTTATCGCCAACTAGACTACAAAGTGTTTAACTAAAGGTCTTGTTTATGATGCCTTCTTTCCCTCACAAGACTGGCCCTTAATTCTGTAACAGTTTTCATCTCTCTAAATTATCCTCAAATCGAGATGCAGTGTTTGTCATCTTTCACTCCAAAGTAGCCTCTAACCCCATTTGGCTCTTTGGCTGCTTCAGTCAGAGGTCATGAATTCCCAGTTCAGCACCAGACTCTGAACACGGCTTGTCAGAAAAACCTGGTATTATTTGAGTCATGCTGAGAATGGAAGTCCCAGAAGACCAATAGCAGATACTACTGGAGAAGCTTTGGAGTCCCTGTGGAAGATTAGCAATGCCAAACATAGAAAGATATTATAACAAATTTTGTGAAGCATGCTATTGGGCCCAGGGTACTTCGAGACAGCTGTTTATTGTGGGATCAGTACAATCATACCTTGGATCCCAAACGCCTTGCAAGTTGAACCCTTTGGCTCCCAAACACCCCAAACTCAGAAGTGAGTGTTCCAGTTTGTGAACGTTCTTTGGAAGCCAAACGTCTGACGCGACTTTTGTGGCTTCTGATTGGCTGGAGGAATGCAGCCAATCAGAAGCCGTACCTTGGTTTCCGAAAGTCTTGGAAGTCAAATGGACTTCCGGAATGGATTTTGTTCGACTTCCGAGGTAGCCCTCTACTGATCACGCATGCAGGTTTCTTCAACATAGCATCAAAATATCTGCTCATATGTCTCTCCCCCCACCCATTTAATCCAGATTTACACTTTCTGCAGAACATCCAGTAGACTAAGAAGAAAACCTGGTGCCCATGACTCATGTGCAATGTCAGAATGACTTGCTTGTAATATTCTGTCTCTATGTGGAAGCACTGCATTGGCACTAGTTCAGTGCTGCAGTTATCATGGAAGAAAACAAGGAGGCATTAATGATTTTCATTCATCATTTCTCTGCCACCAACCCAATCCTGCCTTTGCCATGTCCCCACAAAATGAAGTTGCTGAAATGAAAACTGTCTCAAAAGAGTGCAGTTCAGTGACTCCTTTGAGAGCTGGTCAGGTTTTATGTCTGAGATTTTTTTTTCCTGTTCACGAATCATTCATTAACAGACACACTGATTTCTGTGAATTTCTGTGAATGGACACACTGATTTCTAAATTTGGGCCAAGTGTTTTGGACAGATAATGTTTACTGTTCAAGTTGTTTGTGCCCTTAATCCATTTAATCTGTTTATAATTGACTTTGAATTATCAGCCATATGTTGCTTATTTTGTTCTTTGGCTTAATGAGAGAGAGCCTTTAAGTGGGAGAACATGCACAGGAAATTGTGAAAAACTGACACTGTTGTGTACACGACTCCTTGGTTCCTTTTAAATATCATTAAAGAGAAAAATCGCAATGGAGATTGTGAATGGAAAAATGAAACCTAGTATAATCATATTCCTTATTCATATGAACCAGAAATTTTGAAATTTATTTATTTTCAGGTCGCCATATTCTTGGTACTCGTATTACATGAACATTTAGCAGCATTGCTATTCTTGTAGATTACTTAGGAATGAGTACAAAGGACAACAGTTCCCCAAACATTTGTGCCAACAAAAACATATTTGCAAGAATGTTCATGAATAGTAAATAAAAAGAAGTATGAACATGGATAAACCAAATAGTCAGTTAAAAAACTGAATGAATGTTCGTGAACACTACAGCAATTGACCAGCTCTTACCCTATTCCACTGCTGACTTCTCAATTCATGAATTTCTTGTTTAAAAGGATTTGTTGAAATTAAGGGGTGGTTAGATGCACCTGAAATTCATGTATCGAGTCAGTTTCAATTTACAATATTTCTTCTTAGAAATTTTGAAGAAAATATATGCAACCTGATGGATACAATTTGAGGAACTGAGCTCCAGTATTCAGAATTTTGTTTCATGGTACTGATGTGGCTTTTACATCTCATGAGTAATTAGACAGCATGTTATGTTATCGGCTGCCCATCTCACTAGAAAGGTTTTCTTTTATCATTATTCAAAAGCTGTTTCCTCTTATGTTTCCATGAAGTGGCAAAAAAAAAGCATTCTCTAAAAATAACAGGTTTGAACAACATGCAGTTTTGATCAGGTTGTATAGGGAGTGTAAATGAATGTTTTTAACGGAAGTCTTTGGAGTTTTGCTGGTGACTTCAACACAGGCACAAATTCACCCAGTAACTTTAAGGAACAGAAGAAAACAGGGGTATAGTGCGGTAAGGAACTTTTCCCAGATAAATGTTAAGCAGTGGTCCTGACTTACCCCAGAAAGAAAACATGTAACACTGCATGATTTGTGTAGATAATGCTGGGGGATTGCTGGAATTACTTTAACTGTTTTGGAAATTATTAGCTATTGTGAAAAAGAAAGAAAAATAATCCATTGAGTTGTCTGGTTAAATTAGTCACGTAAGCAAGTTTAGTCCAATCAGTGAGACCATAAAAAAATTAAATCTTACTGAGTTGTCTACATGGTATGATTACTAGTTGTCCTTGTATGCCACTAGGTTTAAGTAGTTCATTGTCAAAAACTGAGAGAGGGAAAGAGAGAGGGACTGAGACCTATATGGAGACCTGATAGTAATCAAATTTGACCTACTGAATGAAATTCTAAACTGAAGCCATTAATTTCAGTGGGAATAAATTAATTCTCCGTTAATTTAACTAGCAAGAGAGCTTACAGATCTGGATTTATGAAAGCAGCACACCCTTTCAACAAGCTGTGTAAACTAGATAATGAAGTAAAAAATATTTAATTTATCAGAAACAAAATGACACAGCATCAACTCACCTTTCAAATCACTATTAGCAAAAACTCCTCAAATCGGCTAGAAAGTAAAGTAATATAAATGCACACAGCTTATGCGTGGTACTGAATAAAGGGTTAAGGTTTGCTAATGAAGCTTTCTGCTTATCTATTACTGATAAATGTGCAATAGAATGAAAGGGCAGCATTTCTGCATGGTTATGTCATTCCTCACAAAGGCATGCACAGAACATTCCTTACATTTAGGCATGCGTTTTATGTCTGGCAGACTTTTCTCTCATTTCATCTTACCCTCATCCCTTCAAATCTTGACAAGGCCCGTAAAGGTCTCAAAGCTCTCAGTGTCCTAAGGGATTTGATGGCTCCAAGTTCTGAGTAACCCAATGCATTTGCTGTTAAGCTAACCAATGATACCTGTTAAAAAAAATAAATAAGAAAAAGAAAAATTGCCACTTTGCATTATATTATGCTATAAGGCTTTGTAGATTCAGGACTGTGGAGTTTGAACGAATCACAGGACTATAAGCGCTCAGAAGCACATCATCCAGTACATCCTGTGCCAACTTTGGACCTTTAATTCATACATTAGCTCACCATATGAAAGTTGGGCGAATGGGTTGCAGTGGTCAAAATGGGTTTCTCAGTTGACTCTGGAAATGTGTAACAGGGCCTAGTACAGCTAAGAACGAATATTTCAATACAACAAGGGGTAAAAACACACACTTTGGCTATTTTGGGAGGACCACTGAGGTGCAAGGTTGGGTCCCATACAGGAACACGATTTCATTGTTAAAGCCTGGAAAATCTTTCTCTGCAGTAAAATATGTAAGACTGGAGAGAATTATCCGTTTTTTTAAAAAGGTTTGGTTTGACTTTTCACAATGTGTATATATTCTTAAGTGAATATATAATTTAAATGTTGTTCTCTTTGAGATTTAATTTGCATTCTCTCATGATGCAAGATTTTAATGTTTTTTTTAAAATAAATAAATGCAAAAGGGCATTCCAGATGTTATGATTTGTAATCATAATAGCTGACGGCACTTGTCAGTACCAAGTGTTGCTGTAGAATAGGGATAACCAATGTATTGTCGTCCCCCCCCCCCCCAGATATTTAGGACCACTATTTTCATCAGGCCCAGCCAGAATGGCCAATGGTCAAGGCTGATGTAAGTTTTAGCCCATATCTGGAGAGTACCACGTTGGCTACCACCGATATGAAATCCACAATAGTAGAACTCTGTGAAGTTTGCTAATACGATGCTAATGCATTCTAAAGTTTTAAAGCAATACACTACTTGCTAATGGCCTATTCCAAGGCAATATTAGAGTGATTGTTCTTCCACCATGTGGAAAATGGGTTATGTGCTTATCTTTTATGGTAATTATTATCATTATTATTATTATTATTTGCGAAGGATCTAATATTAATTATGAACTCATTTTCAGAGTGGACCCCTATGGAAAATGGCACAATCCACACACAGGAGACAGGCCTCAGTAGGCCGGGGGTGGGGTGGGGGTGGAATCCCAATATTAGGAAAAGCACAAAAATATTTTTGGGGGTGGGGAGGGAAGGCCAGTGAGTCCTGAGTATGCTCAGTGCATGCACAATGTTGATTGGCTGTTTGAGGGGAAGGGAAAGGAAAATTGAAGTGGTATGGATAAGTTCTGAAAAAGTCAATGCTAGCTGGCTGGCACCCTGAAAAACATGAGCACTCCACACCTGTATATATATATATACATATATACATATAAATACATATAAATAAAACACTTAGGGTACATACATCAACAATCAGGAAATCCAGCCAACACCAGGCATTAGTGAAGTATGTTTGATATCCATATGCTACCCACTTCAGAAGCATCTCGAGAATGAAGATGTAGGTGAAGACCTTGTCAGCGTATTCTAGAATGATCTTTATAGTCTTCCTCTGTTCAATGTATATGTCTTCAAAGGCCTGCAAATTGTTCCCAAATGTTTAGTGTTATTGTTTATTATGGTAGAAGGACTGGAAGATTGGTTTGCTTTCCACTTTGTTCCTAGTCTTTATTTAAAAAACCTTTTTGCAACCCTTTTAGAGACGCTCTTTTATCTCTGGTATAAATGATAATGCCATACACTCCTGCCATTCTTGCTATTTCTGTAACACAAATGATTTCCTCATATAAAGAAGCAGCACGGTACAATTTTTTGGCCATATTGGAATTCTCATAATATTTAATAGTCCATCTGCAAGACATCTATGAAGTTGTTCCCCCTCCCTACTTTATAAAAACACAAACTGTAGACAGCAGAGAGTAATATCATACACCAGTGAATGGGTGAGCTGCAGCAAGTCTAAATAATACAACTTATTTCCTATTTGCCCTGTACTTCCATTAGGTAACATATTTTCTCTCTGTGTCTTGTCTTAATCAAAAGTGAATTGGTCACTTGTATTAGGTATTTCATGGGTGCTAGAGACAACTAGCAACAAGTGAAATTATCATTCAGTTTCCATAATTTTAAAAGCGAAAATGTGATGTAGTGCACCTACTATGCAAATAATAATAATTTTTTTTAAAGTAACATTTGTTTTTAACGTCTCTTCTGTTTTCACTTACCAGCGCACCACTGCTAAGAAGAATCATAAAGACAATGAAGGTTTCAAACCAGTTGTGCTCAACAATTCGGAAACAGGTTTTTCTAAGATTCCACCATTGTTTTCCTCTCCCGTCTTCTACACTAACATCACAGCACTTGAACCTTCTCACGCAACCTGAAACAATAAATTAGATTTTTGAGGAGACAGAAGGAAAACCCTCCTGATATTAATTACTTTCACATATCCCACTGTGACATCTGAATTACAGTGGTACCTTGGTTTAAGAAAAGCTTAGTTAATGAACAACTTGGATTAAGGATGCTGCAAACCCGGAAGTAGGTGTTTTGGTTTGTGAGCTTTGCCTTGGAAGCAGAACATGTTCCGCTTCCTGTTGAGTGCAAATTGAGTCCCCCGCTGCTTTGGGAAAGCACCCCTTGGTTTAAGAACACTTTGGTTTAAGAACAGACTTCTGGAACGGATTAAGTTCGTAAACCAAGATATCACTGTATTAAGCTGTGGTCTTTCTGCAAGAATATTAACTTCCTGTAGAACAGGGGTGGCTAACCCCCCCCCCCCATATGGGGACAGGGTCTAGCTCCATAGGCAATTTTGGGGCGGGGCGGGGCGGGGCGGGTAGGATTCCATGATTGTAGTGGCATCAGCAAATGTTAACCCTCTCCTCAGACAATCTACGTACATCCAGTGACATAGTGTGGGTTGCCAGCACCTGGGACCATGGAGGGAGTGGGGTGGGAAGGAGAGAAATGGACAGAGTACACATTCACATTCAACTGTGTCTGTATCACCTAGGAGTTTGCAGCTGCAGAAATAAGAAAAGAAGAGCTGTTCCATTGTCTGGAAAGGCCACTTCCTGGTTTGCATGGAGAAGCCATTTTCAGCAGAGCCAGCAACAGAAGTGTGCAGTTGTATTGAGGCAGCACTGTGCTGAAATTTTGCACACCTAACAATTTTGCGCCATTGCATGCATCAGCTGAATTTGTGTGGGTGGGTGGGTGCTTATATAAATGTCTGCCTGTCTGCAACTATGTCCTGTGGACACACCACGGGAATATGTGCCCCCTGCCTAGGATGGTTGGCCAAGAGAGAATGTGGCCCTGAACCAAAAAAGCATTAGCCACCCCACAGATGGCTCACATTCCATCACAGCTCATCTCTTCTAGCGAGAAAGCTAACCAGAAGCCACACAAACATTTCAGATTCTGAATATTGACCTTCTGTAAAGCAAGCTTCAGGTTCAGCTGCTTCCTCGGGTTCTACTTCCGGTTGTTCTTCGGCAGGAAGTCCAATATCAACAGTGCTTCCTTCGGATGAGCTAGAAGAATTTAGCTTCTGTTAAAGAAAAAAATAAAGGTGGAGAAAAACAACAACATTGATACAAGAGTACACTCAGGTCTGCAAAACTCCTTGCGTGACTGCTCACAGCTCATTAGTGCTTATTAGTGTTCAGTATCTGAAGAAGTGTGCATGCACACAAAAGCTCATACCAATAACAAACTTAAGTTGGTCTCTAAGGTGCTACTGGAAGGAATTTTTTTATTTTGTTTCAACTACAGCAAACCAACATGGCTACCTACCTGTATCTAGTGTTTCTGGTAACTTTTATCAGATGTTATATATATTGTCATTTGTATGAAAGTTGCCCTTGGATTAGGAATTGCACAAACAACACAACTTGCGACAGGACTGAAACCATGTGATTCAATTTACAGCAGCAATATCAATGAAGTAGATGACAAAAAGTCATTATGGGTGCTCTTTGTTACATTTGAAGGGCTTTAAGGAGGTCTTTTTTTTAAGCAACCAAGCGGGATATAAATTATATGAAATAATAATAAAAATCCTCTAATTTGACACTGGCTAAATCCTAAAAAGCAATACAGAAATAGATTGTTGTTATTATTACTAGATCAAGTAGATTAACAGTATTTAAAGGTTCACCTCTTTGCTTTCTTCCAAATCTGATTCACTGCTGAACTCCTCTGTATTTAAATTTTCAAAATCGGATTCTCCAAGAGCTATTGGCACAGTCACAGTCAGGCTTGGGTTATTTATGAATGACATGTAATCACTTTCATCAATGATGTATTTTTCCACACTGCTCCCTGTCCCTATGCCGCTTGTGGTTCCATTCACATCCCTAAGATAATCCAGATCTTTACCAATTTCAATAGTATGGTTAGAAATGCAGCTGTTCTTATTTAGCTCCTCAAGGGGCTTGATTTCGTCCAAAGCTTTCTGCTTTTTAACGAAGGACTTTTGGATGAATTCTCGGATTTTTCTTTTCATGTAGTCTACTCCTCTATCTATTCTTGCCACAGCAATCTGGAGATTGTTCATTTCGTTGTCATCATCTGTGGCAGCAAGGTTGTCTGCACTAAATGAGCTCAGCAGCAACGCCAAAAATAGATTCAGTACCTAAACAAAAGGGAGGGGAGGGAGAGAAAAAGATCCTAATTTTTGCTCAGTTTATGTATTGCCCTGGAATAACATGTTTGAGATAAAGGCCTGCAGCCCGGTACATAAACCTAGCATTGTAGATTCAGAAGGGATTCATGCATAGTGTAGGCAACTATGAAGGAGATTAAGGGCTGACATCTCTCCCAGCAAAACTGCCTACTAGCAAGTCCATTCACTGCTCTCCTCCTCTCCTGTCTGCACAGCTTGACATGATACTGTTTGCCAATTCCTACTCAAGGTCATTGCAAGGTTTTATATTGGCCCAAAAGTGTATAAAGCGAGGGAAGAGTGGATGCTAGAAAAACATTTTTTGGGGTAAGCTAGTAACTATGATTTCGCTTGCCGATCGCTTCTAGTATTAAAATGAATATGAAACTTTGATCACTTTGTTCACTGATTATCTGAAAAACCTCCCCTGTAAATGGATGTGTTTTAAGAGCTTTGATGAAACAGTCTAGGCTATTTGCTAGACTCAGTATAGATCTAGAATATTTTTTAAAAAAGTTACATACCACTAAATTTCCAATCACCATAACCATCATGAATACTGTAAGGCACATGGCTTGACCTGCAACTTCCATACAGTCCCACATGGTTTCTATCCATTCTCCGCAAAGCACTCGGAACACGATCAAGAAAGAGTGGAAAAAGTCATTCATGTGCCAGCGCGGAAGCTCACAGTCCTTTGCAATCTTGCACACACATTCCTTGTAGCTTTTGCCGAACAGCTGCATGCCCACCACGGCAAAAATGAAGACAATGATGGCCAGGACCAAGGTCAGATTTCCCAAAGCTCCCACAGAGTTGCCGATAATTTTGATCAGCATATTTAGCGTCGGCCAGGATTTTGCCAATTTGAAAACCCGGAGCTGGAAAACAAAAAAGGTAAATTGACAAATGTTGTCTGTAAGGGTGAATACAAACTTGTGAAAAAGTTTGTGGCCCACTCCGGAAAAAGTTAAGTGCCACTAAGTTCCACTGAAATTGATGGGGCTTTAGTAACGCCATGATTCAAACATTATGTAGATTTAAATCTTGTTTAACTAATTTATTTCAAATGAATTCTCCATAGAATTGCACTGAAAGCCTGCAAACTTGTGCGCACTTCCTTAGGCCAAACAATATGTGATGTTAGTCACACGTTTAAATAAGGGTGGTTAAACTAATCAATTCATTTTGAAGCTCTGATCCAGAACAGGCTCCTGATATAGATCAGGACCCTAAATCAGTTTTCAGTTAAAAAATTGTCTCTTACTTGGCTTCTCTTTGTCCCCTCATAGGTAGTGTTTACAGTAAACATCAATTTTTGGAAATAAAAAGCAGCCTGGAGGAGCCCATTTTCAACAGAAACCTGCCATGGGTCCCCAGTCAACACCCAGGGGAGGTTTCAGATAGGGACCCCATGGCAAATTTCTCTCCAGAATCGAAGTGTCCAGATTAAACACCCTTGTTTAAATATCTGACTTGAATCTTGGCCCTACAGCTCACTGAAACGCATGGAACCTGTTGAGTAAATGCATGCCATATCATTGGTTTCAATGGGATTTAGTATTGACTAACTTTCACTGGACTGTGTCTTTTATAATGTACGTTTTCCATTTAAGATACCTCTACAGCATTTTTTATTTTTAGATTCTCAGAATTCCTAAAATCATAGAAAAGGAAATAAGATGATTCAACAATAACATCGGCTAGACATATCGGTTGAAACAATTTACCAATCTGAAAGACCGAAGAACTGACAGTCCTTCCACGTCTGCCAGGCCAAGTTCAACTAAACTAAGGGTGACAATAAAGCCATCAAAAATGTTCCAGCCTTCTTGGAAGTAATAATAGGGATCCATGGCTACTAGTTTCAGAAACATTTCTCCCGTGAAGATTCCAGTGAAAACCTAAATGGGAAATACAAATACATGAAGTTTACAATTACTGCAGAAGTTTAAAATTACAGCAGACATACAGAAGATGACCATGGCTACATGAAGCATGCCTACAAATGCTTTTGGAGATCTTTGTTCATTCATCTTTTAGTACTGGATTCTTTCATTGATTTTTCTAAAAGCAGCATGTGGGCATACACAACAGCACATTGGCAACTACACATGGCAAATGGCCCTGAGGGAAAACGTTCCCATGTCTGTCACCTGTACTTTGAGCCACTGTTCAAACCTAACAATGTTGGAACAATAATCTATGATGGTTGCCCTGAAAATGACTGAGCTGTCTTGTCTCTTTCCAACTCTCATCTTCCTTTCTGGGCATTAGATTCCCTGTTTTTGGAGAACATACGGCCAGCCTTCAACCATGAGCGTTCCCCAGACAGGTCTTCAATCTGTGGGGCCTGTGCAAAGTTTGAATCTGAGCCAAACTGTCCGATTTTGCTTCTCTCCAAATCTAGACTGTGAACATTTCGCTGCTTACTTTGTTCCCTGGATACATTTGTTGGGCAGATCTGTCAATTTCACTTTCTCATTTTTCCAATCTTAATTTCAATTTGCACGCATAAATTTTCTCACAAAAAAATTCGTCCGCATGTTAGGTCACATTTCCAATGTATTTCTCCTCTAGCACAGATGCATTTTGTACATGGTTTTTCCACTAATAATACATGCCATTTAACCACCCTTTCCACAACACACACATTTTTGTACATGTTATTTCACTGGAGAGCTGCATCTCAAAATTCAGACAAGTGTGGTTTTCAAAGGATGGATGAATTTCAGTCTGTATATTGTTTCAGGAAGTGCAAATTAAGTAGGTTCACATTACTGTGAGAACCAGACTTAATTTACCCCCCCCCCCATCCTTGAGAGAACTGTGGCTTAGTCAATCATTGGCAAATGTGCCAATGCCACAAGTGCAATATTGTGCGAGTGCGGCAGAAGACACTGTGCATATTTCCCCATAAGAATAGCTAAAACAGAAAAATAAGCAGGGCATTACAGTAGTCAACATCAATGGATTTCAGTCATCACATTATTAAACTTCTAGGACTGAGTCCAGCTAAGTCATATTCCAGGTAGACTCACCGAAATCAATACTTTCAGTGGTTCCACTCCAAGTATGACTTAAGTTAGCTATGTCGCCTAATCTTGAAGACAATTTTAAATTCAGAAGTGGAATTCTAGACAGATCTTTCTGTTCATATATTCTGGTCAGAGGTGCCATCTTGGGAGTGTGATTAGGGGTAGCCATTGTTGCTGCTTTTGAAAGTATTGCTATGTAATTATATTTCTGCCATACACTCCTTTGATCTAGATAATTCAGAATTCCACTACACTGAAAATGAACAATGAAGAAAACTGCTTTATATTAAAGGGTTTATGAAGACAAAGTTATATGAGTTCGAAATGAGACCTCCTGTATGTTGTATTGGCATACACAGCTATCCAAGCATTCTCCACTACTAGTTTCTTTATTAAAGGGGTAGGGGTGGGGAATGCAATTTTTAACTTAGCCTTTATAAACAAACAAAAGTTAAATATCTCATGCAATATCCAATGGATGACTTACCAGGTTCCCAACAGAAAGCACATTACTGAATTCATCTGTCATTGGGTAATGCTCCATTGCCATGAAAAGGGTATTTAAAACAATGCAAATTGTAATAGCAAGATCAACAAACGGATCCATCACCACGATGTTAACAAAATGCTTTACTTTCAGCCAACATGGACAGCAGTCCCAGATCAAGAAAATGTTTGCAAACTTGTACCAGCACGGCGGGCACTTCTGCCGTGACTCTTCAAGTTCTGTTAAAAAGAAAAAGAAGACCACACTGTTTCATGCTGACTCTTCCTAATTCAGGAAATGCCACCTCAAACATGGCTAAGACAAAATCAAAAAGAGAGAGAGAGATGGTTCTATTGTTTCTGCTTCCTCTGGTCCACCTGAGTCCAGAGATAAAGAAATAAGAAGAAAAGATGAAAGGCTGAGTCATGTACGATCTCAAAAATGGTGTCTGGGAACTTAGAAGGTCTACAAAAAAGAGGGTAGCCTAGTGAAGCACTCACAATACACACACCTATATCCAGGGCTTTTTTTCCAGCCAGAACTCAGCGGAAGTCAGGTGGGAGCCACTGTCATTATAAAATAACAAGAGAGGTGTTCATGATGAGTTCCAGAACCTCTTTTTCTAGGAAAATAGCAGTGCATATGTCACTACTCCATGTCCTCAATGAATGAACTTCTCTTAAAATATGGAGACATGGACACAGAGAAGCACCACATTTCAAAAAGGGCATTGTTGAGCTGCAAAACGTACAGAAAAGAATAACCAAAATGAACAGTGGCTCTCTTATATGGAAAGTTACAATGGCCTGACATCACAATAAGCCAGAATACAGCTTATAGTGTCCACAGAAAAATTACTTGCTGCTCAGGGGGAGCTCATGCTTGCTGTGCTCTTCTCTGTATGTTTGTTTTTTAATTTCAGGGCAAGATGACAGCTAAACCAAGGTTTGGCCTAGTGTCTCATCTGAATCCAGGATCACGATTTAAGTTCTCTCCCACTTAAGACTACAAACTTAGCTACAGATTGTAGGAGAGACCTGGACCATGATCCTGAGGTCAAACAACAAGCTAAGCCAAAAATTGGCTTACCTGCTGGGCCACAGTGACCGAAAAAGTCTGGGGAGAAGCAAAGTGACTGCAATCTCCTAGATTGCTATCACATTCATGCTAAGCCATGGTTTGGCTTAGTGTGTCTTCTGAACATAGCCAATGTTTGGTGCTTTTTTGTTTACAGAAATGGCAGATAAGGGACACAGTAAATTATGCAGGGGGTCGAGAATGTGGATGGAGAAGCCCCTCTCTTCCCACATAATATTAGAAGCCAAAGTCATCATAATGCTAACTAGCAGGTGCTTCAAGACAGGCGAAGTATTTCTTCAACACAGTTCACTGCCACAAAACTCAGCAATGGCCTCCAGGTCAGAAGGCTTCAAAAGGAGAGCAGACAAATTTGTGAAGGATAAGTCTGTCAATCGCTGCTAGTCACGATGGCAAAATGGTTTCTACAGGTTCTAAAATATGATGCCATTGAATGTCAATTGCTGTGGAACAATAGCAGAGAGATGGCTATTGATCTCATGCCTTGCTTTTGAGTTTCCCCGAGACATCTGGTCGGCCACCGTAGGAAATGGAATGCTGGACTAGATAAACCTTTCACCTAAGCCAGCAGGACTATTATGTCCACATGGAATTCCTCAGGTACTGTGGGGGATCACAGGTGCTTAGAATTCTTAAAAGGTCAATACTAGGAACTTGAATTGCGCTCACAATGCCGAATCCGGCCATTGTCAGGAGGGCATAAGGTACACTTCCTTGCAATAGACTTGCTTTTTTAAAGCAGTGATAACTCCACCTGTTTAAAAAAGGTGACAATTCCAATTCCATGTGCGCAACCCTTTGCCTTTACAAAAACCCTCCTCTGAGACGCCTTTGCTGTTGCTTAACTTTCTGACTTCTAGTTTCACCAGAAATTGGGACTTCCTTCTTTCCCCTTCCCACTGTTTCATAACATGTTCTTCCAGCATACATTTACAAACTGTATTCTTACATTTCTGCTGCTGGGCTGTCGAGAATTTGAGGAAGCCTAGTGTAACCTACCACAATCTTGTGCATTAACCCTGGCATTCCACAGAGCGGTAATCATTACAGAGTAGTTTGGGGCAACATGTTTAGTACATTTGAAGGAACCTCCCTCTCTCTCTCTCTCTCTCTCTCTTTCTCTGTATATACCTTCCATGGTGTTTGTGATTATGCTAGCTATACTCATTGCTCTCTCTCTTAGAGTAGGGTCTTCCAAAAAATCCATAGAAACGTGAAAAGAACTTGATCTTCTTTTTTTCATTTCCGTCTCTGTGGTTGTGGCCTGCAAAAGAGAGAGTGAAATATAAGATCATCATGAAAGCAGTGGTTGAGCATGGCAGCTTATATGAAGAATGTCTAAGTCTGAAGGCATACATGCGTCATGCTTTTGAGTTACGCTTAATTATTCATGCCAAATCTTAGTTATTTATTGTATTATTAACCTGGTATTTTTTTGTTTTTTTAAAAAATCTCTTAAAAGTATTTGTAAGAAACATGCTGTCCTCATCTCAGTTACTTCATTGTTATACTTCTCAGATGACTCTCAGGGAACATCCCATGGGTTCTCGTTGCGTTTTAAACTGCCTTGCTTATGTTCATTAGCATTGCAAAGTCCCACTTACCCATACGTTTCAACCTATGCATTGATTTCAATGGGATTTGCTTCCAAGTAAAGATGAGCAGGAATTCAGCCTTGGAGAGCATGCTAGACTTTGCCAAATGGGGAAATACCGCCCCCCAACATACTAGGCGCAAGATCTATGTAAAACAACCTTTTACTCTTCTCTTTTAAAGAGAACAGTTGGTGGGAGAAGAAATGAATTGGAATTAATCAGTCAACAGCTGTAACCCTTAGATCGTTTACTTGTGAGCATTTCCCACACACAGGATTACAGCATAAATCCCAGGTTATAAATAAAAATTAGAATGAGAGAAAGAAAAAGGAAAAAAAGGCATGTCACTTGCTTATCTTCCGCATTTAAAATGGATAGCAAGCTTTTCATTCAAACCAAATCAAAATAAAAGTTAAAATTAAAATTAAAAATCCAGCATTGTCATGCTTCTCCAAATCAGCACAGAAAAGTCCTATAATTTTTATTGAGATAGCTAGAAACATATAGTGTGTGTATATGTGACAGCAGATATGTGCACATATATTTGTAATTTGAAAAGTGTGTGCATCAATGTGGTAATTAAATATCATATTTACTTTGTCAGCCAAAAATGGAGCATCAGGTTGAAAGATGCATGAAAATGCTAAATATAAAAAGTGAAATTTTGGAGTGATTTTACCAATGTTTGGGGAACCAGAACTTCTAGCCACGTTGTTTGTATGTTGTAATGATGTTCACGAGACAGAATGTAATCAAATTTATGTACAACCAAGGCAGTGTCAGAATCCATATGGTACCAAAAGTTATAACTTCCTCTTAGTTGTGGAGTAAGATGATTTTTTTATTGGACCTGGCCAGATACAATTAATTCATAGCCAGATAAATGTAGGATCCAGCAAGGTTTTCTGAATATAAAACACACAAAGCAATATATTTTGCACATTCTCCAGACAATTTTTTCTCTCTCTCTCCACTGCTTGTTTTGCAAAAATTATGCTTTAAATTGATTTTGTTAGTATATATAAAAAGGTATTACAAGATGCAGGAGCATTCACAGCTTGACCAACCAAGGATCATTCCCAAGGGATTCCATTCTGTAGACACACTGGCTGGTGCATTAAGAAAAGGCCACCATGCCTGAACTATTTAAAACTTCCTTACATTGTCATCAGTAGCTGGTTTATCTATTATCACCTCTGGCAGAAGCTGTCCAACAGGCGATGTAGGAACAGATGGTCCACCAACCAAGGAAACCACCCCATTGCAATCCACAGTGCTGTGCATCTTCCCATTCACTGGAAACACTGCCAGCATCCTGGATGACCTACTGGCCTGACTAATGTTACTGTTGCGCCGTTCACCATGTCTGCGCGGCACAAAAAGGGAATCTCTTCTGCTATCATTATCTTCAAATGTGCTGTGTTCATCATCAGCAAAGTCATTCTCTGATCCTATATCCTTTGCTCTACCTCTGAAGCTGAAAAGGCTCGTTCTGCTGTTGCGCCTTGGGGAAAACAGGGAGCCACGCATGCTCAGCAAAGACTGCAGAGAAACACAGGAGAACACGGCAGTTAGCTATAGAGTATCTACAGAGGTCCGAAAAAGGGTAAGCAAAATACAGATCCCCATCTCCCTTTACCCGTTGATTCTCAAACACCATGTCAAGTTCCATATTATTATCATTATTATACATTAAATTGGTAGACCCAGTGCTTTTTTTCTGGGGGGACACAGGGGTATGCACACCCCTTAACATTTTGTGAATCTAATGAGAGAAGAAACTAAAAATTATTTAAAAAATTAGTTTCTTCTCTAGCACAGTGAATCGTCAGTTCCATTGCTACCCCCAATGGTGGCCTCATTTCCTGTCACAGTGTTTCCTGAGTCACAGACAGAAGAGAGCGTTTAATGTGTGAAGTAGGAGTGGGAATCTAGCATAGTGATTGGTCAATTTGGTTGTTACCACCTCTGATGGCGATGGACACCAAGAGCAAGCAGAGGAATCGGGAAGATGTTAGTGCACACAACCTCACGCCAATGTGGAAGTTACTGTGAGCTGTCAGCTGTGTAGTATGAGGTAATGCATGTTCTTTGTACTTTGAGGATGATACCCAGCTCTACCTCTCTTTCAAATCAGAACCAGTGAAGGTGGTGAAGGTCCTGTGTGAGTGTCTGGAGGTGGTTGGAGGATGGATGGTGGCTAACAGATTGAGGTTGAATCCTGACAAGACAGAAGTACTGTTTTGGGGAGACAGCAGGTGGGCAGGTGTGGAGGACTCCCTGGTCCTGAATGGGATAACTGTGCCCCTGGAGGACCAGGGGCGCAGCCTGGGAGTCATTTTGGACTCACAGCTGTCAATGGAGGTGCAGGTCAATTCTGTATCCAGGGCAGCTGTTTACCAGCTCCATCTGGTACACAGGCTGAGACCCTATCTGCCCGCGGACTGTCTCGCCAGAGTAGTGCATGCTCTGGTTATCTCTCGCTTTGACTACTGCAATGCGCTCTATGTGGGGCTACCTTTGAAGGTGACCTGGAAAATACAACTAATCCAGTATGCGGCAGCTAGACTGGTTACTGGGAGCGGCCGCTGAGACCACCTACATTGCCTCCCAGTACATTTCTGAGTACAATTCAAGGTGTTGGTGCTGACATTTAAAGCCCTAAACGGCCTCGGTCCAGTATACCTGAAGGAGCGTCTCCACCCCCATTGTTCTGCCCGGACACTGAGGTCCAGCGCCGACGGCCTTCTGGTGGTTCCCTCACTGCGAATAGCCAAGTTACAGGGAACCAGGCAGAGGGCCTTCTCGGTAGTGGCACACGCCCTGTGGAATGCCCTCCCACCAGATGTCAGAGAGAAAAACAACTACCAGACTTTTAGCAGACACCTGAAAGCAGCCCAGTTCAGGGAAGTTTTTAATGTGTGATATTTTAATGTATTTTTAATCTTTGTTGGAAGCCACCCAGAGTGGCCAAGGAAACCCAGTCAGATGGGCGGGGTATAAATAATAATAAATAATAATAATAATTTTGTCAGTTTACCCTTTACTGTATTGATTTCCCCCGATTTGAACTATAAAATGGTGATTTTCTTGAGTCAAAATGAGAGTACCCCTAAAAAAATTTTTATATAAAAAAGCACTGGGTATACCACATTTATATACTGCATTTAATTTTAAGCAGTCTGCCATGCAAAAAAGGTCATTCTTAGATTAGCAATACCAGAAGGCAATATACTACAGTTACTACTAAAAGACAGAGAAACGAAATACTCAGATACCTGGTGGGGAGAAGAGTGTTTCCGTTCTAGTGTTAGCCTGTTCCCTTCAATAGAGAACCGGCAACCTTTTCTCCTGATGCTATCTTCTGATTCAGATCTATGAAACTCATCTTCATCCTTTTCTTCTCCTCCAGATTGTTCCCTTTGTTTTCTTTTCTTCCTTCTGTTTCTCCTCTCTTTGGCGCTCTTCGAACTCAACTTGGACGCTTCAGAAGAACTTTCAGAAAGCCCCCCTACGCCGCCGCCTGCGCTCGGATCCTTCGACTCAGCCGATGCCGTCGCCGCTGCTGTCGCCGCTGCCTGCCATAAAGCATTGGGGGTTTTATTTCGCTGGCCTCATGAAAATAACAGCGTTTCTAAACTTAAAACACTCGAAACTCCATAAGAAAAGTCCAGGCGTAGATTTAGTTTTATAAAATCAAAATGGTTCTTTTCCTTATACATATTCAGTTTTGTGCCTTATACTCCTCCTTACATGCACCTGCACCGAATTTTATTTATGCGTTTATTTTATTTTAGAAAATGTGTACCTTGACTTTTCACCTGAAGGTGCCAAGGCAGCCAACAATACAACCACCCCCCTAATACTCTAATTAAGGTTAAGGTCAGGCCAGGGAGTGTAGTACCCTCTTTCCCTCAAACTATGGTAAACACCTGGGCAGGACTTAAATAGGAAATATATATCATAAAAACCAGACAAAATATCAGGTAGATTTCTTTTCACAGTATCTTTTGGGAGCTGGTTGAAATGAAGAAAACACCTTTAAGGCACGGCAGCTTTCTAAATGATACATTCAGCTAGAACGGTGTTCAATTATTATGTTCAATTATTTCCCATCAGAAATATACCTGAGCTGCTTCTTGTTGCTTTTTCAGCTGTTCCAGCATCTGCTGGAACTCGACCTCCTTCTGCTCAGCTTCTTCCATGGTGGCTTGGTTCTGTTCATCATAGGCCATGGCAACAACAGCCAAGATCAAGTTGATCAGGTAGAAAGAGCCCAGGAAAATCACCAGGACAAAAAAGATCATGTACGTTTTGCCGGCGGCTCTCAATGTCTAGAGAAAACAATAGGGTTTTTTTTAATACAAAAAAGTAATATATGAGTTTGCAACACCCTTCCCTGTGTGACTCTTGTAAGCCAATACAATATTTGTTCTCAGGTTACTTGCACAGGTTTTGTTTTGAAACCAGCATATATGTTAAGCTTTCGCTACAAAAATTATCCCCTCTCACCAGCTGATAAAGGTTTTCCCAGAAGTCCTGAGTCATCAGTCGAAAGAGAGACAGGAAGGCCCAGCTAAACGTATCAAAGCTTGTATAGCCATAGTTCGGGTTTCTACCAGCTTTTATACACACGTATCCTTCCGGACATTGACTGAAAAAGAAAAAAAGATGTTAGGTTGAAAAACAGTCAGTCATCAAAGCTAGTGAAATGCCTACTTTGCAATGGATACACATATGGGCATAGCTGAGTGGGTAGGCCCTACCCTGCACAGGAAGTTCCTAACCCAAATTCCTTGCCTTTTGTTCCTTCTCTCCCTCTTGCTCCATTGGGACCACCAGCTATCTGCTTTCTTCACATCCATTCAGGATGAGAATTAGATCCTCCAGTAAGGTAAGATTCAAGTCTGGGTTTCCCATTTTTAAAAAATTTGGTCTCTTGCTTCCCATTTCCAATTCGACATATTTAATCAATGACCACAATCAAATTATTTAAAAAGAAGCCTAAATCAGAGCAGATCAAATCCAATTCTCTAGTTCAGGAGTAGCCAATGCGGTGCCTTTTGGATGTTCTTGGACTTCCAGCTTCCACCAGCCCGGACCATCATGGCCAGTGGCCAGGGACATTGGGTGAAGGGGTTCACAAACATCTAGCAAGTGCCATATTGGCTACCCTCCAGCTATACACCATGTCAGGTTATAGTTATCAATTATAAGGTACACAACAATGTTAAAACCTGTTTTTACTTTGTATTTTTAAAGCTTAATGGTAGGAGGTGGTCTTACCCTGCATCAGAACTGTTGCCACAAAGCAATGCATCATTTTGTCCTTCCAGAAAGTAAAAATGACCTGTTTGGAAAAAAAATTATTTCAAAACATTAGGAGAAAATAACCCAGCAATTTTGAATCATACAGTATAATAATTTCTATTTCTATTTCTATTTTTTTCTTTTTCTTTGTGGCTTCATTCTTGGAACCCTTTCACCAACAATTCCAATGTGAAAAGGGAAAGAGCAGTTGGTGGTGGGTAATCTTACGAGGCTGTCCAAAGAGAACGAGGGTATTGAGGGAAGTCATAAAAAGAGGACACCAACAACTTTGCTGGATGTTAAAAAGGTCCCAGTTCTATAGAGTAGGCACAATGAAAAACTAGGTCACTGGAGCCATCACAAATAATATTGCCTTTAGGATGCTCCATTGTTTTGTCCCATAATAAATGGAGGCATCACCAAGTTCATCTCATGGTAGCAAGTGGTTAAATTTACCCTTCAATCTAATTAATGGATCTCTAGCTTGAGTGAATGCATAAGGAATTTAGCCAACTTTTCAGCTCATTGTTACATAAGAATTAAATATGGAGTGCCTTAGAGCATAAAATGAAACTCACAAACTGATTCTTAGATCCTCCAAGAACTCCCTAAGAACTATCTGGGGACCTGACCCATCCCATAGGCTACAAATACCGTATTTTTCTGTGTATAAGACTAGGTTTCCCCCCTAAAAAATAATGCCCAAAATTAGGGGGCGTCTTATACACGGAGAGTGCTGAGGGTGGATTTTCTTAAATCTGAGTCCCCCAAAATAGGGGGCGCCTTATACACGGGGGCGTCTTATAGACGGAAAAATACGGTGCATGGCTTACACCCAGTTGTTGAATCACAGAGTTAATTGTGACCTCTGCTTCACCATCATCCCATAACATACCTGGTTCCAAACTTGAAGTAAACAATAAAGAGCGACACTCAATAGCTCAGTTTGCATGTAATAAGCAAATGTGTAGCTTCCTGGAGCAGTTTGGGAGTGGGTTTAGTTATTGACCTGATTTTGGGCAGCCAAGGAAAGTTATGGTAAGAAAAGTAAAAACCTTCTGCCTGCTGTTTGCGCACCAGTTTGTACCGGTGCAAATGCCCACAGAAACTGTCATGGGCACCACATACAACTGAAAACATAGTAGGAAGGGACACTGCGGGCATCAGGGAAGGCCTCTGAGGGCACCCCTGCTCTGTAAGAATCTGTCTGTGGTAATTTCATTCTTTGTGAATGGGGACATAGCCACGGGTGGCAGAAAATTACTATCTACTTTATTTAGAAATGTGTTATTGTCATGGAAGAGTAATGGTCACAATCACCAAAGTGTCAGATGCAACTGTACTAAGCTGCTTTCTCTTTGAGGCTGGGTGATTCATCCTAATCAAACCTAGCATGCTACATTTATTTATGATACACAGGCTGTGTCATTCTGCCCTCTACCCTCCTCCCCTCGTCTTCTCTGTAGCTATGACTATACTGAAAGAGACGCAAATAACCACCCTGATTGTGTTGAAAAGTGCTTTGGCACAAGAGAACCAAGAACATCTATATCCAGTTCCTGAACTCGGTCAGCTGTCTGAGGACATCAGCTAAGGCAGGACAGGATTTGTGCATACACATCAGTGGAGACATCTGGTCTGGGTGAAACATGGATGGCGAAACAGATTCATCACGCTGTCCAGTGGATGATAAGGCATCATCCACCAAGTGCCAATGTATGGAAAATTGGACTGGATCTAGCACCCACAGCCAATTCCCACCCCTATGGTGACGATATTTGCGATTTTGATGCATGTTTGCGCACATTTTTGGGGGTTGGAGAACATTGCAAAATTGGGGAAAGTGCAAATTTCAAGAGGATAGCTTTGGCTTGTGTGTTGTTTTGAAAAATACAGATTCACATTAAACCATGAAACCAAACTGAATTTCTTCCCCCATTGCTACGGACAGGTCACTTTGACCTGCAGCAGCCTGAGAAGTGCGAAAACACACCCTAAACCATTTTAGTCACTAAATATACACATAAATTTGAAAGTCGTCAAGTCCCCCTCCCCCGAGTGTAAAAGCATATGGACGACAATTTCTATAGCTTTCACTGTTTTTCCACAATTATTGCACCTCTTGGGGATGGATGGGAAGGCAAGGGTTGTTGAGACGGCACTGTTTACCTCAAAATAGTAATTCTAAGGAACCCGAACAAGATATGGTAAAACATCCCTCTTCCCTGCAAGAAAAGTACAGAAGAGGCTGGTAGGCGGCTTGCCCTCCTACAGCTTAAGCAATTGTGTCATTACAAAGTGTGATTAACATGTTCCCAGAAATGATGAGACTATCGATCCCTTTAGGAAATGGAAGCTGGAACCTTTCTTCTCAGTTTCTCCAGGGGATGCCCTTCCGTGCGCTGTGAATTTCATGTTGTCACAGGCATACATTTTAAAATAGAAGCTCTGCGGCTTAAACTGTTGTGATAGTTGCCTCCAAGTGAAATTAAAGAAGGCAAAAAGGGCAAAAAATAGATTTTGGAAGTGCTGCTATTACAAAAAACAAACAAAAAACACACACAAACACACAGTGTGATGTCCTGTTTTTATAAGTGAAGTGGAGAAGTGGCCCATTTCTTGAGCATTTCACAGACTGACATCTTGGTCACCCTTAGTCACTCATGGTGAAATGCACAAAAATTACCAGTACTAAAGAAGTATGTTAACTGTGAAAGAGTAAATAATGATTAAAACTTAACAGTGGAAGGGTGGTGTTTCAGATGCGCTCCTTCTTTGTAATTATTTTTGGGACTTAGGTACCTGAAGGACCACCTCCTCCGATGCAAATGTGGCCACATCTCAAGATCTTCCACCAAGACTCTTCTGTCACTGCAAGTCAGGCTGGTGGCAACAAAGGAGAGTGCTTTTTCCATCAGTGGCACCTATCCTGTTCCATTGTGGCTTGGGCCTCACAGAGGAATCGACGGGCAACTTATTTCAGTAAGGTCACATCAAGTAATGTCTCTTCTATACGGTCACATAATGTCTAGTCCTGGTAAGCAGGGTCGTATCAGGCCGAGTCAGGATGATTCGGCAAGCTACATCCAGATTCTGACAGGCGTTATCAGGACCACAGAAAGCTATCTGTGAGCTCTCTTAGCTGGTTCTCCCCTTATTATGGGTCATGAAGGGATGTTGCCCCACTAATGAAGCCACTAGAAGCCTTATGAAATCTGGCAAGGTCTGTTTTGTGGTTGGCCTTCCCTCCTTGAGGGAGCTGGCGGTGCTCTTTAAAGGCACCCTCTCTGATTCTGAAACTCTTGGCTTCTAGAAGGCTGAGGAGATGGAAACCCTAATGGGGGAAAACCAAACTAGAGAAAGTATGTCCCAACTAATGAATAGAAGCAAAAGAATAAAGTTAAGAAAGTATAAAATAAGCACCATGTATTCTATAATAAAATCATGAAAAACTTTACAAAGAACGAATCCATGGTCAATAGACCAAACAGGAATAACCAATCTTAAAAGCAAACAAAAACAATGAAAGCATAAATGATGTTTATTTAGTACCCTGACTTTATTTGTTCTTCTGATGCTATTGGGGAATGGATGGCAGAAGTACCACATCTTCAGGCTGGAAGAGCTCAGGAAGAGGTGCTAAATGTTCATTCCTTCCTGTATCTCTTCCCTACCCCTCAACCTTTGCTTGGCTTCTTTGGTAGCCACGGAAGAATCTTAGCTAGGGAACACCCTACCTGAGATCAGTTCTTCACATCACAAGCTGAGAGCAAGATGAAGAGAAAGCATGAGCGCTGTTTCAGACAGCACACTAAGCAAAAACAATGGCTTTGCGCAACAGTAGCAGCTGAACTTAAGGAGAAGCGAAGTGGTCATCATCTCCTCTCCGGAAGTCTGCATGATTGCACTAAGTCATCGTTTAGTTTAGCATTATGTGTGAATTGGGTCATAATTCAGTCCCTGTGGAATATGGCTTAGGCTGCTGTGTCCAAGTGACCTGATGGAAAAAACTGTAAAAAGGGCTAGCTTCTATTTAGAAAAGCATTAAACTGAGGGGATTTCAACAGCTCCCAACCTCCTTATGTCATGAATACTTATGTCATGGTTATTTAATCCCACACACTGCAATATAGTATTATTAATGATAATACTATTACTATTTAAAATAACAATATAAAATTACATTCTTACTTTCTTCTTGTATGTATGCAGTCCAGTCAAACGGCGTGCTATTAAATGTACCATTTTCTCCTAGATTTTCTTCTAATGTGCTATTAAGGTAAGGATCACTTGAATTTGTAGCATTGGCCGGATTCCAATACAAGCATTTATGCCTCAAGTTGCCCATGAACAGCTGGAGCCCTATTAGAGCAAATACACTCAGACAAAATACAGTCAGAATCATTACATCTGACAGCTTCTTCACAGACTGAATGAGGGCTCCCACAATTGTCTTCAGGCCTGAAAGCAGAAGAGCACTGTTAGGAAGATGACAAACACCTATTTTAAAAATACAACATACCCCAGTAACAGTCCCTGCCCCCAATAAAAAACCATGCAGAAGCCCAAATAAATGACTTTGATATTTTATGAACTAACAATGGTTCTATTGCTTGTGAAGATGCGCCTTGTGGAGATGAGGTCACTGGAAGTTTATATTTATTGGACTCGTGAATGAAAATGGACTGCACTTAATTCTTGAAAACAACTTGTTTTAATGCCAAAACAAGTGATTTTTAATCATGCTTTTCATTAGCTTCATACAGAACAAATCTTACCATACCAAGATTAAACAATTTTACACAGAAAGAAGTGCTACTGAAATCATTGCAACTTGCTCCTGCATAAATATGTTTAGGATTTGGGATTGAAGTGTTAGAGGTGTGGATTTTTAAAGAAAATTGTCAACACTTTTAACCCAACCCTCAACTGGAATTAGCTTTATAACATGTTGCTAAGTAAAAGAGTATATAACATACTAGGACTTAATTCTAAGAAACTGTGGGTGGTTTGGAAAAAGATAATAAATTTCCCATGCAACAACCATGCTATTTTTAATTTTTTAATCTTACTGTTTTGCGTTCAATAGTGATTCAGATATTTCAACAAGTTCAATTGTGATACAGTTATTGGTCTTCGTAAAATTAAAAAAATCCAAGAGCAAATACAGTTTTACAGTATGTAGGTAAAAAACACATGGGTAAAAAAAGGTCACAGTTATGATTATGTTTTCTGTCACAGCTTGACCTCAAAGCTTGACATTATATGATGCAAATCACACAGGCTGTGTATACTGCCGTAATCTCATGCAACAACATGTTAAACGCAAAGGCTGGTTTCAAAAGTAAAAAAGCAAATGGCAAAAAGCAAAGGATCACAATGTTCATTGCTACCGAAACATGAGTCCTGCTTTTTCTCGAGTGAGCAAGCAACGAGGCTTATGGTGAAGGAATGTGTGTGGTTTGAATTTCCATGAAGTCTGAGAGTCAGCCTCTGTGTTTAACCTAGCTCTCACCTGGGATGACTGATATTGTTTTCAATGCCCGGAGAACCCTGAATGTTCTCAACGCTGAGACATTACCCAGGTCCACAAACTCTGTCACATATCTGCAATAGGGGAGTTCACACACAAACACAATGACAGGATAAAAAGGAACAGTTGGGAGGCACGAGGGACCTAACACCTTACACCACTTACTTCTTACCTGGGATTACAGAAATAGTTTTCAAAGCTCTCAACACTCTGAAAGTTCGAAGAGCTGAAACATTGCCTAGGTTTACAAATTCTGTTATATACCTGTAGAATCAAATCACAGTTATTCAGCATCGAGGCAGATGTTTTGCTACTTACTTGGGGTCTTTCATCAAGATCCCTTGGGTAACTTTAGTGGAAAAAAATTAAATAGCGACACTGAGATGTTTACCTTTCACTGCAGTTTGCTTTTCATTAAGGTCTTTCAGCGGTGATTAGATTACATTTAAATGAAAGGGGGGGATGAGCCACAGTGATTTTACTTGGAAAGCTTAACTTTTTAATTAAAGTCATTTGTGAAGAGAAAGGGGAAGGTGTTCCTCTTTTGGTAGGAGGGGAAAATTGCAGGACTTGAAATTACCTTCTTTGTCAATAACTTTACTCCTAGTGTACCATGAATTCCACAATCGACATTACTAGTTACTTTGCTAGTATTACACCATATATGGATTCACACAAAAACAAACATACAATGCCACTATCCTTATTAAAGATGGGGAAGAAGAAACAGCAGATTTTTCTGGAAGTTCAACACTGATAATAGTTTGCCACATGAACTTCTTAAGCTGCAAACCCTGATTCATTGTATGTTATAAGTACCCACAGGACAAAAGAAGAATCTCTAATCTGCTGTGATTTATTTTCTCCAGTCCAGTTGGCTGTAAGCCTGAACACGGGGGTTATATGTTGGCAGCAAAAATAAACTTGTACAGAGAAGTTTCTTCTATATCTATTTGCCTATTCACATTCATATTCCTTGGTGTTGTATAACAGTATTATACTGTTTAACATGCACCAGTCACTAGAAAATTGCATCCAGTCATTAGTCATTGAAGAATCTATTTTCTCCACCCCGATTGAGAAAAGCACATCGTATTACCATAAACATCATAGGTTTTTGTACGCTCTCCATGCAAAAGAAACAAAAAGGGGATGGGCAAGAAAGGAACACAAAACTTACGCAAATGTAATGACAGTGAAATCCAGCCAGTTCCAGGGATCCCGAAGAAAGGTGAAACCATCTATACAAAATCCTCTTGCAAGTATTTTTATAAGTGATTCAAATGTATATATTCCTGTGAATGTATACCTGGGCGAAATAGTCAAAATATTCATTGTTAATTAAAGTGTTGTGTTTTTAAATAAACAAATAAATCTGGGCAAACAAATCTTTTTCTAAGGCTGTCAAGTCATCATTCGTCTCAGGTATCTGTTGTCAGAGCCATGCTGTCTTTGATCATGGACTTTCCTTTTAGAGACTATAGGACAATGCCTGTCCATAGACCTAGCCCTCTATTGGTTGACCTGTTCCCCTTCTGAACTGTCTAAGCTAGTGGCCGTCACCTCTTGTGGCATAAAGATAATTATACATAGCAGGAAGAAGGGTCCACTGCAACCACTGACAGCCCATTCTCTTGAGCGTAAGTCTTCTTTAAGCATTAAACTTACAATTAAGGAAAACATATGAGCACAGACCTGGGCCACGCCAAGTGGCCCATGTGCCTGACATCCAAGTATACAGTACAAAGGCACCTTTGTTCTTAGACTTCCATATTGTGTAGAACCTTAAGCAACAGGGGTTCTAGATTGTACAATGTATGTATGGGTAGAAGCTCCCTCCCTGTGTTCAGATGTTTGTGCTGCATGTGTGGGTGCCAGGAGGAGGGACTACTTGGCACAGCCCAGTTCCCTACATGCTTGCTCTCCTTATCTGTAAGTATAATGGCTGAACAGGCCTTGACTCTGCAAGAAGAGGTGGATCCCCTCCAGCTCTGCACTCCTGTGAGCTCACTGCATCCTAGCCACATTCTACAGGATGCAATCCTTAAATGAGTGGCTGAGAAGTATGAAAACAGCTTCACTACTTTAGCCAATGCCCTGCTGAGCTCAAGTTGGCAGGGCAGAAGTGAGGATGGAGTTGGATGAAGGTTCTTGCATTTCTAAGCCATTCCTGATCTCGTTTTTTGATGCATTTATGTTGGAAGGGGAAGAATACGTCTAATTTTCCCTCCTGGGGTGGTATTAGGGGCCCAGGAGAGACTTTGGGTCCTTTCGGTCCAAGCTGCTCCCTGGTACCCGCTCCCTAGCACTCCATCCCTTTTGGCCATACCAACACTAGAGCTCTGATATTGGTTGGACCAGAGCTTCGTTCTACCCGGACACTGAGGTCCAGCGCTGAGGGCCTTCTGGCGGTTCCCTCACTGCAAGAAGCCAAGCTACAGGGAACCAGGCAGAGGGCGTTCTCGGTAGTGGCACCCACCCTGTGGAACACCCTCCCACCATATGTCAAAGAGAACAACAACTACCAAACTTTTAGAAGACATCTGAAGGCAGCCCTGTTCAGGGAAGCTTTTAATGTTTGATGCATTACTGTATTTTAATATTTGGTTGGAAGCCGCCCAGAGTGGCTGGGGAAGCCCAGCCAGATGGGCGGGGTATAAATAATTTATTATTATTATTATTATTATTATTATTATTATTATTGCTGCAGGGAGAGGGAATCTCTGTCTCTGAGGAATAGATCTGATCTATCCTACGTCCTCTGGAATTCCCTTCCAGGGACCATCAAATTGCACCTTACATCTATCTTAAAAATGGTATTAGCTCCAGTAGAATTCAGTCCACAACAAAGCATGCAAACATGCATATTAATAATATTCAACTTACTCTACATTCTTTGTCCAATCAGGAGGGTTACTCAGAGTCATAAATACGCAGTTGGTCAAAATAGTGCACATAATGAGCATGCTGAATAATGTAGATTATATCATTAAGGAACATACAGCGGGAAATCATATAATTATTGATCAACAAAACACAAAATTAATGGGATGTTCTGTTTTTATTAAATCAATACATTTGTTTAAAAAGCAACTATGGGACAATACATTAACTTCTTATTTTTTTGAAATCCAGGACTATAGTAAATGTAGATAAGGGTAGGCATTATTTAGATAAGGGGAAACAATAGAATTCATTTCCACCAAAGACCATTACTCACTCAAGTCAATATTCCTTGGACAGAAATATCTCAGAACCCATATAGATATGCCTCAGGCAGCCACAGCAGAAACTGAGGCCTTTGAAAATTTGTTTTTGTTTTAATTAAAAAATATTGCAAGTAGCACAATCACTAAACGGTCGCAGGTGTAGTGAAAATTCCAATAGCTAAGGTGAATATGAAAAGATATAGAATGACCCCAGTAGAGCTTTCAAATAGTAAGAAAACAAGTGTACTCAATACAGGATGTTAATAGCAAAGTACTTTGAAAGGGAAAGCTGTGATATACATGCAGCTGCTGTGCAAAACTGGTGCTATCCATGGAACTGCAAGTTCCAGCAAAATGAACGTAGATGCTGAAAGTCACAAACTGGATAGGGTGTGCCAAAAATAGAAGAGTATTTGCATACAACATGGGTAGCCGATGGGGTGCCCTCCGGATGTTGCTGAACTCCAGTTCCCATCATCCCTGACCATTGGCCATGCTGGCAGGGAATGATGGGAACTGGAGTGCAACGACTTCAGTAAGGAGTCATGTTGATTTAGGGTCAGATTTCTTCTGGCTCAAGCTAAAAAATAACAATCCATCTTTAATTAATAAAAACCTAAGAACAAAAAAATAGCCTGCTGGATCAGGCCAATGGGCCATCGAATCCAGCATCCTGTTCTCACAGTGGCCAACCAGATGCCTGTGGGAAACTAGGAAGAAGAATGTTATGTACTGAAGTTCTCACCCTGGGCCAGCAGGGGGATACTGTAGATAGTTATGCAAATAAGGGATTGAAAGTGTCGTTCAGTGATTGGATAGTTTTAGAAAATTGTTACAGTTACGTTGTACTGGAGCTCTATATTAGCAGGCTGACTGAACCCTTCAGTTCAGTTCTGTCCTGGCCTGTGAATAAACAAGAGCTGTTTGAAGAATCGCTGTGTCGTCTGATATGTTCACCCAAAACTTAACACAGAACATGAGTGCAAGAGCACTCTCCTCTCCCGTGGTTTTCAGCAGCTGGTATTCAGAAGCACTGCTGCTTCCAACAATGGAGGCAGAACATAGTCATCATGACTGGTAGCCATCGATAGCCCTCTCCTCTGTCTAATCCTCTGAAAGCCACTCAAGTTAGCAGCCATCACTGTCTCCTGGGGGACCAAGTTCCGTAGTTTGACTCTGTGCTACAATGTCAAAAGGTCATTGTTTATCCATAGGTAAAGGTACAAGGACCCCTAACCATTAGGTCCCGTCGCGGACGACTCTGGGGTTGCGGCGCTCATCTCGCTTTATTGGCCGAGGGAGCTGGCGTACAGCTTCCAGGTTATGGCGAACCAGAGCAGCTCACGGAAATGCCTTTTACCTTCCCGCCGGAGCAGTACCTATTTATCTACTTGCACTTTGACATGCTTTCGAACTGCTAGGTTGGCAGGAGCTAGAACCAAGCAACAGGAGCTCACCCCGTCGCGGGGATTCGAACCGCCAACCTTCTGATCGGCAAATCCTAGGCTCTGTGGTTTAACTCACAGCGCCACCCACATCTATCCATACACAACATAAAACATATGTTTATCCATACACAACATAAAACATGACCACATGATGGCACCACAAACTTTGAATTTCCAAACCAAATATATTTCATTCTACAAACTTAATTTTCCCTACTAAATTGCATTTTTTTTCTAGCTGCATTTTTTATCGTATTAGCCAACAGCACAGTGAGGTATATGTGAATAAAATATGGATCCTCACCAGCAAGATACTCCACAACGCAAGTAATATATTGGTCTTACAAAGCATCATTTGATTCTGGATTTTTTTGAGGTAGAGTTTTGTCAACCATGAGAACGGGAAAAGCACAATCTCAACCAGTCGAGCTTACTTTCTGAGCCAGCCGAAAGCAAACTTTTATACTTCATTCAGCCAAGGAGTTTACAAAAAGGAGGAAGCAGGTGTTTAACTTCTTTTCCTCACTGAAATTGGCGAAGCTAAAAAAAAAGTGTAACATTGGTTGACTTCTTGAATTAGAATGGTGCAATCTAGCACTGATGCATACAGTGGTAGCTCTGGATGTGAATGGGATCCATTCTGGAGCCCCGTTCGCATCCTGGAATGAACGCAACCTGCGCGATTCGCCACTTCCGTGCCTGCGCATGATGTCATTTTGAGCGTCTGTGCATGCACGAGCGGCGAAATCCGGAAGTAACGCGCTCCGTTACTTCCAGGTCGCTGCAGAGCGCAACCCGACAATGCTTAACCTGAAGCTACTTCAACCCGAGGTATGACTGTACTTGCGAAATGACAAATTTATGCCACTTGCATCTACCATTTGCAAAGTGATTAATGCATACAAATCTAAACGCTTCATAATCTACACTTTCGGTTGTTAAAACCTATGTATGCCTACTGTGCCAAAACCTTCCCTTCAATATATCAAAAGTTTTCTTTCTTTGTGAAACAGACTTCCATTTTTCTACCACTTTCTCAGGGCACACCAGTCTTATTTGCTGTTACGGTGGGTGGGGCTTATCATAACATTGTGAAGTGGTCATGAGTGACATGTGAGTTTTTGTCTCCATTACACATTTCCCTTGAGCTTTATTTTAAACATGGGAGGCCTGGGAGACTGATTATCAGGAATCTAAGATTGGTGCAGTAACACCTCTTTTTACATTCTTTTTTTGAAATTTGATTGTCAGCAATAATAAAGCAAAGTAGAACAATTTTGTTTCCAGGGGAAGGAGAGTAGAAACTGGCAAGTCTGTCCATTTTGGTTTTTCCCGTTTCTCATTTCCCCCCCCCCATTCACCACATTTCCACATCAGTTTCTGTTTTTTTTTTTTTTTAAAGTCTTCATGAAAATACACCAGCATTTTATTACAAATTTATCCCAATACACGTTTGCATGCAATTTTGCCCAAGATAGATATTTTTGCAAAGCAATTTCCGCTAATATAACAGTTCTGTGTTTTATTTTTTACCAGAATATCTATTTTTACACACAATTTAGCCCAGTATATGACGATCATTCCCATTTTAATTAATTACCAGCACTTTACCCTAAAGCAGATTACAATTTAAAATGCAATATTAAAAACAGTTTAAATACTTGCAATTGCGCTGCGAGACCTCATTTGTTTTTGTTTTGATGTATAAGGGAATAAGTTATTGTTAAGTATACAAGCAGGAATTGTAAACTGGACAGCTAAGAGCGAAGGGGAAAGGGAGAAGAAGAACAAGAATTAAATTGGAAAATGTGACCTTTAAGATAAGATATAAGGGTTGAAATGTGAATTGGGATATAAATTTGTAATACGAAGCAGTAAATTGGGGAAAATAGGGACACAGCTAGGAAGAAGAGCAGGAAGTCAACTTTTTGGAAAAAAACGTATTAAATTTGATGTAATTTGGTATTGATTGGTTAAAATTTGGAAGACTAATAAAAACTATTTGGCAAATATATAAATACTTGCAATTACAAAAAACACAACCACAAAATCCAGGGTGGGATTGTTCGTGCTACTTGGTTGGAGAACTGCATTGCAAAATTCAGAAAACTGGAATTTGAAGGAAGGCTGTGTTTTTGTTCTCATATTATTTCAGAAATTGTGGATTAGATAGACTCACCTTGAAATGCGAACTGTGTTGAATTTCTCCTCCATCCTTACTGGAGAATGCAAACCACTGGAGAGATTTGTAAAGTGAAAGGAAGGACACTCACAAACACTTCTTGACCATTTTGGAATGTGGGAAAGTACAACAAATGTCTTACATCCACCCAAGCCATGAGAATTTCTCCCCCCAAAATTCTCTCCCTTTCCTGATTCTGGAATTCAATTTCTTTTGTCATAAAATTGGTAGAGAATGGTTGAAGCGCAGGCAAAGATTTTGGCACAGCACAGCACTGCATCAGTTGAAAGGCTTACAGTAGTGCAGAACGAATGATACAAATTTATACAATCTGTAGGAAACTCTACTTTAAATCAGTGGTTTATTGTGTAGAGAAAGTCTGCTAGTCTTAGCCGACTTACAACACAATCCTATGCATGTTTACTCAGATGTGAGTTCTATTGTGTGCCTTTCTCCTAGGTAAACGTGATTAGGATTGTAGCTTTAAGAAGGTCTTCCATTGGTGGCTGTTATATGTGCATCTGATTTGTCACTGATGAACCATACCAGGTAAACAAAGTACAGTCATACCTCATGTTACGTTTGCTTCAGGTTGAGCATTTTCAGATTGCGTCCCATGGCGACCCGGAAGTACTGGAAAGGGTTACTTCTGGGTTTCGCAGCTCACGCATGCGCAGATGCGCAAAATGACATCACACGCATGCGCAGAGGCAGCAAATTGCGACCCACGCACACGCAGACACGGGTTGCATTCTGGTCATGTTGCGAACGGGCCTCCGGAATGGATCCCGTTCGCAACCAGAGGTACCACTGTAATACATTTGGACCATTTCATGACCTAAGGAAAATACTGCTGCTGCTGAACATCCTTCTCTATTTTGACAAAGCATTGGACACAGCATTAACACTAACCACCTGGCCACTCCCCCTCTGATTGGGCTTGCAGTTGGGTGCTTAAATGGTAAGACTAGCATCTTCCAGGATCATGTTCCAAGGATACAACATTTTAAAGGATTTTATCAATGGTGTCATACTACAGTAGCTGAATGGCTGTTCACACCAATTACATAGCACATATAAAGTTCAAAAGGTAATGTGGGTGCCGAAATGACAAAAATGACCAGAAAGCTCAGGAACCAAGAAGACCAAAAGTTTAATAAGGAATGGGAATTTTTTTTATAATTTATCTTGGAGGCCACTGTAAACAGATGAAAACATTAGCAGGATTGCAACAACACTTGCAATGTAACGGGTATCATGGAGATAAAGAAGTTATAAAGAAATATGGAGTACTGGAAAAGATGTAGTAGAAAAGATTTAACAACAGAACCCATGGAGGGGAAGGTAAGAAGTCCAGAGATTCAGAGGAATCTCTTAATTGTGGATATGTGTTGTGTTATTTTTATAACTTTATACTTGTAAAATCAAATAAAAATTATTTCAGAAACAAAACAAACCCACCCACACAAAAGGTAACGTGGGTGGCGCTGTGATCTAAACCACTGAGCCTCTTGGGCTTGCTAATCAGAAGTTCAGTGGTTCGAATCTGAGCGACGGGGTGAGATCCAGTTGCTCTGTCCCAGCTTCTGCCAACCTAACAGTTTGAAAGCATACCAGTGCAGCAGATAAATAGGTACTGTTGCGGCAGGAAGGTAAACGGCATTTCCATGCGCTCTGGTTTCTGTCACGGTGTTCCGTTGCGCCAGAAGCAGTTTAGTCATACTGGCCACAAGACCCAGAAAGCTGTCTGTGGACAAATGTTGGCTCCCTCAGCCTGAAAAGCGAGAGGAGCGCCGCACCCCAGTCGCCTTTTGACTGGACTTAACCATTCAAGGGTCCTTTACCTTTACCTTATACATTTCAATGCACGGGCATCTTACCCATGCAGAAGCTCCAATGACAGCTGTCACTGAGGTCAGTGTTAATCAGATTTGTGGGAGCACCGTATGTACAGTAGAGCTTTGATACCCAACTAGAGGAATGGAATAACCTGTGTGCTCCATTTGCTTTAAACTAATCTATTCCATAGGTATTTGTGACAGGGTAGGAAGGTGATTTCAGAAAGTCTTTTGAGAATTTTGATAAGCAAGTTTGAAATATTTTCATTTTAGACCTAATCATGTAAAATTAGAAACAGGGATGGTCACGAGGAAACTGAAGAACACATTTGTAGATTGCTATCTTATGAAAACAAGTGAACAGTTTCAAAAACAACAACTGGAAAAGGATATGAATGTACCAAAATCTTAATAGATATTTTTCTAATAGGGTTGAAAGGAGTTAAAATGTATAGGGCAGGAGTGGCACTGAATCGGAAAATTGCCTTTCCTCTATTCAATACTATAAAAGTCTGGAAGAAAGAAGAAAAGGTGAGAGCAACTTAAAGTCATGCAGTTCTACAATCATCTTTCATTATTAATTTCCCCCAGTGATTAAAAAAACCCAGTCACTGTGAACACATCCTTTCCTGTCAAATGCTGTATTGTTATAACTTACCTGGTAAGCAGGACATTATTTACTATGTAAGAGTATTCGTTGCCCTTTGCAGATGCATTTTCCTCTTCATATTGTTGTTATATCGTTTGTTTGCTGTTCCACTCAAACGCCTTTTGGTAGAAATGTTAATAGCTGGCTCACATTTTACAATACATTTTGAAGCACCTCTTGCCTTGTGCGTGAAGACCATCTCTGAGAACCTCCTATTGGGGAGGGTCTTATGATGTTGCTGAACTGCACCTATGTAGCCCTCTCCCTACACTTCCTCAGAGATTAACCTGAGAGGTACCTGAGCCATTTGGTATTCTGGACAAACTTGAAGACAACCAATATTTTCCCTCCCATGTACACGAGTATACTGATGTTTCAGTCTTTGGAGGGTTGCATAGGTTTCACTCTTTTACTCCTTAGAAGAAGAGCAGAAAGAGCCTCCATTAAGTGTTTGTGCTCTTTTAAAGGATGGGCAGAAACAGCCGCCATTAACTCTTTCTCCTCTGTACTCAAGTGCTCAAATGAATTGGGAAAGGGCTCTTTTTGCTATAGTATTTATTACTTTTTAAGCAACCATCCCAGTTTATCAAAATCCCAAAGCTTTAATCAACTGAATGCTCCAGTCACTATAAACTTTGCCCTCCAAGAACCATATTATTTGACTGCTTATGGTGGCAGTTTGGCACAGATCAGAACTGCCCATTTTGCATGCTGCTCCTTAACAAAATGTAGGTTTAAGAAATCAGGGAGCAGATATATCAGAAGCCTGAAGTGCCTTTTTTTTTTTTTTTTGCACTCTTCATTTGATAAATCAAACTATGTGATGTCCGCTGCCTCCCTGGTGCCAGGGCAGGGATATCCTGAGGATACCGTAGCACAATGCTTTGCATTATAACAGACACGACAGTTGGTGATTCACCATGCAAAGTGCCAGGACAAGCAGCCTCTGGGCATACTTAGAGTGCCTTGCTAGAGTTGCCTGCATGGTACTAGAAGGAAAGGAAGCCTCTGAATGTACACAGGGTTGTGTTCACTGTTAGTCATACTCAGGGTAGACTCATTCAAATAAAAATGGTTCAGAACCATTAATTTCAATGGCTCTACAATGAGTAGTCAATAGTGGGATGCAACCTAAAGTGGCTTGTCCCCAAGGAGAAATGTAGTCACCAAGTCACCTGCATGGTACAAGAGAAGGAAGCCTCTGGGCATGCCCTCAGCACAGTAAAACTAACTGAGCATTAGTTCGTTATGAGCAGACTTCTGGTACATCAATAAATTTGCAGGATTTTTAATTTTTTTTTAAGGCATGACGTGGGCATCAAAAGGGGAGGGAGCAAAGAAACTAATGTGCCCTAGCCCCAACCTCTGTGTGTAAATCTGGCAATGATTTAACAGCTGCTCATGCTGTCTACAGAGCATGCAGGTATGGACGCTTGCAAAGCAATGTCTACAAAAGTGCTTTTAAGAAACCCCAAACTGCAGCACTTCAAAGGCTGATGTGTGCATACACAGCCTGAGGAAGCATCCTTTGAGTCAAATGCAATATTGCATATCAACATGAGAAGCCATATGCACCTTCATCGTAATAATAACATGAAGATATCTTGCTGAGTTGGGAATTTCCCTTTCCAATTTCAAAGAGGAGAAACAGGTATGCAGGATAAACAAGCCCATCACCCCCTCTAAAAAGTTTTGCTTCTTCCCAACCGGTAGAATTTGTTTCTTCTGTGAAAATGTCCTTGGACGATTTAACAACAGTAATTAGCAATGGAATAACTAACTCAGGAGAATACCTTGCCACAGCTGTTGTTCCTGTGTACATGCAACCAGCAAAGGGGAGGAAATTCATAACCAACCAAAGGAAGGAATGGGTCTTATACTCACTAGGGGTTTTAGATGGCAGTCCTTCCCAGTCCTATCTTGAGATGCCTAGGACCGAATCTGGGATCTTATGTTAGCACAGTAAGTATTCTACCACTGAACAATTACCCATTGCCAAGTTTATTGTATTGGTTTTCCTAACTTGTACAGTTTGACTATTTCAAAACAAGTGTCATTTTCCCCTAGGATGTCCTTAAAATGTCATGAGAGAATAAGTGCCATGCTCAAGCCAGCATTCCATAGATCAGGTGTGGCACCCATAACTAGCTGCTTTGTATGTGCACGCACAGAATACCCTTAACATTATTCCATTTTTTCACAAGGAATCTTTTTGATTGTTGTGATTTGACCATACCATCTGACCAAGCTGCCTTTTGTTTCAGTGAGCATATTCTTCTTCATTTCAGTTAGAAAAGGTACCCAGGGAAGGAGCATGATGTGAACCTCACAAGAGGTACTACACCTCTCCTAACATCCCACACCACACCCCACACTCAGCTTTCACCTGTGGCTCCTAGAAGCTGTCAACATGTGACAGAGGCCACATCCCAAGAAACAGCTTCGACAGGCTGACTAAACCAGGTGAGGATGGCTGATGGGTCTCAAAACCTCAGTGAGTTGGAGATTCCTCCTGCATGTGAATACAGGCTCCAGCGGATTGAGCAGACAAGACTAACAATGGGTCCAATGGTCAAGAAGGTGGTTTCTGCATGTGCTGCAGAGGAAAATGAGGGGCTGATGGGGCTTGTCAATCTGAGAAGGTAGCCCATCTAGGAGAAGGAAAACTCTGATCCTAAACTTCCACTGCCTTGCAGGATATCTTTGGGAGAAGAGAAGGCTAAGGAGTAAAACCTACACAAATCTGGAGCAGAGTCCATAAGGCAGTTGGACAGTGCCTTGTACACCTCCTTCTGGCAACTCCTGCAGGAGCCAAGCTGGAGCCTAAAGTACTGCTCTGCTTTCCTTTGGACCACATCCGTGAGACTGAAAGAGAGGTCTTGCCATCTGGGTAGCCCAGGACCTCCATACACACTGCCCAGTCTATGATGTATGATTTTTAAAAAAACTGCTGCTTTTATTTATTTATTTATTTATTTATTTAGCTGATAGAGATAGATAGATAGATAGATAGATATATAGATAGATAGATAGATAGAGATAGAGATATTAAATAGATAGCTGTCAACTTTCCCCTTTTTTAAAGCGAAATTCCCTTATTCCGAATATGATTCCTCACAAGAAAAGGGAAAAGATGACAGCTATGGATAGATAGATGTACAATAATTGTTGTCAACAAACAATTCAACCACCCAGCTAATCAATGGTCTCAGAAAATATGAGAAGCTAATAACCAGTCATTTGGTCTATGGAACAGTGTGTGTGTGTGTGTGTGTGTGTGATGTGATCACTGTTGTCTCCCGCCAGCTTTTTGCTAGATAATTTCCCAGCAGAGTTGAAATACGAATAGTTTTCGGTGTACAGATTGAGAGCAAATGATTAACATCCTTGCAGTGCAATCAGTTGTCCTTACCCAGAAATGCTGGTTTTCAAACCTGGTAGATCACAAGTAACAGAGATCCCAGAAAGACACATGGGGAAATTGTAGGCTGTGTGCCTGACTGCAAGGAAATGGAAAAGGAAAGGAAAGGGACAGTGTAAAATGCTTGATATGAAACACTCACTTTTTGGTTAAGATAAAATGGGTCCAGGTCTTCCAAGGGAGTAGCCACCATGCCAGGAGGTATGTCTCCATAAATAAATGGCAGTGATTTTCCAGCCTCCAAGTCACTACTGGGCTTTGGGCCATTTTCATCGTCGTCTTTACGGTCTTGTTTGGACTGCTTAGCCTTCTCTGCAGCAATGCGTTGCTCAATAGCTGCAAGAGACTCTCTAGTGAAGTAGTGGAAGCTGTCAGGTCCTGGTGGTACAAGCACTGGCTGCTCCATCTTTTCATCCTGCTCATTTTAATTACCATTTATTCTCCTGCATAAGGAAGTACTGCATAAGGAAATGGGCAGGGAAGGAAGGAAGGAAGGAAGGAAGGAAGGAAGGAAGGAAAAGACAAAGAACAGAAATTACTAAGAAGGGAAGGAACACTTCCTCCACCAACTCTTTTCGATGCAAACAAAACCTTGCAAACGAACGACAGTACTACGTTGTTAAAAAGAACTTTCAAAAGAACGCGCCTTTGGATTTCCAAGGCACATTCCTTCAACCCGCCTTGCTGCTGTGCTTTCCTTCAGTGAGATTTGCCTGTGGTTCAGAACAGTACCTGTTTTTCCTCTGGCAGGACTTCCGGACCGTTAATTATTATTTATTTATTACCCTTTGTTAAATTGATATACTGCCCTATATACCCGCAGGTCTCAGGGCGGTTCACAGGAAAACATCAGAATATAAAAACCACAAAATACGGAGTCAAAATACAACAAAACCAACCCAATAACCCAATTTCGATGGGTGGCATAACCAATCGAAATCGATCGGATGAAGCTTTTCCCGGCATGCAGATCTAATGACGGGGGAACTGTGAATTTCTGCTTGTTGCGGAGCTGCCAAAAGACACAGGGACCTGACCACAGGGTTCTCATATAATCCCACTGGAATGAATGGAGATTGCCCCGCAGCAATGCACAATAGTTTGGCGTCCTAAAAATAGCTTATTGATATGCCAGCTACTTGAGACAAAGCGCTGAGCCGTTCTAAAAGCTATTTGATCTTTTTTTAAAAAAAAAAACACACACAAAAAAACTCCAAGCAAACTGAAGTGTTATTGGAGGGCACAGTGTTTTACTTCAAACAATATTTTATTAATTACAAAAAATAAGAATGCTACCCTGCTACAGAATCCTAGGGGGAACACATTGGTTAATTAACAAAAGGGTCTAATTCAGTGACTCGATTTCTGCTGGGTTGATCCTGTGAAGATATTTTCAGAATCAGGTCAGAGCAAAAGCCAGCCTTGCATTCTCCTCTGCAAAATGCAGGCAGAAAAAAATATAGCAGATAGTTGGGGTTGGGGGTTGGGGATGGAGACACCACGTTTCCACTACAGTATGTGGCTCTTGCAGAGTACTCCTGAGAGCCCACATGCTTGTTATAGTTGGAAACCGCAGCGTATGCTCTTAATTCCTTTTAATGGATTTGATATTTTGGAAATATGCTTAAGAGCGGAAAGAGATGAAACAGTGTCACAAATATACCGTATGCAGCCAAAAATCAGCATGGCAACAGAGGGAGGTTGGGTGGGTGGGCAGGGGAAACACCAAGTGCTGAGGAAAACTGCTTATGGTGCACCTTTTATGCTGCTGAGATATTTTTCTTTCCTTCTTTATGGTTTTTGCAGGCTGGGTTTTCAAATGTGAATTTGGACAGAGAAGAGCACATCCTCCCCACCCCCACCTCCTCTGAGAGACTAGAGCGTCTGCAATCTCCACCCATTGGCAGGATGCCTTGAAGAAGGCCTGCTCGTTAGTGCCAGACCTAATACACTCGGGCAAAAGAGGGAGATGAAGAAGAGCAGAGGAGTGCAAAAGGAAAAGAGGGAGGTAGAAGGTATGAGCAGAGCAGAGAAGCGGTGCTGGATCTGAAGGAGGGAAGTGTGTGCCGATTCATTTTAAAGGAATGGGGGAAGGATCAGAGAGAGAGACAGGGATATCTATGGAGAGGGGAAAGGAGGGAAGAGAGAAAAGAGGAGATGAAGAAAGGACAGGAAAGAGGGAATGAGAAGAGAAAAGGTAACAACTACTTTCGATTGCGTAAGACAAAGGGAAAAAAAGCAATTGTTGGAACGTTCGATGAAAAAAAACATAGAACTTCCAAGTAGAAAGACGAGTGAGATATTAGAATGATTTAGGGGGGAAGAGGGTGTTGAAAACTGTCTTTTGGTTGTGACCATTTTGTTTGAAATCAAATTGCAAAACAAAGGAAGGAAGGAGGGAAGGAAGGAAGGAAGATCTGCAGGGAAACCACTGGAAATCTTTGTTTTATTGCAAGTGTTGGGGGGAAAAGGGTTGGGTTTTTTTCTTTTTCTTTTTTGCTTAACGGCAAAAGGAAAATCCCTTCACTGCAAAACAAAAAACAACAAAAACAGCTAATGGATCCTTAATGCACCTGCAAAGTAAATAAAGCCTGAATTTCAAAGGTCTCCTTTGACCATGTCTGTTAAGTAGATGAATCCCAATATACTTTAGGTTTAACATCTGAATTGACATTTAAAGGACTATATAAGGGTGGTTCACTTAAAACAGCAATTCCAACTTTTCTAGATGGATTATAAGCCAGATGGAATCAGTAAGCACTATATATTACAAGGCTACCTGAATTTTCACATGGAGACGGTAATAGTATAATTGGTTTAGGAGTTCTGCAATGTCCCAGTTACATTTATCAATCATTTTAGAAACTCATACAAATGCATACTTTTTTTTGGGGGGGGAGAGAAATATGGACTTGTAATAGAACAGAAATGCCACTACAACTGGCCAAATGATCAGCAGTATTGGTTGAAAAAACTCAAACTACGGTACATGTGAGCATTATTAAAAAGAATACAGTTTCCTTCTATACTCACAAGCACAAACTGACAATTGGACGGAATTGGTTGCCCTAAAACTCTTAACACAGATTTTAATTTAATTTTTTTTTTAAGTAACAAGGCATGACTCAAAATTTGGAACCTTTGTTGGTGATGATACAAGGTTCCTGGCAGCCATTGGTGCATGAAAGGATGGGTCAGCACTCTTGGTTGGCTGTGACCATTGTTCCAAGAAGTGGCCTTATAGGAAGCACTTTGCTTCTTCTGTTCATACTACAGCATCAGAGAATGGTGCAAAAGGGAGGTATAGAAGGAAGGGAGATGTTGCAGATGTTCAAAGTCCTGGAACAGAGAACCCAGCCTCATTCACACACATTGTGCTTGTGTTACAAGTGCCAACACTAAGAGTGGGAGTCTACACACAGCACACTACAGAGGGTGGAGTGGAGTGGGTGGGTACCCCTATTTGATGCAAATCATAGGCTCCCAAGTTGGGTTTACCCTTAGATGCACTTCCAGAAGGAGGGCTGGAGTGGAATAATGTGGCTTTCCCAATGCCTATGCCAAACTTTTCACATGTAGAGTAGACCCAATAAAAGTTGTGGCCTATTTTACTCCCAAACTATATGCTGCTGGTCTTGTCTGGCTAATTACTCTGGGAACTGGAGGGTCACGGGGTCTTGGCATTTAATGGAGAATCTGGCCACATTTGCCCATGTTGTGTGAAAAGTGACAACATACTACAGAGGGTGAGCTCTCTTGACCTAGAAGATAACATTACAGTGGTACCTTGGGTTAAGTACTTAATTCGTTCTGGAGGTCCGTTCTTAACCTGAAGCACCACTTTAGCTAATGGGGCCTCCTGCTGCCAATGCGCCACTGCTGCACAATTTCTGTTCTTATCCTGAAGCAAAGTTCTTAACCCGAGGTAATATTTCTGGGTTAGCAGAGTCTGTAACCTGGAGTGTATGTAACCCGAGGTACCACTGTATTTCCCCTGCTGACTGAGCTAAACTTAGATAGGACATTATTATTATTATTATTATTATTATCATCCTCATCATCATCATCATTATTTTAAGTAAACCCTACCACAGCTGCTATCAGCCCCAGGAAGAAAGCTTCCTTTGCTGGTAAGTGCAGTTTCCTTTCACGGGGTAAAGAGCAGATTTGCCGGTGGGTGGAAATTTCCATCAGGACTGTGGTGAATGGGTAAGAGTGCTGTCATACCAGTACTGATTATCTTCTTTCATCCTCCACACAGCTGTTATTTACAAGGAACAGCCTAGGCAAACTCAACACAATCACACATTTAATGTCACATTTAGCTTAGTCCTTTTTATTAGCTTGGTAGTTCTTTCATGCCTGTGTAACTGTACAAACTACTATGTACGCTAATGGTATCACTTAAATACTAAATGCAGAGAGGATCAGTTCACCTTAAGAAGCATTACTTCTTTTATTCATTCAGTTGTATCCTGGGAAATATGGTCATGTGAACACACTCACACACACGTATAGGAGTAATAGAGTAGACCCTGGCGGCATCTACACAGCTATAAAAAACACTCTGAAAATGCTCTGGGGAAAAACGATTTTAAAGCTCACAATGGAAAATTTCATAGAGTTCCTATTTCAGCTCCACATCGCCACCTGGTGTCACAGTGTTACAACACATCTATAACGTTTTATTTTTACTAATGTAGCTGAGTCCCCTGGGAAATAGATTTACGTCCACTGATCTCAGTGGGTCTAATTCTGAGCATGGCTTGGATATTGCCTGCATGTTGTAGAAATGCAAGAAAAGGACCCGATTTAAATATCACAACTAGATTTTCTCTTTGCACATAATAACGAGGGAAAGTACATCATCGTATATTGTCTCAGAAATACCGAACTCATCATAGCTTCTACTCAACATTTCTTATATGCTTAATTCTGCCTCCAATAAACTGCAATGAAATGCTCCGCATCACTGTTCCCTCGCCTCACTTCCAGCAATTAACACATAACATTGTTGGTGCCAAGAGTAATGATAATCATAACAAGGTACCCAGTCTCTCTAAAACCTGAGCTACAGTTGGCATCTAAACAGTTATTACCTGCCAAGTACAGTCCTCTTCCTTACAACTACGACATACGGTGTGCACCAGTGATGACCCTAGAGCCTGAGAATTACTGGCAGAGATCACCCTTTTGTGAAAAAGCTGCCTGCACTCTTTTACGGCCAACCAACCCAAAATATGTTGTGTTTATTATGGGTACTGAAAAAGATACCCTTTGACCATTTAGGGGTTTTTTTGTTTTGGTTTTTTTGCAGGCAATAGTTTCATTTATTATTGTTTATTTAAAGCATCTTTAACCCAGCTGGAAAGGCTCCCAAAGCAGCTTATATAAAATCAGTAAGAAAGAAGGCAGTCCCTGCCTGCTTAGAATCTGAAAGACGGGACGCAAAATGAAAAGGGAATCAGGTGGGAAGAAGAAAACAAACCCATTTCAGAAACCAGTTCTTAAAATTCCAAAGTTTTTAGAATGACAAGCTTGAAAAGAAACAATTCAAGAAGAAAAGCCAAAGGGAGCTGTCCCTTCAGCAGAGCCAATGAGATGTATCCTGCTTGTCTTCTCTCCCCCTGCTGTAGCCTGATGGAATACCTGCTGCCCAAAGTTGCAGATCTGAAAGTATTTGCCTGCTAAGAATCACCTCTAAAGTAGGACATAGTTTAAAGAAACAATGCCTGGCAAATTTAGCATAGGATGCCAGTTTCAATTGTATTTTTCTTCCCTTGTCAGGTATATGTCAGAGGAACAAAGCCTTCCTTGATTCACCCATGATATGCCCTTTTCTGCCTGCTTCCCTCAGAGCATCAACAGCAGTGGAGGGATAGATGGCTGCAACAAGGTCTCTGGGGACAGACCACTTCCTTCACCCATGAAGAGGGAGGTCTGCAATAACCCTTGGTGCCTGGAATACCTTCCCAGGGACTGTAGGATTGCACCCTAAATGATGTTCCCTGACAACATGTATCTGAAACCATGACAGTATACATAACAATATTACATTACTAAAATACAGTTTTTCCCTCTCTCTTTATCTTTGAAAAGGGTGTTGTTTTTCTGCCTCACACATTCAGTTCCTCTTGCAGTCTGAAGCTGATCACCAAGGATGTATTTGGGCAACAGAAATCTGTTATAGTAAGCAGTCCTTACTCTATATCCTTCTGTTTGCCCTTGCCCTGTGTTATATATTATGGTTTTCGCTTTTGGCTAAAAGTTGATAAATCACGGCAAACAGAAAGCAAACACAAGCTACTGTTTCGAAAAGCTATCAAAATAAACAGGGAAGAGTGCTAATATCATTTAATTAGGTAGAGGTTTTGCCCCAGGTGCTCATAAAGGTTCTATATCTGGGTGGTTTAACATTCTGCCATTCTATAATTATTATATTTTTTGTGTGTTTTTTTTCTTGTTTTCTGAGTCACTTTGGAATTGAAGAGCAGGACAGAAGTGAATTAAATCTTCCTATATACATAAAAATGTAAGGTTGCAAACTGAGAGGGAAATGGCAGTTTGAAACACCAGCAAAAGTTTGAGTAAATACCTTCATACATTGGAACATTTGTAGGCTCCGAATCCTTTATCTCTCACACATGAGGCAGCTGAGGAATAGAAGAGGGAGAAGTTTGAGTACAGTGAGAAGGGAAAAACACTGAAAGGAAAAAAGTGGCTGTTTTGAATAGCAGAAGGTTGAGTAAAGTGGAGGTGGAGAAACACTGAGAGGAAAATGGCAGTTTCAAACAATGACAGAGGTTTGAGTAAAGCAGTGATGGAGTGAGAAATGGTGGTTTTAAATAATAGCAGAAGGTTGAATAAAGCAGGGGTGGAGAAATGCTGAGAGAAAAAGTGGTGATTTAAAACAATGGCAGAGGTTTGAGTAGAGTCAGCAGCAGGTGACCCGAGGGGCAGTTTAAAACAGGGTTTGAGTACAATGAGAAGGAAGTTGGAGAAGGCTTTCAATGTTAGCTTTCTGTGTGTTAGCTTCTGCATTGTACTGTCTCTGCTATTTCTCACTGTTTTTGTTTTTTAAAATAACAGTGCTCCTCCATCTCTGCTTTCCTCAAATCTCTGTTGTTGTTCAAAAGTACATTTTCACCTCAGTGTTCCTCCACTTAAGTTTTACTCAGACTTCTGCCGTTGTTTAAGTACAGTGGGGAAATGGCTGTTTTAAACTTCTCCCTCTTCCATTCATCAAAAGCTTCATGTGAGAGATACTCAGGATGCAGAGTCCTCAAATATTCTATAGTACCTTCCCACAATGTATTTCACCCCTGGTACCATGTGTTGTCTTCAACATGAAGTTACAGATTCAACGTAGTTTAGAAACTGCATGGGTGTTTGCTTGTGACTAAAATATATGTACAACATTTATCAGTTGAGCATGACATTTTCTAATTGAGCAAGCTAACTGACAGGCTTGCTCTTAAGAGTCTATTTGTCTTAAAGATACAGCAACATACATCAGCATGGTGTGTTTGTGTGTGCAAAGGGGGCTGCAGAATGGGAAAGAGGCAGCAGCATGGAAATAGGGGTGGCCTGTCTGCAAAGGAGAGTTGGAAAAAGGAGAAAGGGGGAGGTAGTAAAAAGGACAGGGAGGTGATAATGGTGTGAGCACGCAAAGGGGCCTGGCAACAGGAAATAGGAGAAGAGGTGGAAATGGGGGAGGATCTTTCTGCAAGGGAGAGTTGAGAAAAGTAAGGCGGGGGATGGAGGGGGGAAAAGGGAGTGAATGTGAAAAGGGGATGCAAAGGAGATGGCAAAAACGGAGGAAGTAGGGGGTTTGGTAATGGGTTTGAGGTTGAAAGCAGGGGCCTGAATGGATCTGAAGCATAGGACAAGATGAAAAGGGTGCTTAGTAGTTGAAATGTGTGGGAGGAGTAGGCTGCAGCATCTGGCCCTGGGGGTGGTTGGTGTGCAAGGGGGCATTGCACAAAAGGAAGGGAGAGGAGACAGAGGCATTGGGGTGAAGGTGGAAACAGGAGTGCAAAGTGCCTTCAGAAATGGTGTGTGTGTGTGTGTGTGTGTGTGTGTGTGAAAAACAAGCTCAGTAGTTGCATGGGATGGGAAGGGGAAACTCCAGGGCAATTAATGTGGGAGGAATGGTAGGGGTGGTGGTGAACAGAGTGAGCTGGGGCACATCACTTAGTAAATTCATAAAATGAAACAAAGGGACTTTTAAAATATTGCATTCACCATTATACTCACCTCATCGGTTCCTAAACCAAAACAATGGAGAACAGAATCTATTTCTTTAAGTGTGCACCTCACCCTGTCCTGAGAACACGCAGTGATGTATTTCAAAACTTAGCTAAAAACGGCGTTGGTGGTATAGTGGTGAGCATAGCTGCCTTCCAAAACTTAGCTAAAAACGTATTTCCATATAGATCATAAGTAGCAAATGCCACATGGGCATTTCCTAATCTGCCTCTTAGGGAGCACACGCTGAAAGTTAGAAGCCCAACTGCCTGCAACTTTTCTTTTGGGAGTTCTGCCACCCCTGCTGTACCTGGAGTGCAGCCAACATTCCTTTGCCCCCCCCCCCTCATTATCTCTACTTCATTTGGTGCCAGGATACCATGCATTACTCTCTGTGGTTAGAAGACTTCCAATGCCTGCCTGCCATCGCTTCTCATCTCCTCATCTGCTGCTCCGCTGCCCACATGCTGCTGCCCAATGGTGGCCCATCTAATTGTGCCACCTGAGGCTAAATGTGAAGGTGCTGCCCCACCCCCCACAGCCCCAGCTGAAGCCTTGCTTACCGGAGTTACATGGCTGAGATTTCTGGGTTATGGCAAGATCTTGTGGGATCTCCTGTAAGATCTCACTGGAATCTGGAGGCCATCAACACCACTGCTTCTCTGGGGGTGAAGGGGTGTGCTCACCCCACAGAGGCACCCATTGTAGTCCACTGCCTGAGGGGGCTGCCTCAGACTGCCTTGTGAACAGGCCGCCCCTGCTGCTGCCCATTTCACCCTTGTGCCTACACACTTCTGCTAACCACCCCTGTGTGAGAGAAAGACCGCTTCTTCCTGCTTCAGTGGAGAAAGAAGAGCCTTGATACACAAAACTGCAGCCTGCTTTAACATGAGAGGGAGAGAGGCTGACTGACTAAGCTGTGCCTCAGAAAGCGAGGCTGGTCATTGTGACCACATGCTGATGCTGTCTGACTCATAAAAGAGAGATGGGGGATTGTGACCTAACAATGATGTTGCTTAACTAAAAAAACCCCAACCCTAGCCATTCTGACCTCCCACAGCTGGTGTCCACTTGAAGGACAGGGGGAAGTTTGGATCCTGCCCCACATTTTTCCAACTTCTTTAATAAGGAAGGTGCTCTTTCTACTTTGCACCAGACAGGATTCTTAGGTTTATGTCTCTCCTCTCAAATACAAGTTTCACCTCTTCTTAAACAGGTGGTAGAGAATTGTGCCCAACATTGCTTTTTATGACACAGGATTAGGTAAAGGTAAAGGGACACCTCACCATTAGGTCCAGTCGTGACCGACTCTGGGGTTGCGGTGCTCATCTCTCTTTACTGGCTGAGAGAGCCAGCGTACAGCTTCCGGGTCATGTGGCCAGCATGACTAAGCCGCTTCTGGCGAACCAGAGCAGTGCACGGAAACGCCGTTTACCTTCCCGCCGGAGTGGTACCTATTTATCTACTTGCACTTTGACATGCTTCAAACTGCTAGGTTGGCAGGAGCAGGGACCGAGCAACGGGAGGTCACCCCGTCGCGGGGATTCGAACAGCCGACCTTATTATCGGCAAGTCCTAGGCTCTGTGGTTTAACCCACAGCGCATTGGCCTCTTATTCCCCCTGATACGCTCTGTGTTATTTCTGAATGCTGCCCAGCCATCAGTTCTCTAACGTGCTACTGAAGTATGAGAGAGCATCAGAAGCCAACCTGAGATGGGTTCTAGCTAGTATTCCCATGGGGAAGAAATGGAAAAAAGAATGAAAAATGCCAAATATTTTCTCTCTCAAACCCAAACCAAACTCCTGCAGAGCCATACTGTAGTCTCGCGTCAGTCACAAAGATTTAAATGCCATTCACTAAGCAGTGGTATCTGCGTAGATCAATGTGAGGAGAAAATTTTGCTTCAGTCAAGAAGAATTAGTTTCTGAAACAGTGTCAGAGTCACAGTTGGAATGCTCTGGAGTATTGCAGCTTCCTCCTTCAGCCTCACTGATTTGGGAAAAAAAGAGTTTGCATTCCTGCCATGTAACTTGCCTCTCCCAGTCCTTGAGGAAGTTCACAATAAAATAATAAAACCAGTATCATATCCAGTTCTAGATATGAGCAACTAGTTGCTCCTCCCCTTCATGGATCACTGCCTTGCCGTGGTGAAGGGGCTTGAATAACTCAGACAAGCTATGAGCTATGCCGTGCAGGGCCACCCAAGATGGACAGGTCATAGTGGAGAGTTTTGACCAAATGTGATCCACCTGGAGGAGGAACCGGCAAGCCACTCCAGTATCCTTGCCAAGAAAACTCCATGCACAAAGACAACAGGCATATAAAAGTTATGACGCTGGACCAAACTGTGGGAGGCAGTGGAAGACAGGAGTGCCTGGCATGCCCTGGTCCATGGGGTCACAAAGAGTCGGACATGACTAAACAACTAAACAACAACAACAACAAGTTGCTCCTAAGAACCCATATCTGTGGGCAGGCATACACATCCCCATAGACACCCAAGGGTGCATCTAACCAATATACCGTATTGGCCCGAATATAACTCGCACCCAAATATAAGCCGCACCTTTAAAAATCCGCAGGCACTCACACCCACTCCGTTTTACCATATGTCTGTTTCAGCAGCGATATTGTAGAAGCCCATTTTTGTAAGGTCGCGAATTTAAGCCGCACTTTAACTTTTCACGGTCAGAATTTGGAAAAAAAAAAGTGAGGCTTATATTCAGGCCAATATTGTAATGGGATTCAGGTGTGCACTGTGATGTGCATGTAAATATGCATCTGCACCTGCGTGTGTCAATTTCCTTTACTGGATCAGAGCATACAAAAGGGTAATAATAAACCATTTTAGAAGATCATTCAATTGAATGTAACACTGTGGTATCATATCCCTTTGATACAAGTTGTGGAAATGTGATAAGATTATATAAAACATTTCTGATTGCCATAGCCTCCCATCATGACATCAGCAGCTCTCTGATCCAAAGTCAGCATGTTCACTTGGAAGTACTGGCAAAATTTGCAAAGGTTTTCTGAGCTGTCCACTTGAGGACTCAGCTTAGAGAAGGTCAGGTCATCTCTCTAACATGCGTTTATGCATCAAAAAATGAAACTACATTTCCTTAGCTTGTCTATTAAAGCCAGCAGGTTTTCTTTGCAGGATCTGGTAAAACCAGTGGAGACACAGGGAAAGTACTTTAAATCTCCCTTGAAAGAAAGGTTCAAATCAACAATGGATCTAAATATTACAGTCTTAAAGTACATGCCCACTAAAAGGTAAAGGGACCCCTGACCATTAGGTCCGAGTCGTGAACGACTCTGGGATTGCAGCGCTCATCTTGCTTTACTGGCCGAGGGAGCCGGCGTACAGCTTCCGGGTCATGTGGCCAGCATGACTAAGCTGCTTCTGGCGAACCAGAGCAGTGCACGGAAACCCCGTTTACCTTCCCGCCGGAGCGGTACCTATTTATCTACTTGCACTTTGACGTGCTTTCGAACTGCTAGGTTGGCAGGAGCAGGGACCGAGCAACGGGAGCTCAACCCGTCGCAGGAATTCAAACCGCCGACCTTCTGATTCGCCAGAATCAGAACTGGACTCCAGCAATATCTGGAGGGCCACGGGTTCCCCATCCCTACTCTAAGGGCATGACCCAGTGGCAGCTTCCTGCAGTCCTTTTCCTTGGTGTGCAGTCGGAACTTCCTTTACATGAAGTCTGCATATGGAAAGCAAAGCCTTTTGAGAAGGACCAGTTACTGTCCTTGGAGACAATACAGAGAAAGTATCTAGCTAGGCAGACGAATAGTTGACTTGGTATACGGCAGCTTCCTTTGTTCCGTAGGCCTTACTGATCTGGTACCACATTCTGTCTGCCATGTCACCTGAGGAGGAAGAGTTCAAACGGAAGAACCTCACATGTTGTGGTTGCACAAACAATTCTGAACTACCCTGTAAAAATTTTTTGTAGGAGTTCTTAGAATGCTAAACCCAGGAGAGGCGGCAATAGTTAGTAGAGCCCCTGATGCTGTCTTACCTTAAACCTCTCCCCCCCCGCCCTTCTAAATTTGAAAAGCAAAAAATAAATCTCACTCTTGCAAACCACATGAAAGGTGAGGAAGCTGGAAAACATCCTGCAATTAATCATTATTAAAGGGAATCATCCCCTCGAGACTAAGGTTGTTTAGCAGAGTTGCCACCTGTGTTCTGGGCCTCTGCTGGGTGCAGAATGCTTAGCTCATCATGGTTATCTGATTACAACGCATGCTGTACAACCGTAAGAGAATACAACAGGAACACTGAAATTTATGACATTTTCCTAATGTGTCAATTTCATTGTATGTGTAAATGTGATGTGACGAGTTTCTTGACAATTGATTTTCATTTGTGTAAGTTAAAAGGTAAGACACTGATGCCTTTAATAGGCATATTTGGTCAAAGTCCTTAGCGTGCAAACCTATGCATGTTTACTAGGAAGTAAATCCAGCTGTTCAGTTAGGCCAGGGGTAGGATCACACCCATGGAAATCGTCCGTAGGCTGGACTGAGGCAGCGTGATGCTGGAAATCACTTCTACGCATGCCCAGATGCCAAAAAACGTGCCTGCGCAAAAGCGGTTTTCAGCGTTTGGACATGTCCAGACGCAATTTCCAGTATCTGCGCATGTGCAGACTCGATTTCCAGCACCGATCGGCGAGTCCCCATGCCGCGCTGGTTCAGCACTGTGTGAGGGGGACTCGCCGAACGGGCATCTCATGGGCCAGTAAAACAGTCTTTGTGGGCCCCATCCGGTCCATGGGCCGCACATTGCTGACCCCTGAGTTAAGCTGAAATTCTAAAGCTAAGTCATATGTGAAACAGCAAGTGCATAAATATAGCTCAGATATGCTTAAGCTTACTTTGACTGCAGTGCTAAACATGCTTACTAGGGAGAAAGTTCTTTTTGACACTTGCTTCCAAGTAAGGATGAATACGACCACACTGTTAATATATAATCATATTTGAATATAAATTAAGAGCCAAGTGTCCAGTTGCTGATCTAGGCCCTAGATCCTAGGATGACCACTAAGTAAATTTCTTTCAAAACTGAAAGTTGATAGCACATTATCTGATTAAATATTTTTTGCATATATTGTAACAAACATAAAACCACAGTCTCGTCAGCAAAGATAATGAGGTTTTATCTGGCTACACTGTATCTGAAAGGCCTCTAAACAGTTGTAGGAATGACAGGTCTCTAGAATATGTAGACAAGAATGTGAAAGTGTGTTATTCCGAACTCATCCTCCAAATCTGAGACTAACTCAGGAAGGAAAACAGATGACAGAGCCAAAGACAGAGAGCATTGTGCCACAGCTCTTTTGTTTATGTAGGTTTGTGGGCTACTTCACCAGTTCAGCCAGGCAAGTTACATCTCAGCAATGAGAGATCCAGCTAAGAGGTGGCTGGTACATTAGACCCAATGGGACACTTTCCTGCCTTTTGATGTAAAACCAGCCTACAGGATAGCACTGCCTACCAGGTTTCTTCTGCTTAAATTCCAGTGCTGCCCTTGTAGAATTCTGAAAGGAGGCAGATGAGGCCCAAATTAGAATCATCTGGCTCTGCCTGCTTGCCATTGGCTCTGCCTCCACCTTCTGGGCCTAACAGGAACCAGGCACCACTTATTCAGCTTATGGGAACAACAGAGGTTTTATTTATCAGTCAAAGATGCAACAATACCAGGGCTGGATCTAGACACATCCAAAAATCATTTCAGGAAAACGTGTTGTAAAGCTCATAATGGGGGAATCACGTTGCTGAAAGATCAAACTCTATAGCGCCATCTGGTGTCACAGTGTTATAAAGCATTTAAAATGTGGTGTAAAAAATTCTTTCCTGTAGCACCTTAAAGACCAACTAAGTTAGTTCTTGGTATAAGCTTTCGTGTGCATGCACACTTCTTCAGATACACTGGTATCTGAAGAAGTGTGCATGCACACGAAAGCTTATACCAAGAACTAACTTAGTTGGTCTTTAAGGTGCTACAGGAAAGAATTTTTTACTTCGACTATGGCAGACCAACACGGCTACCCATCTGTAACTGAAAAATGTGGTGTGTGTGTGTGTGTTTTACTAATGCAGCTGAGTCCCAGAGTCTCACTGGCTCTTAACTCTTCGGGTTAGGGCCTAGTCTTCAGAATTACCTCCCACAACCACACTCTCGGGCCCTCACATTTCCAGAACTTTCTGGCTTTAGGAGATCCACACACTTCCATGAAGCTGGGGGAACACACTCCAGCTTTCTATTATGCCTTATTCATACCTGCCAGTTGTCCTGGATTGACAGACGCCACATGGTGGCGGTGGGTGTCCCAGATTTGGGATAGAAAAAGTTGGAGTCTATGCTTTTTCAAGTCTGCAAAATGTTATATGCGTTCCTGGGAAGTGTTTGCTAGTGGTTTCTGAATTTTTTTAATTCTGAAGAAGGTATTATTTGTATAAGAGCGAAATGTTTGATAGCTTTGATATAGCTCACTATTAGTTAATTTGTTCATTTAAAGGGGAGACAGCTCTGGTCACTCTGCACTAGGGAGCAAGGCAGACATGGTTCAGTGCTTGGTGTCAGCTAATCCTAATTTAAATTATAATAGTGCTGCTTGAATTTTTGAGTGGCACAACTACAGCATTGCAGCAGGTGAGAAATTCTGGACATATGCCCTTCCAAGACAATGGCAGAGAGCTAGGAACTCTAGCTGCTCTTTTTCCCTGTGGAAACCCCTTTTTGGATTTTATTTGTTCATTAATTTATTAACTGCATTTAGATGGCTGCCTCATTACAACAGCTTACCAGGCAGCTAACAAAAAACCCCACAAAAAAACCATTTTTATAAGACTGTAAACAGTAATTATTTAATAGGCTTGCTGCCCACAGGAAGCTACTTCTGATTAGCTCTACTCACAGAACTCAAATATAAGATGGGGGACACCTGGCTTACTAGTATAGGTAAAGCTAAAGCTAAAGGTAAAGGGACCCCTGACCATTAGGTCCAGTCACGGACAACTCTGGGGTTGTGGCGCTCATCTCGCTTTACTGGCTGAGGGAGCCGGCATACAGCTTCCGGGTCATGTGGCCAGCATGACTAAGTCGCTTCTGGCGAACCAGAGCAGCGCACGGAAACGCCGTTTACCTTCCCGCCAGAGCGGTACCTATTTATCTACTTGCACTTTGACTTGCTTTCGAACTGCTAGGTTGGCAGGAGCAGGGACCAAGCAACGGGAGCTCACCCTGTCGCGGGGATTGGAACCGCCGACCTTCTGATTGGCAAACCCTAGGCTCTGTGGTTTAACCCACAGCACCACCCGCTTCCCTGGTATATGTATATGTATATGTATATGTATATGTATATGTATATATGTATATGTGAAAAGGACCTAGGGGTCTTAGTAGCTCACAAGCTTAACATGAGTCAACAGTGTGATGCAACAGCTAAAATAAGTAAATGCAAATGCTATTCTAGGCTGCATCAACAAGTATAGTGTCCTGATCAAGGGAAGTAAGAGTCCCTCTTCTGTCTTGGTCATACTGTGTCTAGTTCTGGGCACCACAATTTAAGAAGGATGTTGACAAGTTGGGACGTGTGCAAAGGGGGGCAACTAAGATGATCAAGGGTCTGGAAACCAAGCCTTATGAGGAATGGTTGAGGGAGTTGGGTATGTTTAGCATGGAAAAGAGGAGTTGGAGAGGAGATATGATAGCCGTCTTCAAATATCTTAAGGCAGGCATAGGCAAACTCGGCCCTCCAGATGTTTTTGGCCTACGACTCCCATCATCCCTAGCTAACAGGACCAGTGGTCAGGGATGATGGGAACTGTAGTCCCAAAACATCTGGAGGGCTGAGTTTGCCTTTGCCTGTCTTAAGGGTTGTTACATGGAGGATGGGGCAAGCTTATTTTCTCCTGCTCCAGAGGTTGGGCCCCAAACCAATGGATTCAAGTTACAAGAAAAGAGATTCCTACTAAACGTCAGGAAGAGCTTTCTGACAGTAAGAGCTGTTTGACAGTGGAACAGACACCCTTGGGAGGTTGTGGACTCTCCTTCCTTGGAGGTTATTAAGCAGAGGTTGGATGGCCACCTGTCATGGATGCTTTAGCTGAGATTCCTGCATTGCAGCGGGTTGGACTAGATGACCCTCTACGATTCTATGAAATTTGATATGAAACCCATGACAATAGGTAGGGGCACTGAAGATGAATATATCTGTCCCCCCAACTCAGAAATGTCACTTCCAAAGATTCTGACAAATGACAACTCCACGCCCAAGGCAAAGATAGGGACAGTGACTTGCAAGGGACAATAATACAGGGACTGTCCCCTGTAAATTAATAGGGAAGGCTGGAGCATGTGATGCTATGCTGTGCCAGACAAAATGTGCAATTGCTAGAGGAGCCGTGTAGATGGAGGTTGCTGTTTTGGGGCTATGCCTGGTATCAAGATTCTAGCTCTTGCTTTTATGCATTGCCAGAACAACAGCTGCTTATAGATCTGGGACGTAAAAGAATGCATATCACGCGGGATAATCAACAAGACGGACTGATAGGTACATAGAGGTGACAGTAAGCAGTTACATTGCTGTTACGTTTTCATGGGCTTCGCCTGCACCTAGATTCTATCCTCCTCCCTATTAGTTACAGTATGCACTTCCAAATGCACGATGGCATAGGAAACAGAAACGGGCCAGTACTTTTTAATCTGATAAGGGTGTTGCCGTTATTAGCTGCGTTTAAAAATACATCAGTGGGTGGGATCGCATAGCGCCAACAAGATCGCTGCATCCGAGCAGCGACGTTTCCCAGGGAAAAAGGTCTGCTGAGTTGTTGCTGCCAGACTGATGTGCGTTTTTCTGCAGTGCTCCTCCTGCAGCAAATGACTGCAGTGGGGAGAAGCTTGTGCTTGAGATCTTTTCAAGGTAGCGACTGAGCGACGCTTGCCTCCTTTTCAGATTTTGATTTTTTTTAAAGCAACCATGGAAATTCCTTGCAACCGGGAGATCACAACCCTCTTCACTGTGGCTCCTCTTACACAACAGCTGCCGAGCGATTTGCAAACTTGACACCCACAAACCTTACAGCAGTGCCAGCAGCCCTTTCCTCTCTCCCCTTCTCCCCTGCTGTTTCAAAATGCCTGTTTAGAGGAAAGCATATAATGCTGCTGATTCTTTAGAACGAGATTACTAACTTGTAATATAATGTACATTCTATCCAGGATAAGACGGTGTTTTTAAAAGGAGGGGGGCGGGAATGATAAAGGCTTAGGAAGAAAGGGTTAATAAACTGGAATGAAGCTACCCATCTACAGTAAAAATGACGCTGCAGTTTTTGCAATATGATTCACCATGGAAAATAGAGGCTGTCATTTTAACAGACTTTGCTTTAATTCTTGCTGTTCCAAACCATCAGAGGCCAGAATCTGATTTAGGATGTACCATTCATTTCAGCAGGTGCAAAAAAAAAGAAAAAAGACAGAGCTAATTTGATTGTTTCTGCTTAGGAGAAAGAACTGCAGGGAAACGGGGTACTTCTCATTTCCATGGCTTAATTTAGATAGTACTGAAGCATAAATAAAATGAAAGGGGCCATGGCTTATTGGCTGGAACATATGCTTTGAGTGCAGAAGGTCCACATAGCCAGTTAAAAAGCCACAGAGGAATAGAATGTCTCCATATGTAGGGAAATTTGACCATATCTCCCTGGCACCATAGAAACGAGGATGAGGTCTTTATTGTCACATGGGGATGCTACTCACATGACTACATGAAGCACCATTTTTAAAAGCTCACCTGTTTTCACTCACAGAAGGCATAACTACTGAGAAGATTTTTCATTTGATCTCTATAGTTGGCCTCTGCTTTTCTACTTTGCTTGAACAGCAGCTCTGCAATGTTTCTTCTGCATCTTCTAGAGCTATTCCGCTATACCTCCTTGTTTGCATCCCAAACAAAGAGGTTTCAGTTTTCCTTCTTTTACTTTTGCCCTACCATCAGGATATCTTTGGGAGAAGGCTAAGGAGTAAACCCTACACAAATCCAGAGTAGAGTCCCTAAGACAGTTGGGTGGCACCTTGTACACCTCCTTCCGGCAACTCCTGCAGCCAAGCTGGTGCCAAATGTATCACTCTGCTTTCCTCTGGACCACATGAGTGAGACCGAAAGAGGGGCCTTATCATCTGGGCAGCCCAGGACCTCAGTACACACCACCCAGGTTTGTGTACCATTGAAGATCACTTTGGTTCTGCTAACCCAGCAGCTTGACTTCACCCCTGGAGGCACACTCCATTGCTTCTTGAGGCAGATGGATGCCAATAACCAGCCACCAACCATCAGTAGTAGCAGATGGCATGGTAGGGCTGTGCTGCTCATCTGACCTCCCTCTGGCTGAGTTGCTGCTGCATTCTGGGATGGAGAGTGGGAAAGGCAGCCAGAGGTGAGGTACAAACACATTTGCGGAGCCAATCTGGTGCTCCTGCTGGTGTGTTTGTACCACACCAACTTCACCACTATTTCTTCCCTCCCCTCTCCATTCCAGGATGCAACTCAGCTGGAGAAAGGTCAAGTGAGTGGCACAGCCCCACGATGCTGTCCACACAACTGCCTACAGTCAGCAAGTTTCAAGTTGTTAACTACAGTCACAGCTCTCACTACTCGCCTAACTAATTTCAAAGCAATCAATACGTTATTGCTGCTACTAAGAATTGCAATTAGGGCACTGTTTATGGCACTAAGCATCTCTGCTATGTATCTTAAATTAACTTTCCTCTTGATTTGTTAGGCAGAGAAACAGACTGAATCTATGGAGCCACAAATTGAGATTCCAGAGAGTTAGTTACACCCAAGGTCTCTTCTGATTTTATTTATTTATTTATTAGATGTTATTATACCCCGCCCGTCCTCTGATCTGAAGTACAGCTTTATTTGAGATACTGGTAAGGTAAAGGTAAAGGACCCCTGAATGGTTAAGTCTAGTCAAAGGCGACTATGGGGTGTGGCGCTCATCTCACTTTCAGGCCAAGGGAGCCGGTGTTTGTCCACAGACAGCTTTCTGGGTCATGACTAAACCGCTTCTGCCACAACGGAACACCGTGACAAAAACCAGAGCACACAGAAATGCTGTTTATCTTCCCTCCACAGTGGTACCTATTTATCTACTTGCACTGGTATGCTTTCGAACTGCAAGGTTGGCAGGAGATGGGACAGAGCAACAGAAGCTCACCCCGTCACAGGGATTCAAACCACTGACCTTCTGATTGGCAAGCTCAAGAGGCTTGGTGGTTACGACCATAGCTATTTGCACCCTGGGCATACAGTGGGAAAAGAGAGAGCATTAAGTAAGAAAGAAGCACACTTCATTTACACTTCTTTATCGTCTCACCCAAATCTTCTAGATGATTTTGGCTTGATAACCGGGAGGTATTGTTATGGTGGCAGGCTCCGCCCCTGATCTTTGAAGTTAATTGAGTGCCTGACTGGGCCCCATGGATGAAACTGACTCTCACTCATTTAACAACAAGTAATAGAACTTTTCTACCTTTCTAAATCAGGCTGCTGAGATGAGGAGAGCTTGCATGGAAAACCAGGAGTGATATTTGTGTGTGACAGAAATGTGAGCCTAGAGGTACCCTGTGCCTTAATTCTGTGTCCTCCGAGCCATTATGGATCTCAGGGTTCCAGCAAAGGATGAAGTAGATCCCACAATCTCTGCTTACAAATTAAAGCAACCACACAGTGCAACAAATACAAACTACAAGAACACCGTAACTAATCTTCACAAGTCAACAACGAACAGCAAAATCCCCTCTTGGAGCTCAAACACAAATGCAAACAGAAGTCCCTGTCAGATTGAACCATTTCAATAAAGAATAGTAAAAAGACTGGTTGATAAAAAGAAGATGCTAATATAGTTAAATATGGCAAAAAAAACCCTGTTTAAATGCCTTGTTGGAAAAAGGTCTAACCTTGATTTAATTCTACAGGCCACCACTGAATAGTCTCCCTCCCCCCCCAGTTGCCATCCTCTGAGTTTCACTTCACCTCTGGAAGACCTCTTCCTTATGATTGTACTGCATAAGGAATGTGCCATTGTTGTGAGTGCTGTATAACAAATAGCATTGTGAAATAACTAGAATATTTTTACAAGAACAATACACTTGAACCCAAGGTCCCCCCCCTTTATGTATGATCAATAAGCCTGTTCCTTCAAAAACTCTACTATCTCTGAACCTATAACAATATTTGTTTAAATAGTTCTTCTCCATTAAAATCAGAGATGGGGAACCTATGCCCCTCCATATGTTGCTGAGCTGCACCTCCTATGATCTCTGACCACGAGCTATGCTTGGCTGGGGCTGACGGGAGCTGGAGCCCACAGCAACTGGAAGGCCACAGATTCCCCATTCCTGCCCCAAATGATCCCTTCCACCAGCCCTCTTGTCCAAACATAGAACAGAATAATTCTGCTTGCAGCTAACTGCTCTGTTGTAGCTTGACAATGCCTGCTCATATTTAGACCTTAGACCAGCTGAGATGTCCTCCAAACAGGACATCATAATTGCGCAGCAGCGTCCAGCACGTACACTGACTCTGAAGTGTCCATTCCTCTTGAGGGGCAGTTGCAGATGATGCAGTGTCTGAGGAGCCCCCCCTCTTTTGGACCCCCATTCTGCCTCTATACCTTTGCGCATCACCTTCAGGATTGCAACAGCAGTGGCAACAACTGGCCTGTGGCAAAGCTCAGATTCAGCCTCAAAGCATTAATTCAGCCACCCAGTTTTGGCCTATCCAGAAGAAAGATGACCCCATTCATATTTTGGGCCAGAACCCTGAGAAGATTCAGGAAAAAGCAGGCCCACCCGGTCTACTATAAAACTGCCAGCCTCGAGATGCTTGTTGCTGCTATGGAAGAAGGAACTTCAAGCTTGTTTCCGAGCACAGTTCAAAGTGTTGGTGCTGACCTTTAAAGCCCTAAACGGCCTCGGTCCGGTATACCTGAAGGAGCGTCTCCACCCCCATCGTTCAGCCCGGACACTGAGATCCAGCGCTGAGGGCCTTCTGGTGGTTCCCTCATTGCGAGAAGCCAAGTTACAGGGAAGCAGGCAGAGGGCCTTCTCGGTAGTGGCGCCCGCCCTGTGGAACACCCTCCCTTCAGATGTGAAGGAAATAAGCAGCTATCCTATCTTTAAAAGACATCTGAAGGCAGCCCTGTTTAGGGAAGTTTTTAATATTTAATGCTGTACTGTTTTTAACATTTGATTGGGAGCCGCCCAGAGTGGCTGGGGAAACTCAGCCAGATGGGCGGGGTATAAATAATAAATTTATTATTATCATTATCATTATCATTATCATTATCATTATCATTATCATTATCATTATCATTATATTGCTGGTGCCACAGCTCTGCTGACCCAGCTCTGGATGCCAGGATTGTGCTGGACAGCTCCCCTGCTGATCCAGGCCTCATGGCAAAGCCATTCAGTTTCTCCTGGACAGCTCCCCAGCTGGTCTGGGCCCCCTGCTCAGTATTTGCTCTGGTCACTTGTGATCTCCTGCACTGCTCAGGGTTGGCAGAAGCACTAACAACCAAGACCAAGCAACTTAAACACAACCCCCTCCAATGCTTGAAGTTCCTTCTTCCATAGCAGCAAACAAGAAAATGAGAGAGTTGCTATAAGATCTCACTCGTGTTCCAAAAGATGCAACCAAGAGCAAGGAACCTAAAGAAGGCAGCTTGCCATAGACAAGATCCCATAGCAGAGAACATACTGGCCATAATGCATTAATGTGTGATGCAGCCACACATGGCACTCATTATGGGTAGGGCTGCCATTCTATTACTGGCCCAGCTAACATGACTTTATATTTCAGTGTCATACATGGAAATAGTAGACACAGTGTTGTGGAAATAAGTGATGGGAAGACCTTCGCCTGTAGAATTTCTATGTTTGTGTTAAGGCTTAAGAATTGTGATTATTTCATGATAAAAGTGATCTGCAGAAAATGACCGACTAAATATTCAGAGGCTGATTCAGAGTCCCTTATGTGTGGCACTCCTGTTGCTGCCTAAAATCGTACCCTGCTATTCACACTGTGCAAAAAGTTATTGAAGATATTTCTGAGTACCCCTTCCTCTCTGCCCACCATGCTAATTAGCACTTAATTTGGTTCTGACATCAAATGGTTAACTCCGAGCCACAACAGCAAAAGCTGATGTTTCTGCCACACCCTGTTGATGATGTATTAGGTTTACAGAGAAAGAAGGAAATGGCTTTTCTAGGGACTGGCTTGAACAAAAGCATCTGGCTGACAGCTGTTGAATGCGGACGGATCTTGGCAAGGGCAACTTCTACAAGCAAGGCAAATACTCTGCATTTATTTTCTTTTGATGTACTGCACTATTATATTTATTTTCAGTGAAATGCGTTGTGTTGTAAATCTGCATGAGATGTATCTTAATAAGTTGACTCCTAAAAAGACCTAAAAAATAATGGTAGGTGCTGATATTGTGTTCTGGAGTGTACATTGTGATAAACTGTTAATAGTAATGAGTGGTGGATTTTAATTTATTTAACTTTGGATAAATTTTTAATTGTGTTTCAGGAGCAATAAGGGCAACTAATTTTTAAAGGGTTCAACAGTACGTAAGGCTTTAAAAAAATAAAACCACATTGAACTTAAGGGGGGGGGGAAGCATTTTAAGGCAGAATGCCTGTACATAGAAATGCTGAATATTTCTGTGCAGTATTATTTTAAAAATCAGATTTATCAATGTATTTGCACCCCATTGGAAAGAGTGACTGTTTTGATGTTTGCAAAGCATGAGATAGAAGTGTGATGAAGCAAGAGTTTTCAGCAAGTGATACTTATTAAGAAGAAAATGCAATCAAAGAGTTTAACAGGACAGCACACCTTTCACAATTCATTGTCAATTAGAACTGAAAACACTGCAATAGTGCTGCGAAGTTAACCAATCAAATTCTGTCTGATAACCATAAAGGCCAGGTTCCTGACTAGTGGTTAGGCATGTGTGGGCACAGATGGAGTTCTAAGAGCATCTGTGCACTGAAATGCCTTGAGGGCTTGTCTTTCTTAAGCATCCCTAATTGCAAAATGAGAGCCATTCTGTTGAGGTACTGTCCTCCTCAGACTTTTTATAGGCTCCATCTTTTAACTTTTGTACGCTTTTGGCTGGAAAAGTGGGGTTCGCGAGCCAAACTTTGACCCATGACAGGTGAGCAAGGCTATCAATGCCAACAAAAGTCGTCATCACTTGCCTGGCAATGCACATGCATGACAAGTTAGCAAAGCATGTGGAAGCCCAGGCGCTGAATGTAGGATATTAGGTATTGTAGCAATACCGTATCTGTATTTGTGGGGGGGTTTTTTGGGGGGGGAGGGTGTTGTAAAACAATGCTGCGCAGCATAGATAACCATTTTTGTACTATTTTAGGCAAGCATCATTAACGTTGAACCTTCCTATCTCACATATTAAAATAACACATGCATCTTTGTTCCTGCTGGAAACTGGTAGGAAGAAGCCAAGGAAGATAACAAATAAACAGGAGAAATAACTCTTGGGTGGTGGGTCAGCAGCTAATGGGCTTCATTGGTGGGAGCACTATTAAGTGTTGTAGTGATGGGACTCGATTTGATGGCAATTTCAGTGGCTGAGAGGCAACCATTGGGGCTACGTAGGGCAAAGGTGAGGCTGCATGTGGCCTGGAGATTGGCCACTTCTGTCCTAGGGGTTATGTGAGAATGGAAGTGGACTTCTGTGTGAGTTTGCTTAGGTAGGCAAACTCCTGCATGTGTAAGGTAAAGGGACCCCTGACCATTAGGTCCAGTCGTGGCCGACTCTGGGGTTGCAGCGCTCATCTCACTTTATTGGCAGAGGGATCCGGCATACAGCTTCTGGGTCATGTGGCCAGCATGACTAAGCCGCTTCTGGTGAACCAGAGCAGCGCACGGAAACACCATTTACCTTCCCGCCAGAGCGGTACCTATTTATCTACTTGCACTTTGACGTGCTTTTGAACTGCTAGGTTGGCAGGAGCAGGGACTGAGCAACGGGAGCTCACCCCATCACGGGGATTCGAACCTCTGACCTTCTGATCGGCAAGCCCTAGGCTCTGTGGTTTAACCCACAGCGCCACCCGCATCCCACGCCTGCATGTGTAAAGAGCTGTAAACTTGCTGATTGGTTGCTGGGCAGGGATTCAGTCTGCCCTCAGCTTTCCCCTCACATTTTAGCTTCTAACAAAAGGTCTAGGAGCACAGGGCTGCAGGGACTCTATATGGACCAGAGCCAAAACAATTCAAACGTTGCCACAGATTATGTACAGGGATGCCTTTAACTAACCATACGTAGATTATTACAATGGCAGAAAAACAACCACCATACTCGGAATTATTCCCACCATAATCCTAGGCCCTGCAAGGTTTTACAATCTACTTTTTAGTTGTGGTTTAGAAATTGGGCACCCAATAGCATACAAAATCTGAATTATTTTGACCTAATTTTGAATATACTATTACTTGTGTGTCAAGCCTTTATCTCTGTCACTGTTTGTAAAGGTTTTGTAAATCTGACCTCTCCCAACAAAACAAAACATTAAGACAAATGAAGATTGCATATCTAATATCTCCACCGATAATGGCTGTTTTAGCTCAGGCATCATTTTTCTTGAAATTAATTTCATCAAACTATTGGCTAAGCTGCTATGGTGTTAATGGCATTATTGTGAGTGTTTTGATTGCTCGGGTGTTGTTGTTTATTAAGATGTACCACACAAGGCTCAGGGCGAAAAGGGTTGTTAGTGGGAAGAGGTGGAAAGAAGGGAAAAGGTGTTGTGATCAGAACTGTATCAAGCCTTGAGACTGACAGCACAACCCTACATATGCCTACTTAGAATCCAATTCCATGAGCTCCTCAGGACATGCTCCCAGGATTGCAACCTTAGTGTAGGCCGGGTGTGTGTTGTGAGTATGAGGGCTGTAGGTGTGAGTGTGTACAGAAAGGTGGTTCCCTGTGGCAGTATATTGTAGACTTGAAGCTGCTCTTCAAAATGCCACCTAGTATTATTTTCCCATTTAATCCAGATTTACCACTTCTGCAGAAAACCCAGTAAATGAAAGAAGAAGATGACTGCAAACAAGAGAAACAGTAATTCTGGGTTAGATTCTGTGTGTGTGTGTGTGTGTGTGTGTGTGTGTGTGTGTGTGTGTAATATGAGATAACATTCTGATGTGGGACAATGTGTGGATGCTGCAAAAAACTTGCCTGTATGAGCAGCACAGAGTCCTTAATAAGTATGCAGGCTGAGACCCTGTCTGCCTGCAGACTGTCTTGCCAGAGTGGTGCATGACCTGGTTATCTCCCGCTTGGACTACTGCAATGCGCTCTATGTGGGGCTACCTTTGAAGGTGACTCGGAAACTACAACAAATCCAGAATGCGGCAGCTAGACTGGTGACTGGGAGTGGCCGTCGGGACCATATAACACTGGTCCCAAAGGATCTTTACTGGCTCCCAGTGTGTTTCCGATCACAATTCAAAGTGTTGGTGCTGATCTTTAAAGCCCTAAACAGCCTCGGCCCAGTATACCTGAAGGAGCGTCTCCTCCCCCATTGTTCAGCCCAGACACTGGGGTCCAGCTCCAAGGGTCTTCTGCTGGTTTCCTCACTGCAATAAGTGAAGTTACAGGGAACCAGGCAGAGGGCCTTCTTGGTAGTGGTTTGATGTTTTATTATGTTTTGATATATGCTGTAAACCGCCCAGCCAGATGGGCGGTGTATAAATAATAAAATTATTAGGAAGCTATGAATTTGAAGTGTTACAATATGTGGATCAGGTTCATTCATCACAGGTGGCTAGGCAAATACTATCATCAAGCCTGTATTAAAATATAAGGGCAAACTGCTCAAGAAAAATTTGGGAACTCAATTGATAAAATTTTCTATCACCTTCAGTTCATTATTTACCTGCTATATTTGCTCTCATTCACCGTGGTGTACAAATTCACAAATACGGAGTTGTCATTCTGCCTCTTTGCCTGGATTCAAGGGTCAAGTTTCATGTTGGTGTTTAGGTGACCACTAAGGACTTTATTTCTTACTTCTAATGCATTTCAGATGTGGCATGGAACTGGAGCAAGATTTGCCCTTGCCTTTAAGGAGGCTAAAAGTGTGCTGTGCCTTGTTGACCCTTACAGAAAGGAAAAAACAGTTTTCAGTACACATGTCTGTATTTAGTGTACCAATTACAGATTAGGATCAGGCTTGTCCATTTTTAGATTCTTCCAGAAATCCTACTTATGGAAATCATTGGTGAAATGAAGACAAGCATAGTGACTAATTCAGTTCATCGTGTCAAGCTTAACAAAATTTTAGTGTGATGTTGCCTTCTGAATGGGCAAACCATTGTCTGCAATTGACCAGCAAGCCAGTGCTACAATGTGTTGAAGCGAACCATGATGTCTGAATTGACAAACAATAGTTACAGCTGTTATTCAGCCTTTAGAAGCCACTGCAGCTGAAGATGAATGCTGAGCAGGCAGTAAATGTAATACACAGCTCTGGTTTGCCTGTTTTGGAAGGTCAAACCAAGGTTTGGGGTTAGTACAAACACTGGATTGTTTGAAATGAGCCCGCAAAATTCATGTTATCTGTGATCTTGCACAAAGAGAAATAAACCTTTCTGAGTGAAGCATAATAAAAATGGCAAAGGAGCTGCAAAATGGGACATTGGTACCATATATAGAGAAATCCAACTGGATTTTTCAATCTCAAGTCTAAAACCTGTCCATCAGTACTGTGAGGTTTATGCTGAGTTTTCATGGCTGTCACATACTATTCAGCAGAGTTTTCCTTCAATTTAGCTATGGCATCAAATTCATAGTGACAGCTATGAAGCAAACCTGGTCTGTGGTTGCAATAGTCATCAGGTTTTAGCTAGAGAAAAATTCAAGAAATGGGACAGCTCTGGACCTCTAAAGAGCCAGAGCTTTCTGGGCAGAAGTGTGGCCACACTGTCTACATCTGGTCAATGGCAGGATGCTAGGGACTTGTGGCTCTCCTGAGCATGGGTAATGGGAGTTGTAGTCTGGTCTATGGATTAGGTGAGAGAACAGCTGGAGTTGGCACTATGCAAGAGGTGCATTGTTTTGGGTTTACTTATTTATTGCATTTCTAGCCTACCCTCTCCTCCAAGGAGCTCAAGGTGGCACACATGGTTCTCCCTCTCTGCATTTAGTCCTCAAAACAACAACCTTGACATAGGCTAGGCTAAGGGGCAGTGGCTGGCCCAAGGTGGGGCAGTGGCTGGCCCAGTGAGCTTCATGGCCAAGTGGGGATTTGAACCCGGTCTCCAAGGCAAAGAAAATGGAGATGGGCAAAGGAATGGTGGCAGCACTCCATGTACAACAGGGGTGACACCTTGCAGGGTCTTGTCAGAACTGATACAGTGCGAGACAAATTAACAGGATGAAGGTGGGAAGGAAAGCAGAAGACACTGGTGTGACACCGGGGGACCGGCAAATCTTTCAATGTCAGTGCCTCCCTCTTTCTTATTTTTTCAATCTTGAGTTTAGTTCTCCTAATTTCCACATCAACATTTTAGTTTGCACTTCTAATACACACATCTGTGTGCAGTTTTGATAAATATAGTAATGTTTGAAAATCAATTTCCCTGATTTTTGTATGGTATTTTCACTAATATATGAATTTATATAACAGAATCATAAAATTGTAGAGTTGGACGGGACCCTGAGGATCATCTAGTCCAACCCCCTGTGGTATTTGCTTTCACAGCATCGTCCTTGCCCCTAATTGAGTATTGCTATTAAAGTCCTCATCACCTTGCCAACAAAGGTCCGTATAGTTAAAGCTATGGTTTTACCAGTTGTGATGTATGGAAGTGAGAGCTGGACCATAAAGAAGGCTGATTGCCGAAGAATTGATGCTTTTGAATTATGGTGCTGGAGGAGACTCTTGAGAGTCCCATGGACTGCAAGAAGATCAAACCTCTCCATTCTTAAGGAAACCAGCCCTGAGTGCTCACTGGAAGGACAGATCCTGAAGCTCAGACTCCAATACTTTGGCCACCTCATGTGAAGAGAAGACTCCCTGGAAAAGACCCTGATGTTGGGAAAGATGGAGGGCACAAGGAGAAGGGGACGATGGAGGACGAGATGGCTGGACAGTGTTCTCGAAGCTACCAGCATGAGTTTGACCAAACTGCGGGAGGCAGTGGAAGACAGGAGTGCCTGGCGTGCTCTCGTCCATGGGGTCACGAAGAGTCGGACACGACTAAACGACTAAACAACAACATTAAAGTTCTACAGCAGGATTTCTCGCTGTATCTCGTTGTGTTGCCTGGTGCATTTGCAAGACCAGCTGGTAATGGGAATAATGCATTCGCTGGCTATCCAGCCAAAGTTTCCTACTATCCCCCAGTTGTGTGAGAAGAACGTAGCTCTTCTCCTGCATCTCCACTGAGCTACAGACCTTACATGAAAGGAGATCGCAACTTATCATAATGAAGAACTTTCTGACAGTAAGAGCTGTTGAGCAGTGGAATATACTATCCCAGAAATGGTGGACTCTCCTTCACTGGAGGTTTTTAAACATATTGGATGGCCATCTGTCAAAGATTCTTTAGCTGCAATTCCTGCATTGCAGAGAGCTGGACTAGAAGACCTTTTCGGTTCTTTCCAACTTCCTACAGTTCTATGTGTCTATGATTCTATGACCTTCAGAATATAAATACCCTCACCATCCCCAATCTTCAAATTCATCCCTCCTTCAATTCCTGAGTTCTTGTCTTCCTCTTTTTTATTTTAGTCTTATTTGAAAAACCTGAAGCACAATAGGTGATTCAAAATTAGCAAATATATGTGCTTAATATATATAACTTATCCTGAATGCATTTGTGTAGGGGTGGGACATACACATAGTCCTGAAAGTTTGGACCTATTTCCCATATTGTATGTTAAACAAGCTTCCTTTTTTCAGTATGAACTCTTCACCTGTCCATATGAAAACCTGGAGTACTACAAATTGCTATGACAATATAGCTATGGATGGGGCAAAAATAAACAAACTGATTCACACTGAATTCGCACTTTCTGAAAAATAAATAAATTGAAACATGATCATCCTTCAAAATCCACATTTCTCCAAATTTTGCAATACAGTTCTCCAGACAAGCATTGGATCAAAATTCATACAGTTGGCTAAAGTGTGACAAAAATGTACGTATCAGTGAAATTAGTTGGGCAAAATTGCTTTGCAAAAATATGTATGTAAGTAGAAATTTGAAACAAATACTGGTGTATTTTCAGCAGGGCTTTCTCTCTCTTTTTAAAATAAGCTGAAATTAAAAATGAGAAACCAAAATGAACATCCATTGCTAATAACTACAGGCACTGTCTGTTGATTGATCCCTTAACCCAGCTAGGAGCTATATACTTTTAGAAGCCAGTATTTATCCTCAATGGATGGATATATATGTGTGCTGTATGCACAGTCCACTTTATGTAGCCCTTTAAAGAAAGCTAAAATTTCACATATCAGCTGCTCCAGAGGAACACCAGTGAGCTGGATTGGCTTCCCTTGGGCCCTTTTCCCACCAAACAGCTGATTGTTAAGATTTTAGCTTTTGCACTCTCTGCTGGATCAGACCTTTGGATTTCACCTAAGAGATTGTGTCAGGAGTGATTCAGAGCACTGGATGGACTGATATTCTTCAGTCCCCCAACTACTCTATGGTTTGGCTTCCAGGCTCTCACAGCCTTCATGTGTTAACATTTCTAAAAACCCTTTCACATGAAATATATTATTGACAGCATGTTAACAATGGTAACTTCCAAGCACATGCTAACTTTTTCTTAGAACTTTTCTTTTCTTTTTTGAAACAAGGGTCTCTCGTCTTTGATGGAGAAAAAGCTAACCTAGTTAATTTTTAAGGCAACTGATTATTCCGGCCTTCAGAAATTTGCTTTGTTCTTTCAAGTAAGACTTGTCGGTAGAATAAAGCAGTATGCTAAATATCAGGGTGCATGTTGGGGGAGGAAGAGCAACACATTCCACCCAGAACATTTTTTTTTTACAACAAATTCGAGGGTATGTAAAAATGCATTTTGCTTGCTGCTCCAAAAGGACGATATTTAGTTTTATCTGTCACTTTTGTATTTCACCCTGTAAGATTCTCCAAGCTGCCTGGAAAATGCAAACAATAGTTTTGTTAAAACAGCTTCAGCATCAGCGAGCAGTTAGGAGTGAGGCCTACCAGTATCCTTCATGGCTGTCTGGCTGAGTCTAGGTTGTGTACAAAGAGAAGCCTCCTTCAAGCATCGCAGGGGTAGCAGCACATCTGTAAACGCAACCTAGACTCAAGAATGCCACCGTGTCTGGGGGTGGCCAGCAGTGTGACCCTGCTCTGTCTTCAATTCATGAATCATGTGGTTAAGTTTATAGGAACAAGAGTGGAGATAAGAAAATGAGCCAAGCTGAAAGTATGTAGAAGGTGACCAAAGAGAGAATTCTGGGGAATGCAGGAAAGATTGAGGTCCAAGGTTAAATCTATTACCATGGGGAGAATGTCCAAAAGTCAAGCACAAGGGGGCAGAGGCAACTCCTTTCAGAGGAGGGTTCATAGCTCCATGGCAGAGCACATGCTTTGCACACAAAAAGGTCACAGTTTCAATCCCTGGCATCTCCCGATAGGGGTGGGAATGTCCCCTATCTGAAACCCAGGAGAGCTGCTGGCAGTCAATGTTGACAAGACTGAGCTAGCTGTGCTCTGACTCAGCATAAGGCAGCTGCTTATGTTCCTCTGTTTAGTCGATCAAGGTCTAAGAGCTGTTCGGATATCATCTGTACCAGACACCTATGGAACTGCTTCTATAATAATAATATTCCAGGTGTCTCTGTAGGAGTATGTCACGTGCCTCCTTCTGAACTGCTACGATCGGAGACAGTTAGGAAAGTAACAGCCTGAGTTTTCACCCTAAAAGGATGTATTGAAATGTGCTCCTTCTCCAAAGTATAGCTGTGTGTGTGGCATGTGTGTGGGGTGTGGGTGTGTGGAGTGTGGGTGTGTAATTCTCAAGGTAGCAGTGCCTCCGGGATTGAGGGGAGCCTTGGGTAAGGCGCCATCCAATCAGCCCTCCTTCCTCTTACAATGGTAGGCTTTTAGGGTTTGTAGTAGGCCATAGGGGGGCAAGCCTTGTGGCTCTGGTCACCCAAGATAGCAGCCATCCCCACCCAGAGCCGTCTTTCCCATTGGTCTTAGTGGTTTGTTGCGCCAGGGCGCCGGCCTCTCAGGGGTGCCCTAGTGATTGGGGGGCTGCGTGGCTTTGCCAGCAGCCTTCCCTTTCCCTGCATGCCCGCCAGCTGTGCCCTGCCAACTATATGGCTGGCGGGCATGCAGCTTCCTTCCCTTCTCCTCCACAGGAGGAGAGCGATCCCCACAGAGGCTTAGAATGGCTTCCCTCCCAAGCCTCTGCATCTGCTATAGACAGCCCTGCTCCCGGTCATTGTCCTCCTCCTGCTTCCTGGCAAAAGGCAGTGAGCAGCCTTCCCGGGCTGCCTTCTCGGGTGCCTCAACACCGGAGAGCGTGTCCGCCAGCACGTTTTCCTGCTTGATCGCTGCCACCACGCCGGGCATCAGGGCGGTGGGGGAGTCAGAGGACATTTTCCACTGCCCCTCCCTTGTTTTGGGGTTGCGGGGGGGGCGGCGCTGGAGGGATCTTTGCACCACAGCACTGGATATGCTTAAGATGGCCCTGTCCCCACCCGCCCACCCTAAACCAGGCCCCATATATTAAGTAAACCTTTGCGAGAGTGTGTATGCGTCTGGGGTGGGGGTTGGCTGGTAGCACAAAAATGCTTGGCTTTTGTGCTGGCAGCTATTTTTATCCCTTCACATTGCACTGGAAGTGGATCGATCTTCCAGGCATTGTTGAAAATCAACATGGTGGCTGCTGGAAACCAATGAGAGAGATTTAAAGAAGTCAGTTGTCAGCATTGGCTCTTGGACCCTAGCCTGTCAGGTACAGACACAGGCTCTGCTTATAACATCATAAATTAATTCACCAATCAGGTTCCTCTGTACATTCACCTTTTTTCATGATAGAAAACCTGAGCTCTAACTAACTGGTGAGTGGGGGAAATAGCATCAGTTACAGTTCTAACAGGCACAGGAGATCTGCAAGGGGGGCAAGTAGGCTATAAAAAGGGAAAGGAAAGTGGGACAATTGCAGATGAGAATAGCCAATGAGAGATGTAGCTAACACAAACATACCCAAATTGCAACAGTCCCTCCTGATGACACCCACCCCACCAGCACAATGTGCAACATACCCACCCCATTTTGGTTAACATCTCACCAAAATGGCTATAAAAAAGGATGAGCTACAGCTGAAGGGAAGAGAGGGAGGAATAACAGGTCTGAGGTAAGAGGACAACTGAGGCAGAAATGTCCCAAAGGGACACACACGAGGAAGCAGGGGTCAAGGGGAAAGGAGGGAGAATGTCAGCTGGAAATAAAATTAGGGCTGGTTCACCCACTCAGCTACAGGCCCTGTTTATGACCACATTTCCAAATATACTTCCGCCATCTTGTGGGCATTGGTCTAGCTATGAATATGACAAAAACAAATGAAACACATTCTAAATGGGGTTTTCTGTAGATTGCAGACCCTTATTTCCCCTGTAGTTCTGTTTTCCATAAAACAAAAAAGGGCAACTCTCTATAACAAGCAGAGAGTCTTTCCCTAAGGAATGCTTCTAATGTATTCCAAGGTGGATTATGACACAGAGCTAAACTGATTGTAGCATGTGTGTATTGGTTTATCCTCCTTAGCCTGGCATTTAGCATGATTATCCTAAAAGGGATGTATTTGGGGGAGGGGGGAATCTACAAATCACTGAGTTCTTTAGTTTGAGATTATGACACTGGCAGATCTTATACATCAGCACAAAATGAGCAACATCCAACAGTGCTGCTTCACCAGCAGAACAGACTTCCGCTTGTGCAACAGGACTTACCTTCCCTTCCTCTCCCCTTTAGCGCCCATGTACCCCCAAAATATGCTGGAGGGCTGTGAAGGCCCTCCAGAGTAGATTTGGGAGTACAGGTTGCTGCAGGAGGATGGAGAGGCCATTCACAGGTGTGGATGTTTGTTCTTGTGACATTGGATTTCATCCAGTATGAACTTCTTCCACATTGGTAACCAGCAGTTTGGGGATCTTCCTGGCTGGCCACTTTGCTTGACAGGCTTTTCCATTGGCCAGTTTTTTTTAAAAAAAATATATTGGACCAATCCAGCTAAGCCATGTGGACGTGCTTTGTGAGTGGCCCAGAGTGGAGCAGGCTTCACTCTGGTCCGCCCCAAAAGAGATTTTAACCAGTGAAGTAACTTTTTGCTTAAATCCTAAATACTGTATGTTCTGCTGTCTCCCACAATGCATTTCTATGTACTAGGGCACCCAGGCTAACATGAGAAGTGTGCTGGTCGGACCCTGATTTATCTGCAACGGCCTTCTCTTATTTAAAATATCTTTGCACTGCTTTTTGTCTGTTAAATCAAGCAATTAAAACATTTATTACTTATCCTTAAATAATCTCGTAGTGGAGAACAATAAAACTTCATTTTAAAACCACAACCCACTCATCAGAAAGATAAGCAGATAATAATTAAATGTTAACCAATCATAAAACAACACAAAATGTATCTAAGGTCTCTGTGCTGTGTGCTTTCCCCATTTGTGTGTTAATAACTATTAAACCCATAGTCCTATTTACAGGATTTTGGGCTGATCTGAGATACAAAGAGGTTTTGTGTTAATGACCATACCACAGTCATGGCACCTTTGTGAGAAAGTCAGCTTGCTAGGGCACAAGTTAATTTGATATAGTCCATGCAGGTTAATCTGCAACCCCACCCCCACCGTATGATACGTTGATGGAAACAATTGCAATTGCAATTCTAAGAGTGGGGGAAATGCAAAAAGAGCTCTTTGAAAGTTCTTTTTAGGAGAGGGCAAGCAGGATATATGTATTTTTTTCAAGTATCTATAGACTGCTTGGTATTTAAAAAATCTCTCAGCTTAAAGGAGATATTAAGTTAAATCTGAGTGCTTAGAGCAAGGAAGCGACAATATTTTGAGTGCTGGATAAATTGACAAAAATGGTTTGGAAGCCAATTTTATAGCTTGAGTTTTAATTTTTTAAGAAATAATGTACATTACCGGCTGATTAAGTCTCGTTGTACTCAATGGTACCAAGAGTAGACATACGCAGGATTGCCTTGTTATGAAACTAGTGTTGTTCAGTATTAACAATACAGTGGTACCTCGGGTTAAGTACTTAATTTGTTCCAGAGGTCTGTACTTAACCTGAAACTGTTCTTAACCTGAAGCACAACTTTAGCTAATGGGGCCTCCTGCTGCTGCCGCGCCGCCAGAGCACGATTTCTGTTCTCATCCTGAAGCAAAGTTCTTAACCCGAGGTACTATTTCTGGGTTAGTGGAGACTGTAACCTGAAGCGTATGTAACCTGAAGCGTATGTAACCCGAGGTACCACTGTATAGTAAAACTGTTGGCTTGAAGCCCAAGAAGTGTGAGTGGCTCACCCATTTCCTTTCTTCTTGCCACTACAGCCCTTTGAAAAGCTGCTCCATGGATCCCTTTCTTGCCCTGCACACCCTACACTGTTACAGATGTTCCCCCGACCTTGAAGAGTGGTTTTACAGAGCAACGCAGGGAAGCCCCCTTATGTGAGCTAACCAGGATCCAAGCCATTGGGAACAGTTTGCTAATTCGCATCTGCTTGTGGTTCCTACAGCTTCTAAAGAATGAAGACCACCGTAGTCACAGCATCTTCCTCTTTGGGGTATGTTTCTGCTGTCTTCAATATCCTTGTATAGATTTATGATACCAAACCGGACTGCGTAAAAATTAAAAATTCAAAGAAGCAAATGCCTTTAAACAGCAGGCCAAGTGTTATCAAGAAGTGCTTTAAAACGAAGAGGCAACAATGTGCTCTGCTTGGAATGTGCTCTGCTACCATGCATTTTTAAATACCCTCAAATAGACTTTAGAGCAAGTCCGCCTATTACATTATTGATGTGATAATTCGAGTTATCACTTATAACCTGAATGTGCAAATGCCTTTCCATTAATCTTCCCGTTCACAAAGGGTCACTTCTCCTCATTGCATCAGGATAATGTGGAAGAAAATTGAGACCTGCAGTGTCAACCTGTACAGGTCTACTCAGAAGTAGGCCGCATTGTGTTATTCTCAGACAAGTTGTGTATAAGCAGCAATCCTATCCACACTAATTAGGGAGCAAGTCCTATTGCAACCAGTAGCATACCCTCCAACATTTCGCCAATGAAAATAGGGACATCCTATTCAAAAACAAACAAACAAACAATAATAATTAATACCCTGTCCATATGACTGGGTTGCCGTTCTGGGTGGCTTCCAACATATATAAAAACATAAAACTTTTTAAAACTTTCCCTAAACAGGGCTGCCTTCAGATGTCCTCTAAAGGTTGTATAGTTACTTATCTCCTTGGCTCAGGGGTCCCATAACTCCATACCCTCCAACATTTCTCCGATGAAAATAGGGACGTCTTAAAGAAAAGCGGAACTTTCCGGGATCAAATAAAAAAACAGGATGGCTTCTGTAAATCTGAGATTGTCCCTGGAAAATAGGGACACTGCAGTAGGGCTTACTCGTGAGTAAGGATTGTGTTGCAAAACTCAAAAAGCGCATTGCCCAGGACTTGTTAGAAGTAACATCTGCACTAGTTGTTTTGGCCACTGTAAAGTTGGAATCAGGCCTAAGTTTTCTCTTGCTTGTTTCTTGTTATTTTTATGTAAACTTTTAAAAAAAGAATTCTCAAAATAAACTTTGTATGCGTGGAAATGATTTTACGTCCCATTCATACTATCTTAGCTCAGTCTCACCATATTGAACCAATTCAGTTTTGATAGAGTGACCCACATCACACAAAAGGATATCTAAGGGTGTTTATTACTTGCTAGTCTACCCCATATTTACCTTGGCTGGGAATCTACTGTATGTAGTAGTGAGGGCTTTTCAGCTCCTCTCGTAGTGAGTCAGACCACTGGTCCCTCTATCTCAGGATTGCCTACAATGACTGGCCCATCTCTTCAGATTTCGGGCATGGCCCTTTGAACTGAACCTGGAACCTTTTGCATGCAAATCATCCGCTTTACCACTGAGAGATAACTCTTCCTATGGCAATTCCTCAATGAAACTGAGGGGCACACTTCTGATGTAACCATGTTTTAGAGAGGTAGAAAATCTTGGAAGGCTAAGAAGAGGTTGTTGGAGAATCACAGCTAAAGGAAGGACAGGACAGAAAACTGGCCAAAACATTCTGAACAAATATGAGAGGTTTGGGCCTGAAAGATAGACCAGGAAAGAGTTGGCTCTATTCATTCTAGCAATTGAGATGGGTGATAGGTTGATGTTAACAGGGATTTGGAAGTACAGAAGGCATGGAAAGGTTGGCTGGATGGTAGGTTAACATCAGAGCTGTGAGGTGGTTGGCACAGCATGTAGCAACTCAGCCAGCAATTGGATGAACAGGTAACCAATCAAATAAAACAAGCAAACAAAAAAAACCCCCTCTGAAAGTGAGGACTGTGGGCAAAGGGAACAAGCAGCAAGCAGAGATGCTGACTATCTAAATGATGAATGAAGTGACAGGGGATTGTCTGTAGGGACAAGGCTCTCCTGAGAAAGAGGAATGGGATGAAATCCAGTTGGCATCAGCAACCATGTATTCACAGGAGAATCACCAGTTACAGATCTGGAAGCCTTGAAAAGACTGGTCCATAGAGTAAATACCTTTAACTTTTGCAGGATTGCCAGAGTACTTAGTTCCACAGGATGTGTTTCAGGGTTGGTTAAAGGACCACATAGGTATCTTACCTTGCAAATAAAACCACAGAGCTAATCTAGCATTCAGTTTTCTCAAAATCCATTTTGACATGAAATACATTATCCAAAAAGCTCACTGCTAGATTGAAAGTAACGCAGGTGAAAATTGGTACCATCTAGGAAAGCTGGGCCCCTTCAATGTAATTGTCCATTCTGAATATACAATTTCCTCTCCCCTATGCATGGTTTGATTCAATCTAAGTGATATTATTAAGGTGAGACCATAAAAGTTTAAGAAAAACCCTTAACACTGTTCCTAGCCAATGCTCCATAGTAAAAAAAAAAGTGACAGAGATCTCAGTATAGAAAACACATCATTTATAGTTCAGCACTCTGGATAAAATATACACACACCATCTTAATACATGTTCAATTACACAACGTGCCTAGTCTGTCAACTAGCATTCTGCTTCTCATTCGCATCAAGGGAGCGTGATCAATGGACAGTTTACAGTGGATTGTACCCTACAGGGCCAAACATCTCTCTCCATCATTGAGCTGCAGGATGTATGCCTGGCCTGTGCATTCTTTTTTCCCTGGGGCGAGATAGTGGCTTTTTATCTCACTGCAATGTCTAGTGCGACCAAGCAAATCAAACATCAAAATGAGACAGAGGGTTTCTTTGCCACCAATGCATACTCCCAGGAACATCTGGCATGGGTGAGAAAACTCTCCACACAACCAGCAATAGCCACAAGAAAAATGGACCAAGGGGGTAAGCTCCCATGCCAGCTGGTCCATACTGGGACTTGTGGGAAGTTCTGCACGCAATACAATGGTACAGTCGGTTACATAGCAATGAAGTCAGCCATAGTACTTGGATGAGTGAAATGAAACTGATGCAGCCTGCTCAAGATCTGTGCATTAGAGAAGCAAGTGAAGGCCCATTACTTTTTCTAAAGGTCTGCAAGGGTTTTGTTTTGTTTTTAAAATGGCACCAGTCTTTACAATGCCCTACTTTGGTCTGTTTTCTTTTACATGGTACCTAGCTGGTTGTTTCTGGAACTTACACATTTAAGGAGAAACAGCTCCCCTGCCAACTCTCAGAGGTGAGGGACTAAGAGTGTCAGATGATTCCACAGGGCTGTCATCACACCTGTGAAATCTGTGCCTTGGGACACAGATCAGGAATCATGACCTTAAAGGACCCACCTCAGAACTTCAGTCAAGGTATCCAGCCAAATATTAAAAGAAGCAAACAACCACAACAACAACTCTCTTGCCAGGTGAAAGGGGTTGGGGGAAGGGGAGATCAAGCCATGCCTGATGAATCTGATCGAGCCTTAAGCACATACCTTGCACAAGAAGCCCCGGACAAATCCATCTTAGTATAGATGCTGAAAGGAGGACTTGTCGTTCACCTGGCAAGTCCCCTGCACTGTTTAATAACGCATTTTCGGATGATGGAAACAGAGCTGCGTCTGCAACACTGATCACCAGGGATGCTCTTTATCTTAACCAAAGGCTTGTCATCTCTCCACCTCATTAAACTAGTGATTCCCTCTAGGGAAGGGGGGGGGAGGTTTGGAGGGAGGGGGAGAGAAAAACAACAAATAAACCTTGAAAAGACATTGGGCCTATGAAACAGAGCCTCTGTTGGAATAGGGCGAGGGAAGCTATTCACCCCTGCAGTGCTAAGACTCTGGAAACCCTCCTGCCTTGCTCCTTGACTTCAAGATAAGTCCAGAATATCCTTCACACCAAGGAACAACATGACCTCCAAAAAAAGAAAAGAAAAGGAGAGCATTCCTAAATGATGACTGGGAACATCTAGGCTGTGACAACAATTAGTAAATAACCAAAAGACCTGGCATGCACCCAGCAAAATGTAAGGTAAGTGAACCCCAGCTTGCAACAGAATGCTCCGCTGCAATAACGACCTCATTTCAGTCTCTACTAAGATTTTTTTTTTTTTTAAGCAAATTCCCAACTGAATTGTCTTTTCTATGCCCGGAGTAAGCATTTCCATTCGACTGAAAAGGAAAAAAGCAGAACAGATGAAGTCTCTTAAACAACAAACCAGACTGCTGCCTTACCTGATCTTTAACAAGCGTTATAAATGTGTCGTACGAAAGGACCCCCCCTTCCCCACCTTCCAAAAAAAGAAAAGAAAAGGGATCTAGGAATAACAGTTGTGATGAAATGCTACCTAAGCCAGCTCTTCTGCTTGCCGGTTCGGAAAAGATTCCCAAGTATTCAAAACTGCTGCATTTCCATTGTGATGGTGGGGGGTGAGAAAAAGGAGAGGGAGGGAGAGACCTCTGCAGTATCCTTTCTGCTTCAGCCTCGGCTTCCTGTTCTAAGGCTCACTCTATGGTACCTAATACAAATCAGCAAATAGCTTGGGAAAAAAGTGAGGGGGGGGAATGGAGGAGTGGGGGGGGAAGGAGCCCATCATCTTTACAGGACAGCTCCATCTACTGGCAAAACGAATGAACCTGTACTCTTTATTTATTAAATCTGAAAAGCCTCTTCAGCAGAACGGCATCTTTTTCTTTTTTTCTTTTAACCAAGGCTATGAATAGCCACTGTGGGCCACAATCCAGAACCATTTCAGAAGAGACGGACTAAAAAGAGGTTATTGTTATTATTACTATTTAAATGCTAACATTTTCAGAATCTTTGTTTTTGTATTTTCAGTTGTTTCCCTCTCCCGTTATTCGAAGGGTTACTTTTCCTCTTCTCGACGCCCAAAACATCTGCAAGCGAAATTAACTCTTTGAATGGTTTCAGAAAACTGCTAAAGGTTGCCGTGTGCATTAAGACTGACCCCTGCCCATCCCAAAACAGATTCCTCCCCCCCCCTTCCTGTTGTGTTTAGTAGAGTGCCACTTCACTTCAGGGACAATGTACACATGCAGTAGAATCACAAAACGCTGCTTTTTCTGGACTGTTCCACATTGCACTGCAGGTGTGAGGGGTGGAGGGAGAGATTCCATACTTGGGAAAAAACAAAACTCTTACACACTGAAAAGTAGGCTAGTCTAGAAACCTTCTCCCTGATATGATTGAATAACCAGGGAGATTTCTGGGAGGAGGGAACACACAGCTATATGACAAGTCTGAATGGAACAGTGACTGTCCAGGAAAACCTGATTCGGCTACTCATATATAGTTCGGCTGTTACCAGCGGATTCAGGAGCAGCTCATGTGGTCGAGTGGAGCTGTCCTTTCAGCACTGGTTTCGCTACAGTTTGCATGGAAGGAGCTGGGGGGTAGGACAGGGTAGCAGCAAGTTTAGAGCTGTGTGGGTGCACCAGTAACTGGAGGGTGGCTGCACAGCTCCACCTCACCCCATGGGCCTCTACTGAGTTTAATTATGCGACCAAAGGCATATAAAGTATCTATTTTTGCATTAATAACCCAACTTTCCTTCAAAAAGAGCTCAAACTGGCATACATGATTCTTCCCTCCATGACAACCCTGTGAGGTAGGTTGGGCTGAGAGTTGGTGATTGACCTTGGGCCTTTATGACTGAGTAGCGATGTGAAACCTGGTCTCCCTCACCACCCATTTCCACACAAATAGCGCCATGTAATGTGACTAACCATCGCTTGTCACATCTGTATGTATTTCAAAGCATTCTGATAGCTACAACCTGCTGCTCCACAAATTGATGGTGTCTAAAGCATCTTTTCCCCTAGACACAGCTTAAAATGGACGGCACAGAATAATTAAACAGCGGCGGCGACGGCGACGACAACAACAACAACAGCAACAACAACAGCAACAACAACAGCAACAACAACAGCAACAACAACAGGTAGTTTCATTTCCAGAACTTCTAGACACAATGTCAGACACAGAGTATCATTATGATCAGAAAAGTGTTAAGTTGCGAAAAGACTGCCCTCTACTTCTGTATGCTTGTGAAAGAACCAGCCACAGAAACGTGACAGACTCTAAGCAAGTGTTTCTGAAAAACCAAAACTTCCATACATATTAGGGTAAAAATAACAAGAACACGAGCAAGCCTGGCGTGCTCTGGTCCATGGAGTCACGAAGAGTCGGACACGACTAAACGACTAAACAACAAAACAACAACAAACAAGAACACAAGGAAAGTCCCAATCCTGGCCCAAGACGTTATGTTGTCCTGAGGCGAAGGGCAAAGATGGCACCCTCGGCTATGCCACATGCAGAATCCAACAGGCAGCTGAATCTTGCTTCAGTGCTAACACTCAGACAATACCCTCCATCACACCTGAGGGCACCAGCATAAAGCAATTTCAAACACTCTGAAAACAGTTTAAAACATTCAACCAGGAATTTCAGGTGTGCCAAGAACAGTATATTTCAGCCATCAAATGCCTGGGTAAAGAGGAATGTTTTTAGATCAAAGTCAAGAATGAGGGAGACAGATGCACCTCACCAGAGAGGACTGTCCACAAATGGAGAACTGCCCCTGAAAAGGCACTTCTGCCCTCCAGCCTCTCCCTACCATTCCCTGTCCCTCAGTAGCTGCCGCCCAATGGTATGGTTGACCCTGGGAAGTTGTAAAGAAGGGATGGGGAGCCTAGGACCATCCAGGTGGTGCTGGACTTCAGGTCCCAGCAGCCATGTCCAGTGTGGCCAACAGGAATCATAGAAGCTATAGTCCAGCAACATCTAGAGGGCTACAAATCCCACACTCATGTAAAACAAGTAAAAGTTAAAAAACACACAACGAAACACAACAAAACAAAACACAATCTTGTGCATGTTATACAGAGGTAAGCCTCACTGTATTCAGAAGGCCTACCCCTAGGTAAGTGTGCATTAAGTTACAATGTTAGTCTCTCCTTCTCTCCATCTGTTACCTCTTGTAGAAGGAGAAGGTTTCATGAGAATTGGGGTTCAAGCTTTGTTCCTGGCTGTCTCATCCCCTATAGATGACTAGGACAGTAAGGTAGTAGGGCCACAATCCCTTGCATTTATACTCTCGCTTATTCAAAGATGCAGGAACGGCTCAGCACACACACACAGCAGCCTGAACATTGTAAGTGAGGGATCCAGGATTGAGTTCACTTCCACATCCTGGGAAATCACCTGGTGCAGAGAATGAGTGAAATTATGGCAATGGGACAAATCAATACGGAGACATGGCAAGTTGGGGCAACATAGCATCCATCAACTATAGAAAAAGAAGTGGACTCATCAGATCTGATAATCTTGTGGTATCCAGTATAATGTTACAGCCGTTTGGCAGTTTCCTTTCATTGGTGAATTGTGGGTTAATAGTTCATAATGGCCCATTGATGTTTCCTCCATGGGAGTCAATTTTACAGAGATGGCCAACTGATGCCTGGCGATCTCTCTTGAGTGTTTTGAAGGAGCGACAATGACTTCCCTGTCTATTGGGGATGTAAGGGGCCCATAAAAAGTGTATGTGCATGAGAGAGGCTGGTGGGTGCTGCCTGCAGTTTGGAATAAGAAGAGAGAGAAGCACAGAGAGCTGGCTAAAGGCATCTCTCTTCAGGACTCTTTCCGTGGGATCTGGTGTAGCAGATCAACTACCAATTAGGAGTGTCAGTTGTTTGCCTCCACTTGGTTCTCTCTTTGCACATTTGTAAATAAAGCAGATAATAAAACAAAAAGTGGTATCAGACTCCAGGGCACTCTCTCTCTCTCTCTCTCTCTCTCTCTCTCTCTCTCTCTTCCCCAAAGGAAACCCTACCTAGGTAGCACTGCCACTTGGGACTTCTCCTAAGGGAAGTGTGGCACGTGCAGCAATATAAAATCACAAATGCCTGATGCTTGCTTTAATCAGTCTGACAAAGCTATGTCACAGACCCAAATGCTTTAAATGTGGGGGTTCTTAGAACTGAGTGATAAGTGCTTAGCACCCCATGAGATGAGTTAGACTATTAAGACAACTATGCAGTAGTTCTAGGTTAGGCAGAGAGCCCAAGCATAAAAATAAACTTCAGCACCCAAAATCTGTAGGACCCAATGGCCCCCGAGTTACCTATACACATGTACTGCAGACAGAGCTGAGCAGAGAGAGCCTGATTGGAAAAATGCAGTGATGGTGGTGATAGGGCAAGGAGAGCATAGTAGACTATATCCAGCCTCTCTGAACAGCTAATAAGCACAATTCTTGCTCTACAGAGTGGGCTCCATGTTCACTGCCCCAGAAGCTGAATCAGGAAGGGAAACACATGATGCACAGCACTTTATTTAGCTTGGCATGCGTTTTCCAGCTTTCGGTTCCACCTGCCTTAATGGAGACAGCCCCCACAATAGAGGGGAATCGTCAGCAAACCAGTTGCTGCTGTAAAGGCAGTAGTGTGGGGTGTCAGTGTGGTGTGGGTGCAGTGGCAGTGGTGCTGAACTGGCTTTGGCACTGCGCTTGCACCACACTGGCCCCCTCCCTCCTAGTAAGCACAGCAGCGTGGCTGACAGCACCCATCCAGGCTGGCCACCCCTGCCAAGTGCTGATGCCAGTGGTCCAAATGTGGTCCAAATGTGGACCACTCTGCATCCAGAGTTGCAGGCAGGGGTGGATGTTTCTCCCCGTTTCTCAATTGTCTCATCTTAAGTTCAGTTCTCCCCATTTCCATGTCAGTTTGTGGGCTAGTTTTTCTTCAAGACAGTCCACATGAAAAATTGTGCGAACTTTTGTGTACATTTCTCCTAACGTATGGATATTTGAATTTTGTCAAATAGGTGCATTTTTCTTCACAAGATTTCTCTAATACAAAGCACAATATATCTGAATATTCTTTTCACTAACGTGCATATTTTCTGGTGCACTTTCCGCAAATGTGCACTTTGTCTGGTTGCAACATATTTGGTTGCTTACAAAATTCGGAGAAGTGTGGATTTTGAAGGACAGCTGCATTTTAGTTCACATCTTGGTTCAGGAAGTGCAGATTAGGTAAGATCACTTTAAAATGTGAACTGGGTTAATTTCCTTCCCATCCCATCCCATCCCTACTTGCAGATAAGGACATCACCACTAACATATGGTCTCAGGAAGTGCCTGGATTCAGCCCCCTCACTCCCCCCCCAAAAAGTGGACCAGCACCATATCAGCTTTGAGTGGTATGCCAGTGGTACACTCCCTCCACCAGTGTTGTGAACCTGCAGTAGATCAAAATGCCAGGAAACAATCTGAGCACAGAGCCCTGTTCATACATATTGTTTGCCCTTGTGTGAAATGAGTGAATTTTACTTCACGCATCTCTTTGCCAGACAACATGAACTTATTTAATGTGTTACTTGCATTAAAAAAAAAAAAGAACTTACGAGAATTAGATTTAATACTTTATACTCTACTGTGGGCTACTGTGTTGACAGGGGAGTTAATTTCATCACTGCTGCTTTAAATTCTCCACTTTCTTTTCACATTATTTCTTCCCCTGAGGCTGAATGTTTAGTAATTCGGAAAAGCCTGAGCTTGGCAGCACTGGAGACTGAAGTCTTTTGTGTGGCAGGACAAGTGCAGTATGGCAAGGAACATGACAAGCTTTGGCCCTGATAGGGAATGACTGAAGAGGAGGAAGGAAAATATGGATCACCTTCTGTGTGCATTTACTCAGTGACCATTGTGCTGAGGCTTCAAGTTAGGAGCCTGGTACTGAGGTCATTTTGCATGAGGAAAACCAGCATCTTATGTTCACTTGACTTGGGACACTCAGTTAATAGCACCATAGTACACAGTACTATTATTAGTAATAATCTGACCACATGGCCCCTGCACAACTTGGGGTCAAAGTGGACTCTGCCACTGAGCAACCTGAATAGCCATTTGTGTGTATCCCTTATTGTGTGGACAATGTCATTATGTCATTTAGCCAGTAGGTGGCACTGAACTCAGGGTTATCTGGGTGGAGGTGGGAGCTGCTTCTTCTTGCTCTGTTCTTCTCAGAGGGAGAAATAAAGACAATAAATTTATTGTATAGCTTTCTGACTGTGTCATCTAAGCCTTCCACCACACTAATTCGTCTCATTTGTCAAAGTTCTGAACACAAACAGTAAAGCACGGCTAATTCTACTCAAGTCATAGAATCTAGAGAACTGGGAGGGACCTCAAAAGTTGTCCTATCCAACGCACAGCCAATTCAGGAAAGCCACCACTACAACATTCAGGAACCTCTTGCTAATGTTTAATCAAAACCCAGACAGTCCTCACCAACTACACAATATTCCCCAGCTGGATCAGAACAACACACGTCTAGTCCAGCATTCCATTTCCAATATCTGGCCTTTGACAATGTATTCCACAAGTTAACCATGCATTGTTGTAAGTGTGGGATGTGAAACACAAGAGCAGGCAAATACAACCTTCCTAGAGTGAACATGTTTACACATGGGGAGGAATGTTTGTCCAGCCAGCTGGTAAACTTCCTGTTTCCTTCTGGGCTGGGACAGACTTCCTCTGCATGTGACTTGAGGTGGGCATGGCCTCACCTGTGCAGGTAACGACAAAAGCACAGGGCAGGGCAGCCATCTCTCTCTCTTTTGACTACATGCATCGAAGAAGGAACACCTGCTTAGCCAAAGATGCTCTCTTGGCTCCAGCCAAGAAAGGACAAAGGGACTGCCTTCTTATGAGATAGTTTCTAGGTATATGTTACTTTTCTAAGCTAAGTCTGCCTTCTGGGATCCTATTGTGAACAGAATGATGTGTGAGTAAACCTTTTTATATTTTATACTGTGTTGTGTCTTATCTTTTATGAGGGAATAAGGGGAAAATACCAGAACAGTTATTATAGAGGCTTTAGCGAACCTGAGCAAACGCATCCGCTGCAAGTTTAAAAAGAGGGATTTTACTCTGCTAAATTGTGGAACTTGTTAACACAAGTTGGAAAAGGATATAATCAAACAATATATCCTCTCCTGCATCCCTGAACATTCCCACAGTAAGTGCTCCAGAATGGGGGTGGGAATGGGGAGGATGCCCTCAGTGGATGCCCTTGCCATGGTCACCACTTCCCATTTTCTTGATATCTTCCTCTGAACCCCATCTGTCTCTACTGCTCCGAAGGAGAGTGCAATGAAGTGGAGGCTGCTCCTCATTGGTCCTCGTTGACCAGCTTTTGCTGGGCTAGCAGACCCACATTTAAGCAGGTCTTGCAGGGCACATTTAAGCAGGTCTTGCAAGATCACAGTTATGGCATTCTATATAAAGAGGGGGAATGCTTTGGCAGGTGTGGCCTCACATATTTACCAAGAGCTGATTGACACAAGAGTATTTCCCCATCTTGTAGCCCAGGATTACGAATTCTGACTGACAGCAGCTCTCCAAGGTCTCAGGCAAAAGCTTTTGTGAACTTTGTCACCACTTTGGCAGGAATTGGATCTGAATCCTTAGCTGTACAAGGTTCATATGCACCAAAAATTTAGGTGCCCTGACCATAAATATCTCAAAAACTTTTTAGTACAGTGCAAAAATGTGCTAACAAACTGCTAAGCGTAATTTACTATAGATTGACATGGGAGATTGTATATAGATTGACCAGCATGTTTTCTTCTATCAGCCAGTACCAAATCTGAGGCTGACCTTCCTCCCCTCAGAGTGTAGAGGTAGCCCTGATTGCTGGGAAAGGGGCTTTTCAGATGAGGAATTACACCCAAGCAGACAGTCAAGGCCTGCCCAAAATACTGGGCAGGTCAAGCAGACCTCATCTTCCATCAAAATTCCTGCCAAACATGCCAGCATCCCAGTATAGAGGTTGTTCCAATGCCTACCATGCACACACACACACCCTTTCTGAATCAATGAGAGGAACTGCAAGATGCAACTTTTCCACGAGAATCAACCCAGCGTCATACATTTTGCCTACACCAAAAAGCAATTTTGTTTGTTTGTGCTGCAGTATGCAAGACAGGGAAGCCTCTTTCCATCCAGCACAATGCATGAGTAATCAGGACAGTGGACTGCCTTGGTCCCATGAGCCCAAGCAAGAGAAGGAGTCCCAGCAGGCCACTTAACAGCTGTGACAGCATGTCTGTTTGATCGCTTACTGCCACCAAACACTGCCTGGTTCTGCATCGTTCTCAGGCTTCTGGGGCATTAATCCACTATGAAAATTTGTGTGCTATCATCATCTCTCTCTTTTTTTATCCTACACTTTCTCCAATTAGCTTAGGAGGGCACTCATTCTTTCCACCCCTCGTTTATGCTCTCAACAACCATGTGAAGTAGGTTAGCTTGAAATACAGTGACTAGTCTTGGGCTGATTGACATCACGTGCTCTTTTAAAATGTGGAAATGGGGGGGGGGATTATTGGGTTGTTCTTGTTTTTGATATTGTGATTTTATATTGTGAACTGCCCCAAGAGCTATGGATATAGGGTGGTATACAAATTTAATAAATAATAAATAATAAGAACAGTCCAATGAGCTTTGTGGCTATGTAGGAGGAGACTCTTGAGAGTCCCATGGATTGCAAGAAGATCAAACCTCTCCATTCTTAAGGAAATCAGCCCTGAGTGCTCACTGGAAGGACAGATCCTGAAGCTCAGACTCTAATACTTTGGCCACCTCATGAGAAGAGAAGACTCCCTGGAAAAGACCCTGATGATGGGAAAGATGGAGGGCACAAGGAGAAGGGGACGACAGAGGACGAAATGGTTGGACAGTGTTCTCGAAGCTACAAACATGAGTCTGACCAAACTGCGGGAGGCAGTGGAAGACAGGAGTGCCTGGCGTGCTCTGGTCCATGGGGTCATGAAGAGTCGGACACGACTAAGCAACAACAACAACAACAGGAACTAGAACTAAAAAATAAATAAATCACCATCAGTCTTCCTACTCCAGGGATAGGGAACCTGTGGCCCTCAATATGTTGTTGGATTCTAATTTCCACCAGCCCCAGTCAGTATGCCCAGTGATGAGGCTTGATGGGAATTGTAGCCCAGAAACATCTGAACAGCCACCATTTTCTTATCCTTGTCTTAGCCCAACATTCTATCAACTACACAAAACTGACAGTCATGTTTATGTCTCTCCCGCACAGTATTGCACCAATGTTACAGAGGTGGGCACAAATGCTCTGGAAGTTTTGGGCTTGTGGGGAGGGAAGAGGGATGGATTCATTTACTTTGACATTTGATGTTTGCATTGATTCCTCTTGAAACAGCACCTGAACAAAGCAAGCTGTTCTCACAGGAATCCCAGGCCTCCTGATACACCACGAAGTGGGGCACAGATACAGAAGAAATAAAATAACAGTTTGTTGCTTTCTTAAATTACTCTGATCTGTGCAAAAGACTACAGGGACGAATCCAGATGCTTAGATGAACCTACAGCAACAATGTCCAGACGGATCTATAAAAACAATGGCCTGGTCACAGAAATAACTTGGGCCTGCATTTCCATTTGGTGTTGGCCTCATTCAGGCACCCAAGAAGGATGTGGAGAAGGGGAGGTTTGTAGGAGGCATGTGCACTGCCCCTGGCCCCAGTGTTTTTGCCCTGCATGCACTGCTCCAACCTTTCTGCCACACTAAAAAAATAATGTGGCTCTTCTCAGGCTTTAATCTGGGTTTTGCCAGTGAGATTTGTCAAGGCCATTGCCAGACCACAAGGCCACCAACTTTACCCATGGCACTGCCAAGCACGTGGGAGCACTGATATGCCAAAAAAGTGCATCTGTACACACACAGACATTGGTGCATCCTTACAATACACAAGGAGTTTCTTCCCAAAGCTGAAATTGGGAAGGATGATCACCTACATGGTGATCCATGTGTACATACACTGCTCTGTGCATGGAACCAGGAACAGCACTAAATTAATATTGAAATTTGTGACTCCTGAACAAAGAAGCTAGAACACTTACGCAACAGTGAGTTGTTTCCTGAACCTCTCTGAAAAAGCAGTGCTCCTTTAGGAATGCCACACATCCACTTATGAACATAACCCTGTGAGAACTCTGAAAAGAATGAAATGCTTGAAATTCTAATTGCACATAAGATCTTAGAGAGCCACAAGAGATTAAGATAGGTCCTCTTGGATCAGACCAAAGGCCCATGTTGCCCAGCATCCTGTTCTTACAGGGGCCAACCAAACTGCTGTGGGGAAACTCACAAGCTGGACATGAGGGCAACAGCATTCTCGGTGTTTGCATTCCCCAGGAACTGGTATTCAGAGGCGCACTGCCTCCAACAGGAAGTAGTATGGAGCCATCATGGCTAGTAGCCTTTGATAAACCACTTTGAAGTTTTATTTCTGTAAACCACCTGGAGGTTTTATTACATGGGATAAAGAATGAGTGAACAAGGAGACAGTTGAATCCTCATAAGCAAGGGTGGGGAACCTGTGGCATCCCTAGATGTTGCTGCACTCCAGCTTCCATCAGCCCCATCCAGCATGGCCAGTGGTCAGGTGAGATGGGAGTTTTACTCCATCAAATCTGTGTGTGTGGGGGGGGGGGGTATCAGGTCCTGTACCCTTGTTCAAAATGGCCTAGACTCTATGCACTTTAATTGGCTTGCCGTGGTCACCATGAGGGATGGCTTGTTAGCTTTTGGCTCTTTGGGGAACCAAGAAAGGCCTCACATCTAAAACAGCATAACATAACTTTTTTTTAAAAAACCCAAAACCAAAACATAATTTTATTTATTCATTCATTCATTCATTCCCCGCCCATCCGGCTGGGTTTTCCCAGCCACTCTGGGCAGCTCCAAACAGAATATTATTATTATTATTTAAAAAGCAATAAAACATCAAACATTAAAAACTTCCCTAAACACGGCTGCCTTCAGATGTCTTCTAAAAGTCAGATAGTTGTTTATTTCATTGACATCTCATGGGAGGGCATTCCACAGGGTGGGCACCACTACCAAGAAGGTCCTCTACTTCTTTGAATCCTATATTTAATAAAGATCAGCTGGCTACAATTCTTTGGCTTAGCAAATTGACTTTGATGGTTGTGTTATATATTAAACTTGCTAACCCAGGCATACGCATTTAGGAGAAAGTTCCATGGGAACCAATGAAACTTATTCTATGCATGTATAGGAATTTACATCACACTGTTGTGCTGGTGTAAATGAATCAGCTTAATTGGCAAGAGGTATGAAATCTGTATCCATAACTTCCTGCTGTATATACACAAATACACACACACACACACACACACACACACACACACACAGTCCTCTCAGTTACCAATAGAGAACAAGATACTGTCTCCTTCACTGCTGAGAGTGGCAAAAAATATGAAGATGAAGAGAGGGAGGGGGAGGGGAAATATACCCAAACCCAAGCAAAGCCTAACACTACAATCCTATGAACACACTAACCCTACTAAATCCAATGAGACATACTTCTCTGTAAACATATATAGGATTGGGCTGTAATATATGTTGAACAGGGAACTAAAAATACACCAGATTAATAGCACAAGTACTTCTATTTTATCCAAAAGCCTGTGTTGCTTACAGCCAATATAATATCTTTTAAATATAATTTTCAGAACTAGCACAAGGAAGCTACCCTTTTATACATTGCACAACAGTATTTCCCAAAGGATATAATGACAGATATCTAAGATTAGAATGGAAGTTCTTTTCCCTTAACATTTGTTATTGGTTGTATTCCTTACCCCCTCCTTTGTGTTATGACTATCACACAAGTATCTGGATATCCCAACAGAAAGTATTTTCATTTTTTTTAAAAAAAAGGTAAATGGTAATCAGGCAACTTACCCCCTCCACTGATAGATGTGAAAGAATAGCAATGATGAAAATGACTTCATTGTGGATATTGAAAAGAAACAGCAATGATTTACTATTTTCATAAAAAAGTGATATAAATGATATGAACAAGTGAGATCTCACTGTTACAAGCCAGAACACCCCTTTAATATCTTCATATAGGCTAAAGAAGCCTAGTCGTTCTGCAAGATAAAGCAGTATGAACGCAGCCAATCTTTCTAGAACCCAGATGCAAGCTAGCAGAATTTAATGAGTCAGTGTGCTGACTGAAGAAATTCTCCTTCCCCCCTCTCCAGGATGTGTAACCGTAGCTAGCTTAAAAATAATAATAATTAAGCAGCATACTTGAGCTATGGTTGCACAGAAGTTTTACAGATGAGCAGTTCTTTTAAGGGACTTCTGCCCTGCTTCTTGTTTTATATATGGTCTGTTTGAACAGTGCTTTGTTGCTGTCCATGGTACTGAACAATGCCTCCGAGCTTCAGGGTACAGTCCAATGTATCATGCAGCCTCATTAAGTGGTAACACTCCAGCAAAATGAGTCTGTTTGCTTGAAATTCTGTCCACAAGGCGACTGCATCAATATTGTGCTCTTCACTACCCAAGGCCTGCTCTGCTGCAACCCAATACTGAGATTCTCCCCCCTCAAAAACAACAACCCAAATCCATCATTGGTAATAGAATCCTATTCAGGGATCAATATTCCACCCCCCCGGACTCTTGGAATAGACTTTAGCATATTATTTGAACCCTTTTGGCTACACAAATCCTTCGACTGCAAACACCATCAAAGGTACTCTCTCTGGATATCTGCAGAGCAGTCACTGGGTACAGTCTTGTCCGCAGTACACACACCCCTGTGTGTATATTATGGGGATATAAATACACAGAGGTAGGAAATGACTGCTAGCCAAGTATCTTTTCTTGATTTTTACCATGAATTAATATTACAAAGAAAGAAACACACACACACACACACACACACAGGCACAAGCTCAAATGCATACACAAAGCAGCTGCCTTATGAAAGAAGAAAGCACGTTTTTACACATTTGGAGTCCCAGGCAATGCAAAGATCCACAAACTGCAGTAAATCTGCCACGCTGAATAGCCATTCCCAACAATATTCTCCCGCAACACCTCGAAGGAAATGGATTTTCTTTCATAGCTTAATCAGTCAAATCAACAGTAATTCCCCCATGGAGAGAGATGTTTGTTAAGCAAGCCCTGATGTATTATTTATTTGTTTGCAGGGTGTTTCAAAGCTGGAAAAGGACTAGCAAGAAACACACAATGCTTTTTCAAGCAAAGAAACAGACCACAAATTTCCTTTCTTAGCAATTTCTCCTCTGCGTCCTAGTGCATTGCTGATAGTCATTGGTATTGGAGGGTAGGGGGTGGGGTTGAGAATCCCTCAGCATAGTTACCAGTAAATCATGCATTAAAAAAAAAATTACCCAAGTAGATGCAGCAAAAGGTCATAATCCAACTTCCATGCCCCCATGAAGCATTAAGCTGAAGCAGGAAACCCACTAGCTTGTTCAGGCCAGTAGACTCTCTCCTACACTTGACCTAGACTGCCTTACATAATGTGGAACCAGCGCCGTATCCTGAATGTCATCCCTGGCAGGAGTAGCAAGTGCTGGCAGCAGGCGGGCTGGTAGTTTGCATGAAGATCACGGAGCTTCTCTCTCCCTCTCTCCCTCTTTCTCTCTCCCCACCCCCCTGAAAACTGGGCTGCTCAAAGAGAAGAGGGACGATTAGCTCAGAAAAGCTGGTGTCATTCTTCCCCTGGAACGAATGACCGGGATAGACGAGAGCCTTAGCGAGGCAAGGCAGACAGCAAAATCTGCATTTGTCCTTACAGCCAGCCTCACACATTCCCTGTCGTATTGTCTCGAGGACTGCATAGCTGCAGCTCATGTGAGCCAGAGAGAGGCAAGTGAGGAAAGGATATGATGCTTGCCTGTGTTTTCTCAGTGTGGTGAGTAGAAGGCAGAGACAGAGGAACGGAAGGTCAGAATCTTAAATGCTTTCGTTCAGTAAATCGTGCTCAGTGTGCATGTCGCCGTTGTGTCACTATAAGAGTATTCGTGTGCAGATACGGTCTCTCATGGACCCCATTTGGCATGTTGAGCTGAATGCATTCGATTGATTTGTATTTTTTGCCCATGCAAAGCATGTGTAAACCTGATTCTAAAGAGGATTTTTTTTGGTAATTATTCTTGTTCAGGGGGATTCCTGCCTTTAATTATTTTCTGAAGATGAGCATCTGAGAATTCCCTAGATTGCAACTGTGTTTAGAATATATTAGCACTTTCTCTGGAAGAGAGGCAAAAGGAACTAAACAGAAATAGGCACTTGGCTTGCAAGAGTTGGCAAAGACCTATACAGAATTCTATCACTGGGTAATAGCGAGGATTGCTTGAAATACTGTATGTGATTTGAATTCCTCCTCCAATTTACTTGACAAGTTTGTAAATAAGTAGGAATGAAAAAAAAAAAAAAAGAAAAAAGCAAGACCCAAGAAAACGCAACCCTGTTTAACAACAACAGGAAATGAGGAAATGTTGTCAACATGGTTACTGAACTTTACTATACGGCTCTGTTGTGGGTTGCTAACATGTAAAGGTGAGCCAGGTGATAAATAATGTAATCCTGTAATAATGACCTTCCTGGAACAGACTAAAGGTCTCTCTAGTCCAACACTCTGCTTTCAACAGTAGCTAAAGAGACACCCCCAGGAAGCTCAAGACCTTCCACTGCTGTCAGCATTTGGTAATTGTTGGTGTACTGCCTCTGAATATGGAGGCTCCATTTCTAGTGAGTATAGTTGGTAATCATGAATGGATCCTTCTTCCTTACCCTTTTAAAAGCCTTGTATTCTATTCTAACTGCTGTGCGAGGAAACACTTTTGGGGTGTGCCCAAAACTTACCAGTCAGTTTGGTTGTTTGATCCCGAGTTGTACTGCTTTGAAGAAAAAAAGTGGGCAGAATAATCTGCATGTATGCACACACTCTCCATACCAAAAATCAATTTATAAATCTGTTTTGTCCCCAGCTTAGTCATTTTTACCTAACCTAAAAAATCCTCCTCCTCCTCCTCCTTTCTTCCAATGCTCCAATAAATTGTACTTACTATTTTATGTATGTTCCACATTCTAAAGGATGGAGATGTAATATATATATATATATATATATATATGAGCGATGAAGATTGCACATGGTGTTCTAATGATGGGTGCACCATATGTCTGCGTAATCTTAATAAATGCAAGTTTCTGTTACATTTCCAGTCCTTTCCCTAATATTTCTACCACTCAGGGCTTGGCATTCTCATTTAGCTTTTGACCTGACATCATGACCCCAAAATCTGCTTCCTAGGTAGCTGCAATCAATGTCCCTTAAGTCATAACCCATACCTATCATGCTGCCTCTGTTTCCTTCAACCTCCTCCTCAAAACTGACTTATCCCATGAAGCCCTTGACAGAATCTCTCAACCCCCCCCCTCTTTTGTGTCATACCTGAGATGTAAGCTCATTGAGGGCAGGAGCTTGTCTTTTTGTTTGTCACTCTGTAAAGTACCATGCACACTGATGGCACTATATAAACAAGCAAATAAACAATGTGGCAAGTATTAGGAGCATTGTAATTAGCTTGCTGTTATTCCAATACACTTTTATTGCATCTCATCTGTCGTGCTGTTGCACATTCACCTAGTTTGGAGATCTCCTTTGAAAGCTCTCTGGTGTCTTCTTGTTGGCATCTATCTGTCTCAGGAGACAATGGAGTGTGCATCAGGAGCGGAAGTCAAAACCGATGTGTTAGCAGCAATGAAGTGACCTCCCCAGGGTGCAAGCCTGGGCAATGTGTATGAAGGTCCTGATAGGGATGTATTTGGGTGTCTGCTGTGGACCAGAACCATCCCTACTTTCATTCCTCAGGATTTGCCACAGCCCAGTCAGAAAGCCAGTTTCCAACAGTATATGCTTGTATGTTCAATCCTCCTCTTTGGAAGAACTAATGTCATTTGGTTGCGATTTCCCCACAATAAAACTTACGATTTTACTTCATTAACATGCCAGTGGATTAAAAACTTCTCTGCCTAAGCATGATCAAATGCTCTGTAGGTCACAGACTATTGGCAAGTAGATACATCTTGGCTTCTGGTAAGAGAAACTGCAGCATCGCTAAGGACTTAGGAAAGTTGCCTCTTTGGTGCTGCTGTTTAACCACCCTGGCATCCAGGCACGTCCAAGGGGTGGGATAGCCAGGTACACTTGCCCCAGGTCTTGGAGGGCTACGTTGGCCAGGGAGTCCTGCCAGGGGCCTCTCAGCCTAGTGGGGAATTAATGGGTTATCCCAGGGCCTCAGACAAGCTCTGCACAGGCCTGCTGGCGTCTGTCTAATAATGAAGGCAACACACACCTGCATGCATGCACACCTGTTTACTTTGCACAGCAACAATTATAAAAACATGAGGTTGGAGCTTGAGAGTGATGCATTCCTGCCAGATTCATAACCTTTGCAGAGCAGTCCAATCCTTCGCTGAGTGGGGATGAAGTCACTACTAAATTCTGCTGTGAAAGCAGAACAAAATTCTGTGCCCCTATGGAGGATTTACAACAGTTTGGCATTAGTGATGTGCTAGTAGTACTCTGCCAGTGCAAGGGGTCAAAAATGGGTAGAGTTGTGCTTGGTCAGAATCCTATGCTTGCTTAGAGCAGTGTTTCCCAAACTACAACTCCCATCATCCCTAGATAGCAGGCCCACTGGTCAGGGATGATGGGAATTGTAGTCCAAAAACAGCTGGAGGCCCAAGTTTGGGAAACACTGGCTTAGAGTTTGGTGTGGCTCCTCATGGAGCATATGCTCATGCCTTCAAAGGAGGTGTCAAAAGTGAATGATCAGGAAGAGAGCATTGTACATATAAAGATGTGCTGCATGGGGACACAGCACACTGCCCTTGTGTCGTGAGAGCTTAGTGCAAACCAGCAAGAACTTTGGTGTAAGGAAGGGCTTTGCACAAGCAAACAGTCAATGTTAGCTACGAAAGAGGAAGGGCGGATAATTAACTCTCACCTGGTCTCAGAACCTTTACAGGTACTTTGCTGCAGGACTGGAGACACAAACCCTCGACAAGAAGCCCAGCTTTGATCCCACAACTAGGCTACAAGAATAAGCTGTGCCACACAGGTAAGCAAAGAAGTCACCTGGTTAGGGTTAGGACTCATACTTCAAAGGGCAAACTGTGAACATCAGCCATCTCTTCCACCTGCTCTCCAAGGAGAGAGATGGTTGTGTAGAACATCCACTCTCATGATCACAGAGTGTCTTCTCCCTCCAGCCCCATGCAATTAGAGGCAACTGACTTAGCAGCCTTCTGCTACTCAACAGAAGTATCAGAGTCCCTCACACAGAGGATAGGCAAAAAGTATGTCCCGTGCCACAAAGCCACAAATCTCCTAATGCAAGTAAGTCCACCCCGTCATCCATGCCCAGGTCTTTGCATCATTTGGTGATGACTATTAGCTACTACTGGCACAATGCTCACGGTTATTATTCTTTTTTAATATTTCAGGTAAGAGCAAGGGCACACAGCATGGAATTGGGAAAACTGCAGGCAGCATTCAGTGCAGTTTTTTCCAGTGGAGAGATGAAGGTTACTGCCATGACTACACAGCCTCCCCCAACAGGTGGATCTCCAAATGTAGACCTCAGGAGAACTGCCAGTGGGTAAGTGGGGAGCCAAGCTGTGATGTGACAGCCCTTTCTCAAGCCCTGACTCAGCAACGAATGAGCACCTAGTCATCAGAATTATCCATGGCAGCTGCTTCCCATTCTTCCTTCCCACCTCCATCTTTTTCTTGTCTCCACACAGGCAACCACTGAAACTGTGCAGAGGAAAGGATGCTTCTCACACCCAGTGCCATGTAGAATGCAAGTGAGGCCTCCAACAGCAGCAGCAACAGCAGATCAACGTGACCAGTGAGGAGAATAAACCCAGCTGTTTCTTTTGTGATTTATTTGGTCCTAGCAGGGTTTCTGCACCTACCCAGAGTTTATTAATTAATTAATTCATTCATTTACACACCACCTTTTTCTCCAAAGAGGAAAGGGGGGGGGGAGAGAAAATTTCAAAGGTACACAAAATGAGGTTTGATTGGTTAAATATGTTTTGAAGTACATTTCCTTTTCAGGGCACGTCCAGCTTACAGATGTTCTTCAGTGTCCTTATCCGGCTACAGAGCACACTGAAGAGCACTGGCGTTTTTGAGATGCCCCTGAAGAAGAGTACAGTACTTCTTCCAGACATGTTGGGAGTCAAATCAATATTGTTTCAGGCACCTTCAAGGTTTCATCTCCTGCTCCCCACCAACACATTTCTCATTGGAAAGTTCTGTGTCTTTCTTTTGTCTCATCTCTCTGCATTTGGACACCTCTTAAGGTGTAGTAACCAAATTTCACAATTTTTCTTGAGGCGTTTCCCCACCCCTCCTCATTTCAAAAGAAGCCTGGATTTTTTAAAAAAAATCCACCTTGGACCAGTGGGCAAAAATAGTGCTGATCTATTATTGGCAGAGTTCCCATCTCCTGCTCTGGAAAACAAAATGTTTCCTGACAACCGGGGTGGGGGGGGTGGGAGGTTGGAATGAGGGGTGTGTGTGTCGCACAATGCGATTGTCTCTTCTGAATCACACTTGCTTATACTGCAAAGGATGGTATGTAATTTGTGGTAAGAGAGAGATGCTTTGGCTGCAGTCCTCAAACCACTTAACGGTGGAGCTCCCTCATAGGCTTCAGCCTGCCCCCATTTTGAGTAAATGAGTTAAAGAAGACTGTGGCCTAGCAAAACAGCAGAAACAGAACAAGTGTTAAGTGGCTCACACGACTCCCACCTTCCAGAAGCTGCCCAACTCTGCCCTTGTTTATGGCTACAGAATATCACCATCAGTTAGGAAATGTAATACCCTGGTGAATATCAATATACTTTTAGTCTGCTCTTGGTTTTAGTCTGAATGTATATGGCTGCACTGCATGTTACAATTGGTGCTGTTGAATAATAATAATACTATATATACATATATCAGCCAGGTAGTTCAGAGAACCAAACACACCTCATAGAATCAGAGCTGGGGGTGGGCATCTAGTCCAACCCTCTGCAATACAGGAATCTCAACTAAAGCAACCACATTCCTTTGTGATCAGTTAGACAGAAGATCAATTACTGAAATTGTTTGGTGTTTACTGGAAAATGCGTAGACAAATGCCTTCATTGTTTTGAGAAAAGTCTTGCATTCTGACCTCATGCTTGCTTATTCAAATACTTCCAGCTACAGTCCAGTTTGGACATCATGCCAAACCATGGTTTGCCAAGGTTTTACTGTGATCTGGCATGACATCTGAATTGGCAAACTAAGCTGAGATTGGCTGTCAACTTCCCTACAGTGGCAGGTTGATCACGTGAAGTTCTAGGAGGAAATGAAGTAATGTTGTAGTGGAAGGATGGGCCTCCAGCTATTGCTGGACTACAACTTGCAGCATCCCTGCTCATTGGGGTTGATGGAGTTGGAGTCCACCAGCATACTGTACGGAGGACCACAGCTTCCCCATCTTGCTATGCACGCCTTGGTTCAATTCAGATATGCTACAAACCATGGTTTGTGTTAATCATGCTTTCGAAATGAGCATACAACCAATCCATGGTTTGTGCTCTGTTCCTTGCTTCCCCAAGAGTCCCTTGATGCTGTCCCAAACCATTCTGCTGTGCCTTGCTTTTCACAAAGCAATACCATGTGTGAGGCTTTGTTAGTATTTCATTTATTTACTTGCAGACTTTCTAACCAGTGTTTTTTCTTCTATGGTTAGGGACGTGGGTGGCGCTGTGGTCTAAACCACAAAGCCTAGGGCTTGCCGATCAGAAGGTTGGCGGTTCAAATCCCCGTGATGGGGTGAGCTCCCATTGCTCGGTCCCTGCTCCTGCCAAGCTAGCAGTTCGAAAGCACGTCAAAGTGCAAATAGATAAATAGGTACTGCTCTGGCGGGAAGGTAAACGGCATTTCCGTGCGCTGCTCTGGTTTGCCAGAAGCGGCTTAGTCATACTGGCCACATGACCCAGAAGCTGTCTCCGGACAAACTCCCTCAGCCTATAGAGCGAGATGAGCACCGCAACCCCAGAGTCGTCCGCGACTGGACCTAATGGTCAGGGGTACCTTTTTCTTTACTCACCATGGTTACAGTAAGTGCCACACTTTAACAACAAAAGGAGTACCTTGAGTACCCCCGCTCCAAAAAAGAGCACTGTACTCTTCACCAAGTAGTCACGTTGGTCAGTTATCTGATGGGAGCAGTGCAGCTGAGGATTCTCTTGCCCCCAAAGGCCACAGGCTCCTCATGCCGGGCATATACAGAATTGCGGCTGAAATCTTTTCTCCCCAAGTCCGATACAAATGCCATGACTTGGCAGCAGATGGCTTGACAGCATGAAGATGCTGAGTTAGCAGGAAAGGATTGATCACATCATTGTCTTAGGGGACTTAGGGGAATTCTGATCTGTTAAATGCACTTCTTTCTCATGGCCATTTCAGGCCTACATCCCAGCCCTAAGAGTTGCTGCCCTGGCATAATGAATACTCCCCTCCCAGTGCCACGATACTATTTGGGCCCCATTTCTTCAGTCAGGGCTAGCTCCAGATTTGGGAAGGCTTGTGGGGGGGGGAGTTCTCATTGGTGGACCCCTTCTTATTTTAATGGGCTCCTTTGGTCTTACCTGGCAGTGGGGACAGCAGGAGGGCTGGGAGCTACTGCTTTAATTTCCCACAAAGCACCGAACACAGTGTCACTCTGGGTGTCCTGAACCCCTAGCTTACCTGGGGGCCAATATGCAAAGTCCAAAGTCCAAGGGTCAATCCACACAAGCAAAGTCTAAAGGTCAGGAAATGCAGCCCAGGGTCCAGCCAAGTAGTCAGGTCTGAAGTCCAGCAGTCAGGATCCTGTCAAACCTGAAGAACAGTCCTGTAGAGGCCCAGAAGCATCCAAGCCAAGGTTCATCAACATGGGCAGTTGAGCAGATGCAACACCTCAGCTCTGCTGCTGTTTTATAGTTTGCATGCTGATTGCAGCTTCTGGGCTTGACGAGGCAGGTGACCCTCACCTGTTCCAAGTCCACTGCAGCTGAAGAATCACACACCTCCTCCCAGAGCTAGTGAGCCCCACCCTGGCCAGCTAGGGAGCTGGGCTGTGGGCGCTTGCCTGCCTCAGCCTCCTAGAGCACCCCTCTCACTGCTCCCTATGCCTCAGAGCCCACCGTGTTTGTGGAGACAGCCCCCCCCCCAGCATTTTGATGTCCCGGATCCAGTCGTAAGAATGTTGGTGGGTGTGAGACTGGCTGGTTAAAATTGCACAAATTAAATGCATGGAAGGCGGAGAGCTTAAAAGCTCTTTTGTACAGGGTTTTTCTGGTGCAGAAATAGCTTTCAAGCACTCAGACTTGCTTACTGGGCGTGGGAGGCTCTCATGAGATCTCGAATGGCCCCAAAAGATCTTTCTAGAGTCTCCCAGAGCCTAGTAAGCGAAACAGCGAACATTTAAGGGGGGTGGGTTTGCAACCCATTTGGCCCACTGCCTCTGGCAGGTAATATGTCTTGTGCAGGGATGGGTCCAAGGGGGTGGTTTAACTACACACATTTTTGTGTATGTGAACCATCCCCAGAACATAACCTCGGTGCAAGTTGTGAGTTAGTGTACTGTTCTTATTCTATTGCATTTGGAATGTGAGCTCAGTTACATTTGTGAGAGAGACCCCTCAGAGTATGTACCTCAGGTTACATACGCTTCAGGTTACAGACTCCACTAACCCAGAAATAATACCTTGGGTTAAGAACTTTGCTTCAGGATGAGAACAGAAATTGTGCAGCAGTGGCAGCAGGAGGCCCCATTAGCTAAAGTGGTGTTTCAGGTTAAGAACAGTTTCAGGTTAAGAACGGACCTCCGGAACGAATTAAGTACTTAACCCGAGGTACCACTGTAAATATATTTATATGGGTAAGCAATATAAAGAATGCTGTCCTGTATTCTATTATTTGGGTTTCCCCGGTAAAAACTGAAATAATATTAGTTAGTAATGGCAGGAGTGAAATTTATTTGTGTGGCCGCGAGCTATCACAAAGGTAGAATATCAATAAAAAATAAAATGCTTGAACAGTACCTACAACATTGCTGGGAAAAGTAAAATAGCACTTATGTGTCATTAAAGACTGGCACATTCCCAACCTAGAGGTGTCCTCTTACAAATAGTTACACGTGTGTGTATATATGTGTTTATACATCTATATATGTATATTTTGTCACCCTGGCCTTCTTTGGAGGAAGGTGCGGAATATAAATCTAATTCATCATCATCACCACCACCACCACCACCATCATCATCATCATCATCATCATCATCTCTCTCTCTCTCTGTGTGTGTGTGTGTGTGTGTGTGTGTAAATACCTTTTCTGTTAAATATAAGGCAAATCTGTATAATAAAGACAACATCTAGGGATGGTTTATTTGGATTCTTTTCCTCTTCAAGATGCCACATGTGATCTCAACCTTGCACCCTCAGCATTTGCTGCTGCTGCTGCTTTTATTTAGCTGTCAGGTCAGCATCCCTGCTTCACCCAACTCCTTCTGTTGTACAGCTGGGCATTTCTCCTTATGGATTGCCCCCAAAGAGGAAATGCATCACCAAACAGAGGACAATGAAATGCAGGCCTGTTTCATGGCAGCCGTCCTACAGATAGCTATTAGCTATCAGTTATCTTGGAGAATTCTTAAAGAAACCCTAGAAAGTAGGCCAGTATTACTCTCCCTGCATTGGAGGTGGCTGCCCTCCATTAACATGGATTATAGGAGTGACTGTCACTTTCTGTCCAAGAAATAGGAGACCTCCAGAATAGGTAGATGCCGCCTTCACTGCCCATTTCTGAATGCAATCAAGTTATCTGGGCACATGCATTATTATTTTTTGCTCCTCCCGCCCAATTTCTGTCTGCATTGGCTCAGCCTCTCCTACAGTGAAAATGCCCCCTTAAACATGGCCATATTTCATTGGATCCACCCATAGCTGTCAACATTTTCCTTTTTTTAAGGGAAATTCCCTTATTCTGAATAGGATTCCTCGCAAGAAAAGGGAAAAGTTGACAGCTATGGATCCACCTCTGAACTGAAGAGAAGTGAGCAATGATGACTGGTGTTGGGGTCTTTGCTCCTTTCATTGGGGTGGTGGCTGTTGGGGAAATTTTTGTGGCCCTCTCTCTTTTTCTGCTCTTTTAGGTGCAACAACCCTTTGGTGTTATGCCACATCCTCACAGGAGCCATTTAGTAATTGATGACAATTGCACTTTCTCAGAAATGTGTCCGTTGGCCCAGAAAAGTTGGTATCTGTGCTCTGGGTTTCTTTCGTCCCCCCTCCCTCATTATTTTGATCCCAGCCCCTCTCTTTAACTCAGTTTGGCTCTCCACATGTCAATCGAGCATCTATTATCTTTCCCTCTCCTAATTTGGCACCTGATTCCTCCCTCCTCAGCCCTTCTGTACAGATAACTTACTGTTCTGTCTCTCTCTCCCTCTCTCTCACTCCCTAACTCCCTCTACAACTTTAACCAAATAATTGCCAGTCACAACGGACTATTTCCGTAATGAAAATCAATATTTTCCATAATGAAAATGGCCCATTTCTGTAATAAACCACATATTTGATCATTCTAAGCTCTGGCTTGTCCCTTATGGTAGACCTAGTTTTCCTATGGCACAATGTGACTATTGCTTAAAGGTCTGAAAACAAGGAATCGGGTGTATGTGTATATTGTTATACATGTGTTGACAAGGACACATGGTAGAATTTGCAGAAAATGCATTTTCCTTGGCCAACAATGATTTCAATAAGGGTCTTCTCTTCAACGAACTCAAGACAAATGCAAGATCCTCCCACAAACACTACCTTTTAGTAGCATCACTGCATCAGCCAGTATCACACTGTTTCATCAAAATTGCATGTGGCGCTCTGTGCATTCTGGGGACTTTAAATCATAATTCATGATAGAGAGTTTTTGATGTTTCTGCTGTTGGACTCGCACATAACCTTGGGAACCTATTCCAGAAGATGCAGTGGTGGTAGCACCACGAACTCTCTTAAGTGTTCAAGTTGACCGATGCCAACGCACAGTGCTGTAAGGAAATTGCTTCTCCTGCGATCACGTTACACAGATTTATGGTTCAGGATTATCGATGCAACCTCAGCAGTAAAGGCAGTTAAGGGCTACTTTCAAAAATGCTTTTGTACCGCCCTAGGCATACATCATTTGTGATTCTGATTTATCACAGGTACTGAATTGCAAAACCTTGGAAATAAGACGTGCTGCTGAGACATTTCACAATACTTTCTATACCCTCTAGGAACACATCAACACCATGCTAAAACACTAACATTAATCTTTGCAACACCATTCAGGAAAGTCTGAAACAATGCTTCCCATTCTCTCCAAACATCAAACAGCCTTTTGGTTTTTGTCATCTGTTCAAGCATAATCATACACCTCTGTATTGATCAAATAAGAGAGGGGAGCCCATATTTACATTCTGATCTAGGAAACAAGTTGCTGACCAGTCATATCTGCCTCCAAAAAACTTTGGATTGTATTCCTCATCCTATAGACAGATGATAGCCATAAAATCTGCATGCTAGTACAGCTCTACTTATTCCAATCAAACAACTTTTTTCTTTGTTGGAGCAAAGTTAATCAATTACCATAACTGATGTGTAGTTGGTTACAGGGAACCATGCAGAGGGCCTTCTTGGTAGCAGCGTCTGCCCCATGGATGTCGAAGATATAAGTAACTATGTAAACCTTCAGAAGAAATCTGAAGGCAGCCCTGTACAGGGAAGTTTTTAATGTTGAATGTTTTATTATGTTTTTGTATATGCTGGAAGCCGCACAGAGTGCTTGGGGCAACCTAGTCAGATGGACGGGGTAGAAATATATATATATATATGTGTGTGTGTGTGTGTGTGTGTGTGTGTAGAGTCTGACAGTCCCCCACAACAACTTTTGGGAAGGGGGCCACAGTGTGTGGGGAGGGGGGGGACACTGGCCAGCCCAGTCCTACAAGTGCATCACCACTTGCAGTGGTTAGGACTGAAGCCATAATGCTTATGGGAGCCAGTGTGGTGTAGTGGTTAGGAGTGGTAGACTCGTAATCTGGTGAACCGGGTTCGAGTCTCCGCTCCTCCACATGCAGCTGCTGGGTGACCTTGGGCTAGTCACACCTCTCTGAAGTTTCTCAGCCCCACTCACCTCACAGAGTGTTTGTTGTGGGGGAGGAAGGGAAAGGAGCATGTTAGCCGCTTTGAGACTCCTTCGGGTAGTGATAAAGTGGGATATCAAATCCAAACTCCTCCTCCTCCCCCTCTTCTTCTTCTTCTTCTTTTTCTTCTTCTCATCTCTTTTTACACTATCTTATAGATCACCACTCTTTATATTAAAATATAATCAGAATTCCTTTGGCTGCTTGGCCATCCGGCAGGGTACTAAAGTAAACAACCTCCACCCCCTTTGCTGGCTGGCTATAAGTCAGCTTGAAAAGGTTGCTCTTAAATATATCGATCCCACTCAGCTGAGTTTCACACCACCTTTAAAAGGGATACACTAGAGCAAGCAAAAATCAATCCAGCATCTTCCTCTTTGTTGGCACGGCTGATCGGTGATTCTCTGCGCTCCTGCATAAAATTGCTTCTGAATTTCAGAGCCAAATGGAATAGCCCATCAAGAGGAGATTGCAGATGGTCAACATCAGGGCTTCTCTTTAGGAAGTGTTGTGGTGGTGATGGGGAAGGAAAGCACCCCTTGTCAGCACAGTCGCTTAAATAAGGCAGAGTCCAGAGAGAAAGTAAATCCTTCTAACACTTTGCTGAGGAAAGCTGAATAAACACGGTAAAAATCTGAAGAGAAAGGAACAGACAGGTGTAGGCTTTCTTTCTTCAGGCCTTGCAGAGTGGCCTTTGGCCAAAAACACAGATGAAAAGCTGTAGGCTAAACCAGCCTCATGTAACCAGCATGCCTGGACCTAATTAATGCAAGAAGGGGTTAATGTCATAGAGTTAGCTGTCCTGCCAGGCTTAGCCTATGCCGCTTCCCCTCACCTTGGGAGGAAATGGGCAATCCTGACCGTTGGCATATGAGAAGCTCTGAGCTGCTCCCACCAGCTGCATGGCCTTACCCAGCCTCTTTTGTTTCAGATAACAATGAAGTCTAAAACAAGCATTTTCCTATATCAATAGTTTAGGAACCTTTACTATATTGTAACCAAGCAATGTTTTACTACCTATGTGTCTTTTGCTGACTGCTGTATGGAAAATCACATGACTTAGACCTTTGAAGAGTTTGTAAGTAAACCATTTTTATAATTTACTGAACGTGGTTTTTTCTATGCTGGGGGAAGTGGGAATCTTTGGAACGAGATTTTAAAGTGGCATAGTTTGGAACTGACTGGAAAGGGCACATTTTAAGATTTTACAGCCTATATTTCCATGTTTTTATTTGCTGCATGTTTTGCTATTTTAAATCTCTGGTGGGGTTCTCTCACCAAAGAGTACTTGCCCCAAACCTGAAACTTGACAGCCAAGGATTTTCTAACAAAAGCTCCTGCAGAACTACACAGCCAACCAGGGGCTTGTGCTAAATCAGCAAACATCATGTCACTATGTCTTGTTGCTATGCAACACCGCTAACCCACCCGCTGTTCTTCATTAGCTGACACCAGAATTAACACTTAAGTTACAAACTGAATGAGCCCTGCTGTTGTACTTCCAACACTCCTTTTTTTATTTTGATCATGGAATGATTCCCCAGGAGCATCTAAATATCTGGGTAGCTCACTGATTCTACACACTGAGTAACTGTATTTCACTTTTTGACTAATGTTAATATTATTGTGGTAGTTATTGAATGGTATAAAAGAGTGACCGGGGGCGGGTGGGCTTGCAATTTAATCTTGAATATTTTAACCTTTGCTTTGAATGTTGCCTCCTCCAGAGTGGTTTAACAATTCCTCTTCGGAGGGGAACTCTAGGAATTGTAGCCCTGGGAGAGGAATAGGGGGTCTCCTAATAATTCTCAGTATCCTGAACAAACTACAGCTCCCAGAATCCTTTGGGGGGAAGCCTTGACTGTTTAATGTGGTACTGCTTTAAATGTATGGTGCGAATGTAGCCCTGGTTTCCTTTTGCACATGAACTTCACGCAGTCTTTCTTCATAGCTGCTCAGAACAAAAATGAAATTCAGCAGCATGCCCCAAACTTCGTCTTCCAGATGTTTTGGGACTACAACTCCCATCATCCCTAGCTAACAGGACCAGTGGTCAGGGATAATGGGAATTGTAGTCCCAAAACAGCTGGGAACCCAGAAATAGCAGCTCAGGTTAAGAACTTTGCTTCAGGATGAGAACAGAAATTGCGCGATGGCGGAGGTCTGGCAGCAGCGGGAGGCGCCATTAGCTAAAGTGGTACCTCAGGTTAAGAACAGTTTCAGGTTAAGAACGGACCTCCAGAATGAATTAAGTTCTTAACCCAAGGTACCACTGTAGTTGTTTATTTCCCTGACATCTGACAGGAGGGCGTTCTACAATGCATAGCATTTAATTCAACATTTGTTCTAAATTCCAATGGCTAAAATGAGTGCTTTTTCTGGGGGGATGCAGGGGGATGCATACCCCTAAAAAGTTTGTGAATCTAATGGAAGATTCATCAGTTCCGTTGCTACCCACGATGGCAGCCTCATTTCCTGTCACGGTGTTTCCTGAGTCTCAGATGGAATGAGATTACCCCTAAACATTTTTTAAAAAAGAAAAAAAGCACTGGCTAAAACGATAGCTTGCATGAAATATTGTTAATGGGACATTGGCCTGGTAATAGATATTATCAAGACAGCCAGTGTGATTAAGTGGCTATCAATTGCTGCTAGTCATTAGGCCTTTGTATTGCCTCTGTTATGGGAGGCAGTGTACCACTGAATGCTGGGAACCACAGGTGGAGAGAGTGCTGTTGTGCTCAGATTCTGCTTGTGGGCTTCCCATTGGCACTGCAAGAACAGGATGGATTAGATGCTCTTCTTATATTCTTATCTCACAGGCCTCTTGTGAGGATCACATGGAATAATGCTTTCTCCTGCTCTTCTGTTCCCCCATGACCGGCAACAGTACAAGGAAGAGCAGGAAGCTAGGGCAGTTATTCCCATCCTTGTAGCAGCAAAAGCGAGAGGTTGCTGTGAGGGTGAGTGAATGATGGTGTCAGTCAATCTCTTCTTGCCAAAAGTAAGGACCAGGACTGGGAGTCTCCTTTTGCCTGTAGGGGCCTTTGAGTCAGAGGGAGCCACTACAGGCATAGAGAGGCTTCAGTGCACACAGACCCAATACATGAACTCACTGTGATCAAGGGATTGGAAATGTTTGTTTGTGGGGAAGCCTAACAGACAGAAAGCAAAGGAGAGTTTAAGCCAATTTCTTTTAACAGTCAGCAAATTAGGAAGTCAAAATATAGGCGTTCTGATGAGTCCAATCCACTTGGGCTTTGATTTAAGGTGTAACTGGAAATGCTTCAGCAGTAATTTGCATCTTCCTAGCACTTAGGTTTATGCATATTTAATGATGACGTTGAATAATTTTGAATCATCCTGGATCAGCAGCACACGCCTCTACTTTCTGCAGGCAAGCTCTAAATAACCCAGAAATGCTTGTGTTTATGGGGGAGGGGGGGAGTCACAGGGAGACCATGGCTGGTCCGGTCAAAACAAGGTGCCAAGAAGGGGCTGCATGTGAATAGTTTCTAATGTGGAGGCAGCAGCTACAAGAAGCAATTCAAAGTGGGTTGTGTGTGGTCCACTTGTGGTGTGGGTGGCAGGGCAGAGCTGCACTACCGACAACAGAATGGCTGTTACTGATTTTGATAAGGATGGTTTGCACCAACGGGAAGCCCCATCCAGGTAAACAGCAGCGACACCGATGTTGGGAAGCTGGCTCTGTGACTACGTCAAACCACTTGCCTCAATACTGGTGTGGTCCAGGGAGCATGACCAGGGGAAGAGGGGGTGCTCAGCATATCTGATTACATTTGGGCAAAAAAAGTGGCTCAGATTCGTGAAACCCAGGTCACTGAAACAATTACTAATAACGTTTGGCATCCCACATGGCACACAGAAAACATAGAGCCTCAAGAACATTCGCTATTGGATTTCCAGCGGCATTTTGCAACATAGCACACCTGCCATTGCAGAGGAATTTGCCATTTGATTGTTCCAGCCACGTTTCCTGTTGGCAGTATTCAGCTTTGGCCTGCACTGTATTTTGTGTTTGATTTGTGTTCTCCAGGTGGCATACAGAGGATTTCTTATTTAGCAGGTATTGCTGAAGCTTTTGCTGTGTGACGCTAGTGAATGTATGGGCTGCTTTGCTTTCTCGTTATGAGATTTATTTTAAAGATCAACCATCAGATTACTTTCTTTTTTCCAAAATAGTCAACAATTTATAAGGAAGAGGCTTATAACGGAGCTGCTGTGTTCAGCTGATCAGTAGTTAGATTAAGGAATTTAGAACACTTAAGAGTGACAATTATTAGGCAGGAGATTGTGTGTGGGGAGTGCTCCTGTTTAGGTTGCCAGCCAACCGATCACACTGTCCTTCAGCATGTTCCTTCCCCCTACCCCAGTCATCTTCTCCCCAACAATCAATCAGCATTCCATGCCCATTGAGCATGCTCAGTCAGCATGGGGTTTTATTTGTCCCCACCTCCATTAGGTAAAGGTAAAGGGACCCCTGACCATCAGGTCCAGTCGTGGCTGACTCTGGGGTTGCGGCGCTCATCTCGCTTTATTGGCCAAGGAAGCCGGCGTACAGCTTCCGGGTCATGTGGCCAGCATGACTAAGCCGCTTCTGACGAACCAGAGCAGTGCACGGAAAGGCCGCTTACCTTCCCGCCAGAGCGGTACCTATTTATCTACTTGCACTTTGACGTGCTTTCGAACTGCTAGGTTGGCAGGAGCTGGGACCGAGCAACGGGAGCTCACCCCGTCACGGGGATTTGAACCGCCGACCTTCCGATCAGCAAGCCCTAGGCTCTGTGGTTTAGCCCACAGCGCCACCCGCGTCCCCCACCCACATTAGCTTTTCTTTAAAGGTGTATGTGTGTGTGTGTCTGCACAGGCGCACAAGACCTCAGGTTCCCCATAGCTTGCTGATACCTCCTTCTTTGGGCTTCCTAAGGACCCATACTTGGAAAATTACTTTAATATTAGTATGTAGGATACATATATTTATAAAGATTGCAGGTGTCATGTGCCATATTGAATGAGGCCTCCCTGCTCTTCTCTCACACACCTAAATAAAACTATAGAACCTGCCAGCATTACTCCAAGGGGAGAGGGGGGAAAATACTGCTGGCATCCCAAAGTCCATTATTCACAGCCACACAGGACTTGGGAGATAATACATAACTGTCCACCCAAGCAACTGCTAGCATTTCATGAAAAGGTTCAAATAAACATGTCCCCTTTTATGTGTTAGCTTATATGTGGCCACAGGTATTCACATTTTGAACCCAAAGCCTGAACATCAGTTTTTTCTTTTGTCTCAAATCTACCTGAATAAAACATGCAGCGTGAGTCCCTTTTCTAAGGCACCTGCGCGCTTTGGAACAAAAATATTTCGCTCTTCTGACTGAGCATAGATAATAACATCTTCCAGTTTGAACTGCCAGCGCTTCACTCCACCCTGCCCCCAAGAACACATTTACAAAATCAATCATTCCTTCCTTTTGTATTTCACTTGCAATAACTCGGATGGAAATGACCTAAAACATCCTTGGTGATGATTCCTTTCTCGATGATTAGGAGTGCTTCACCCTCCCCAAGAAAGCCACATTGTCGGCTTATAATTATTTCCAGCAGTCCCTCTTGGCTCCGTTTGGTATGGATCTTAGATCAATGGCTTCTGGTCTGCAACAGCTCTGCAGAACTCCACTGCCAAGAAACCTCCACCTTCATCAGGAATCCAGACTGCAAATTGTCAGTAATCACAGTGGAAAGCTACATTTAGGCTCCCACTTTCCCATAAGCTCTCTGCAGCCCCTTCCATTCTAAAATTCTTATGTTAGCATCAGACAGGCCTCAAAAATATGTCTCATCATAGGGAAAGGGGACGGGGAATGAAGAAATTGGCTCCGCCCCCCATCCTCAGATATATGGCTCACCCGTTTAATTTATAGTGCTGCCCACATTTTTCTCTCTGCAGCAGACAAAATATTTAGCCCCTGAAATCTCCCTCCCTCCCACCCTTCTCTCTCTCTCCTCTTAGAAAAATGCCTATCATGACAGGTATATGTCTGTGTTGCAGAAGGTCACATCTGTGGTCCTCCAAATGTCATTAGACTCCAAACTCCTATCAGCCCCAGCCTGTGTAGTCAAGGGCCAGTAATGGTGGGGGTTGTTCCAACAACATCAGGAGCACCACAGATTCCCTGTCCTCTGGCCTACTCGGACTACCACTAGCTCATGCAGCTTCTTTGCCATCACCACTTGAGACCCTTAAGCACAGATCCCTGGGATCAAACCAGGGTTCTTCTATATGCAAGGCATAGTGATGGATCATTTTCTACCAGAAGTCTTATACCCTCCACCGCTTGGAAATTCAGGTGAGGAAACCCCAAAATCTGTGCCATTTTGAAAACCGTGGTGAAAACCAGTGCAGTTTTGAAAAGTTCAGTTCGCCATCTTGATTCAAAATGATGTCCAGTTGAATCCAAACAAAGAGGAAAACCTGCTTCTTGTTCTACTTGATCACTTTCTTTAATTTTCTAGCATTTCTTGAAAGGCAGGTGGCACCTTATTTTACAATCAGCAACCAATTTTCCCCCTTTCTTTTAGCATTTATGGGGAGCAGGGCAAAGATGCAAATAATAATGCAGAATCGTTCTGCCTACTTTTGCAAGAAGCTCACAATTCTCTTTATCCTCAAAACTGGAAGAAAGAACCTGATGGCATAACTGTAACATCTCAGCCACCAATACCATTTATTTTCACAACACTCTTGCTAACATCTACTTGATTTAAGACATTCATAGGTAAAGGTGTCTTAGTAAGACACAGCAATGTGAATTGGAACATAGAAGGGTGTTTACTTCTCACTGTTTACAGTGGTACATATATTTATCCAAATGTTGTGTGGGACATTCAGAAAATTAGGAGCTATAAAAAAGGGGTGTGTGGATTAAATTTGGATGACAAAATCAGTCTGATTAGGAAATAGGACTTGCCAAAAGCAAAGCAGGATCCTTCTAAATTGTTGCAAACGGAACTGAGGTCTCCAAGCAATTCATAGTTATTTTGAGATTCAGACTTTAAAATAAATGTGCAGTCAATGTATCTGCAAAAAATGAAAATGTCATCTCTTTCATTCATTCCTCTCACCTCACCTTCCCCTAGCCTCTCAGAAGTCAAATAACTGCTGCTGGAAAATTCTACAATAGTGGGACAAAACTGACCATGGAGCCTAGCATTTTTATAACAGGTTCATAAGAGAAAAACTGTATCTATTTATAGAACACAAAACTAAGAAATTATCATTAATAACATTTTCTTTGGCTGCGTCCCAAGGAGAAAGAGTACAGACTCCTTGTATCTTTAAAATATATTTAATCGACACTCACATTGGTAATAAACAGATTTGTGATATTGAGCTGACGGTGTTTTAGCAGATGACTCAGTCTTTTTAATTATAGCCTCCAAATGTATATTAGAACCAGGGCTGAATGCAATTCCTGTGAGAAATGTCATTGGCATTATCAAAACTTCCCATAGTTTCCCCTCAAACATTCTCTGACATTCACCCTAAGTAGGAATCTCCAAATCAGCCTCGCATTCTTTTTAGGCAAAATCAATGCTAATCAGAAGATGGTGAGAATATGCCTGTGTCTGTCTGTACTATGGATGGGGGAGAAATCTGGTTCAACTGATGTTTAAAGGTGAATCTACCTCATTCTCACTTTCTAAAACAACACACAAATCAAAACATAGCCATCCTTTTAATTTGCACATGTCGAAATTTTGGTAAAGTATTGTGTTTTTATGTTATGCTTTATTCTCTTAAATTTTTCGGAGTCACTTGGAGGCTCCTTATGTGGCAAGAGACTTACCAATTTACATAGTAGTAGTGGTAGTAGTTGTAATTGTAATAGTAATGTCCCATTGATTTCACTGCATTTAAGCATGACTAAGATTGGATCAAACTCTATGTGGCCAATAGCTTTTTCAAACCAGCTTGCCTTAGTGGCACACAAAAGAGAGATTATCTAGGTGGGTACTGTGTATGTTGGTGTGCTAATGTTGTAAAGGTAAGGTAAAGGACCCCTGGATGGTTTAGTTCAGTCGAATTTGATTATGGGGTGTGCTTTCAGGCCGAGGGAGCCAGCGTTTGTCTGTAGGCAGCTTTCTGGGTCATGTTCGAATCCGCACAACAGGGTGAGCTCCCATTGCTTTTACCCAGTTTCTGCTAATGTTGTATGTATGAGGATGAAGGCAAAGCCAGCCATGTGGAATGCTGTATACTCGTTTTCCTTCATGCCTAGCAGTGCCATGTTAAAATCAGGTGTGAGCTCTTTGGAAACTCAAAACAAACAGATGCCTGAACTTACCATTAAGGTCTTTCAAGATCTGAAATTATTTCCATATGTATATTAATTATAATTGATTTGATTGATTTTCGCTGTTGCCTTTAAGTTTTATTGTAGCGTTTCATATTTTTATGCCGTCTCCTACTATTTATTGTTTTGCACATTGATTTTTATGTTTCAATAAGGTCTGTAATTTGCAAGCCGCTTTTGAATTTTTTTTATCAAATTCAAAGCAGGAATACTTGGAATACTTCAGTATTCTATTGCAATAATGAACAAACATGTTACCCTAGTTGGGGTGTTTCTTGTCATCTGGGCAGTCCAGAACCTCCATACGCGCTGCCCAGGCTTGCACCCCAGGGAGGTCTCTTTGGGGCTGGCAACACAGAGGTTTGACTTCAGCCCTGGAGGGACACTGGTCTCTCGAGACGGATGGATGCTAATGACAACAATAATCAGCACGTCCAGAACATAGGAAGATGCACTGTAAAGAGTGAGATGTAGCAGTCCATGTGGCTCAGTCTTGTCTGCACTGATTGTGGCTCTCTAGGATTTCAGAAGGAAGTCCCTCTGAACCCTACTTGGAGATGCTGAGGTCTGACCTGAGGACCCTCCTGCCTGTATGAACACCACAGCACATTTGAGACACATTTGTGTCTTTCTAGATTCCTATGTTTGCTTCATCCACAGTGCAGTACTAGGCATGTTGATGCATTTTATGGTTCTTGTTCAGTGCTGGCTTGAAGGGTAAAGGTAAAGTGGTAAAGGGACCCCTGACCATCAGGTCAAGTCGTGGACAACTCTGGGGTTGTGGTGCTCATCTCGCTTTATTGGCCGAGAGAGCTGGCATACAGCTTCCGGGTCATGTGACCAGCATGACTAAGCTGCTTCTGGTGAACCAGAGCAGCGCACGGAAATGCCGTTTACCTTCCTGCCGGAGTGGTACCTATTTATCTACTTGCACTTTGATGTGCTTTCGAACTGCTAGGTTGGCAGGAGCTGGGACTGAGCAACGGGAGCTCACCCCGTCATAGGAATTTGAACCGCCGACCTTCTGATCAGCAAGCCCTAGGCTCTGTGGTTTAGCCCACAGTGCCACCCGCTTGAACTTTTTCTAAAAAGAAAAAAGCAGGGCAGTATTGTTTTGAATAAGCATTTCCTTGGCAATAAGTCCTTCTGCACTTGGTGAGACTTGCTCCCAGGTACGTGTGTATAGGGATACAGCCTCACTCTGGGGTTTGTGCCATGTCTGGAGAATGGCAGAAATGGCTGCAGAGTACCCAGAACCTCTCTGCATTGTGAAATATTTATTGCTGTAGTGTATTTTAGATACTGACAAGTGTACAATGCGGAAAGGCTGCCATGGAATGTATGCACGCCATTTTAAAAAGACGCAGCTGAAACATGGATGCACATCTTATTCCTTGAAGATGCAGCTTCTTAAAACCATCAGTGTCCATGTAAGCTCAGAACAGACCTAATATGCATGTTGCTTTTCAGCAGATAACAATTTCATACCTTTAATACAATATGCCAACAATCACATACCTTTCAACACAATGTGCATACTAAAATGGGTCGGTGGGTTAAACAGCAGCTGCTGTCCAAGTGCAGCTTTCATTGTGTCTCTTGATTCAACTCCAGCAAACTTGCAGCATCAACTGACTGAACGGAAAGGGGGGAAAGAAACAGTCCAAAATGCAGAACTTGGCTGCCTTTTGGGTTTCTGATAAATTGTTGATGAGGTGCCTTTCCCTGTTTCCATCAAGAGCTGCTCTTGCAGCAGGGACCATGTGTGAGCCGGCATGCAATTTCCCTTCTCTCCCCAGAGATGAGAATGTGCCGCAGTTTACTTTGCTTGGGTTGCACTGCAGTGTGATCTATTTTCTTAAGACAGGCACTAGGTGGATCTGTGTTTCGTGCTACAAAGCAGCTGTCTCTCCACAATAGAGGTGTGTGAGAGAGAATCTTTTTTTGTATTTTAAGGGTACCTGCATCACTTCAATAAAGCTGTGTGCTAAAAGAAGTAAAGCAGCAATGTGCTCCCATCATTTCTCTCCTGAACGTGTTGTTAATAATGCAGAGGTTTGCCAGCCATTATTAATTCTTGTACTGCAGTCTTTGCTACAGTGAAATTTCTCCTAATGTACTTCAGAGGTAGATAATTTTTTTTCCCTGGATGCATTCTGCAATGAGAGCAATTTAGTTGTTTCTAGGGTATGCAACAACCAATACACCTGGGCCCTTGGTGGTTGGCTTTTAGAGGTATTCTGTGTTATTTTTATCTGGTACAACCCTCGGCTTGCATATAATATCCCAACTTACTGCCACTTTAGCACATTGTGGTCTGCTTTTGCACTGACGCATGGAAAAATTGTGCATCTTCTCTCCAGCAATTAAAGACAAAGCTTCATGTGCAAAATGCCTAACGTGCTCCAAAGAAGATCTCAACAAGATGCAAAATAATATTAGGAATTCCCCCCATCCCAGACACCTATTGTCTGCAGACTAGGTGTGAGACAATATGCCAGTGTGGAGGCTGGTCATTTAAGGTGAGTGGCGCACCACCCCACCAACCTTAGTCGGCCTTCAGTCAGCCCACACCCATCTGCCTGTCGACATGCAGAGGGCCGGGAGGCCAGCTTGCTAGCCCCAGCTGGGCCGTCACCTTCCAGTCATCCCGCTGCAAAGACCATCGGCCTCTGCTCCGATGTAAATCAGGGACCCAGGCTTCAAAGCCAGGGCACACTATCAGCAGATCGTACTGTGCACACAGAATAGGCATGAGGCTTGTGAAAGCATACAACAACTACAGATTTTTTAATCATAAATCAGGACAAAGAAGCATGTCGTCTCTCTCTTCGTCTTTCTCAGTGAGAACGGGAAAAGCAAAAGCTATACACACAACGGAAGTTCCTAGCAAGCTGTGCTGGAATGTAAACAGACATGTGACACGAAACAGTTCCACACATCTGCTTCTTAAGGTGGAATGGAAATTTCAACACTGCCTTCTTACTTACAGGCAGCACACTGAGGTGGCCCTGACCCTTCCTCCTCCATCTCAATTTTGCTCTCCCTCAGCAGGGAGGAGGATGGGAACAAAACCAGAATTAGTTGGCTCCACCTGTCGTTGGCTCTGGCACCACCTACTGATGGACTCCCTTCCTTCTGCCCTACCAGTCCCCATGGGCATGAGGCACCACTGCAGCCAGCCACTGAAAATCAGCGTCTAGGATTGTGCTGAGCCAGAGGCAGACATCAACAATGGTATGGAGGATGCAACCTGGAATCAGCCATGGTGATACCACTAGACTGATGATCTTGAAAGATAACACTCACATGAAATGTTACAAGGACTCTGAGTGGCAAATGCAGCTTTCTTCCTCCATCATCTACATTGTATATGATTTTTCACCCAAGGCAACAGGCAGGTAAGAGAAGCAGTGGTCAGCTATCAAAGCACAGTAAAAAGCTGTTGGAAGAGAAGGAGTGTGAAGTGGGAAAAGGGGTGGAAACATACTGAGGAAGGTATGAAGGGCTGGTGGAGAAATCTCTCTGATCTAGAAATGTATTTGTGAGCAGAACTCTAAAGCAGCAAACCCAAACGACGAGTTTTGCAATCCAGTTTGTGTGTCAGCGGGCTCTTTGGCATCCAGTTCATAGGAGGAGTTACATGGTGGACCATATGTGGAACAGTGGTGGGGAAAATTAGGAAAGATGTAGCATAAAATTACCCTGTGCTGACAGAATTCTAGCAACTGTGAAGTGTTCCAACGCCATGCTTCAGCTTTGACAGGCATCGAGAAAGTCCACAGTTTGTCCGAAATGCCTATATTTCTCTAGTGAGAACATTATATATGGATTATTAAAGCAACTGATAGATTGCTCCTTCCTCCTGGGCCGTGTTCAGAAAGTGGTGGTGGGGGATGAGTGTTCAGACCCCTGGGCTCTAACTTGTGGGGTGCCTCAGGATTCTGTCCACTCCCCCATGCTTTTCAGCATCTACATGCAGCTGCTGGGGGAGATCATCAGGGGGTTTGGGCTGGCTGTTCATCAATATGCGGATGATACCCAGCTCTACCTCTCTTTGAAGGTGGTGAAGGTCCTGTGTGAGTGTCTGGAGGCAATTGGAGGATGGATGGCAGCTAACAGATTGAGGTTGAATCCTGACAAGCCAGAAGTACTGTTTTGGGGGGACAGGAGGTGGGTAGGTGTGGAGGACTCCCTGGTCCTGATTGGGGTAACTGTGCCCCTGAAGGACCAGGGGCGCAGCCTGGGAGTCATTCTGGACTCACAGCTGTCCATGGAGAGCAGGTCAATTCTGTGTCCAGGGCAGCTGTTTACCAGCTTCATCTGGTACACAGGCTGAGATCCTATCTGCCCATGGACAGAGTGGTGCATGCTCTGGTTATCTCCCGCTTTGACTACTGCAATGCACTCTATGTAGGGCTACCTTTGAAGGTGACCCGGAAACTACAACTAATCCAGAATGTGGCAGCTAGACTGGTGACTGGGAGTGGCAGCCGAGACCACCTAACACCGGTCTTGAAAGACCTACATTGGCTCCCAGTACATTTCTGAGCACAATTCAAAGTGTTGGTGCTGTCCTTTAAAGCCCTAAATGGCCTTGGTCCAGTATACCTGAAGGAGCGTCTCCACCCCCATCGTTCCGCCCTGACACTGAGGTCCAGCGCCGAGGGCCTTCTGGTGGTTCCCTCACTGCGAGAAGCCAAGTTACAGGGAACCAGGCAGAGGGCCTTCTCGGTAGTGGCACCTGCCCTGTGGAACACCCTCCCACCAGATGTTAAAGAGAACAACTACCAGACTTTTAGAAGACATCTGAAGGCAGCCCTATTTGGAGAAGCTTTTAATGTTTGACGGACAACTGTATTTTAATATTTTGTTGGAAGCCGCCCAGAGTGGCTGGGGAAACCCAGCCAGATGGGCAGGGTATAAATAAGTTGTTGTTGTTGTTGTTGTTGTTGTTGTTGTTGTTAGAATGGCCAGAGCGAGCTTGGGAGCCTCAAATGGCTTGCAAGGACATTTCTCAAGTGTGGCTCTCAGTCAGCTCAGCTATTGGAAGTTGTTTAACAACTGCCATGGCTTTGACCTGTGCCTTTTCCCAGCCACTCCTTGGGATCAAGGCAGTGCCTCAGAAATATATGCCAGTGTTGCTGCCAACATCCTTTTTTGGACAATGCAAGTCAAGAGCTCAGGGGCAGAGTAATGGGAAAGAAGAAAGGAACTATGAACTAGCAAGAGAATAGGAGTGACAGGGAAGAGGAAAAGGTAGCTGGGAGAAAACAGTGCTCCAGAGAACAAAAAGCAGCAGGGGGCTGCCTGAGGTATTAGTCGTCATTCACTGCCCTAGGAAAGTATTGGCTATCCAATGACTGAAGACGGGGGGGGGGGGGGGAACGGGACTTTGTAATGACATTTATGTGGGTAATGAATTGAATCTTCTCCATGTAAAACAAGCTGACAATGACTGTTCATTACATTTTAAGACAACAGAGACACAAAATGAATCTGCATTATGATAAAAATTATTAGCTTTATTCTTTTGGCTTGTTAGTAATGTAGTTTGATAGTTATTTATGCTAAAATAGTCTTCTACATGCAGTTCATCAATATAGATTACTAGTCAATAGCAAAAGTAAAAGAGTAAGTTTCGCTTTTTCCCTCTGTAAGAAACCAACAAAACAAAACAAAAAATGTCCTGATAATGATTTGATTCTAGTATTACTGTTTTGTTCTTGTGGAAGGAGGAGATGAAATTACAGACTGTGAGCCCCATGCAGGACAGTTCAAATACAGCACGGGTAAAAAATGAGTTATCTATGAAGAAATACTGCAACAGATGGAGTAGTCGATAAATTATAAGATCAAAATGACTGATCAAAGCAATGTCAGGAGGGAAAAACAATCATTTACTCTTTTTGCCAGTTACAAAGATCAGGCGATTCAGAGGCAAGTGAACATGGTCCCCTTGTAATGTAAAATTATTTCATCTACAACTTTCTTCAATTTTTCTCCTTACATGACCCACTGAAGAAGAGGTAACAAGGGGACGGCTAGTGAAGAAGTCAAACTTGTTTGTACCTGTTAAATGTTGTACTGTGGTGATATAAAACAAATGGTCTAATAAATACATACATAAATAAATTAGTAAGTGATTATTGCAGTCACAAATCCTATTATAACTGCAAACTGGTAACATAAAGCAAGGTGACTTTGAGAATATAAAAAGGTTATATAACTGTATATTCTTAAACCAGTTAAGGCTGCCATCCACACTTAGCCGGGAGCATGTCCAGCTGAAAACAATAGGGACTTGCTTCTGAGTAGGCATGTAAAGTATTGCACTTGTTTACAGCACATCTTTATAGAAATGATTTTGCATCACATGACTGCCATTAAAAAGGACACTTTTAAGCGGCATCAGGTTGTCGCTAACTTAAAAAAAACCTCTTGTCTCTACAATGGATTGGTTTCTGCCACTGATGCATGATTTCCTATGCTAGGACACAGGAAAGAGTACCAGAATACAATCTTCTTCTGAATGCCCTGTGCAAGGCTGTATGTATTCTAAACCAGCTCTAGATGCTGCACAAAATCCATCCTAAATTCTGTAGCCAATATATACTGCAGAACTTCATTGCCTTTGCACATGTCAACCACACTTCAAAGAACGGTATTTTAGAAGGATTTGGGATTTTTCTTTCTGTAAAAGACTGGAGAAGCAGTAGGCACAGAGGGAAAGAGGCAGGGGATGGCAAAGCATGATGACTTATATATCTGGGCCTCCAGGTGTTGTCGAACTACCACCAGCCTCAGCCAGGATAGCCAAGAGTCAGGAATGATGGGAGTTGCTGTCCATTGACATCTGGAGGGCTGCAGGTTCCCCAGCTCCTGGCTTACACTACCTGTAAGGAATACAGGTAAGGCTGCCACCTGATTAAAGAAATATTCAGTCAACTGTAAATTTTATTAGTGAAGTAATGAAGTGATCACATTTACGTGTGACTAAAGCAGTAGGCCCAAAGCAAAACACATACATTTGCTTTTAGAAGATGCCTGCAAGGTATGTGATTTGTAAGAGAGGCATTCCCTCCTGTGTGGCAGTGAACGGGGAAAGCTTCTTCTAAGGCGGTGCTTGCCATCTGCAGTTTGGGAGATTATTTGTAAATTACAGTAAAATAAAGTAAATTTGCCACCTGATTAACTGCAGGCACTTGTTGATGAAAATATTTTAAAGCAAAAAAGGAAAAGATGTGTTATGTTGGCCCATAAGAAAACAAACAAACAAACAAACAAACAAACAAACAAACAAACAAACAAACAAACAAACAAACTCCACAGTATGGCAATGCCTTTATTGGGCCAACTAAAATATCACAGTAAGGAAGCTCTCCAGAACTCTTCATTGGGTAGGAGCGGGGGAAGAGAAAATCTGGCTTGCTGTTAAAGCTATAAAGTCTGCATTGCTGCGGACCCTGGGAAGAGGTAGCAAACTTCATAGATAAGGCTCTCCAAGGTGCCATGCAGGTTGCAAGTTACACCCAGGGATGCTGGGATGAAGAAACACAGTCAGATTCGCCATTTTTTTTTCTTTTGGAAAATATGCATTCCAGCTGTTCTCTATATCTGTCGATCAGTTAAGCTAACAGGTTCATATTATAGACCAGGGAATAAGCATCACCTAAGAGACAGCCAAATAAGGCACTGAAGCTCCACTCTCTGGCCATATTAAATTCACAACAACTGTTGCCCCCCACAATCCAGTGGACTATTTGGTTTTCAACAAGAGAGAAGGGTGGGGAGAGAAAAAGGCGAGGTCCTCAGCACACCTGGCTCTGACCCCAGTATCAGAGAGGATGCTTCCACTGCAAACCCACACTTGCACAGAATACACACAGCCCTTGCTTTATTATCCAACTGATAATGTCATAGAAAAGAATGTTAACAGCTGCTGGAAGATTGCACACTAAACAGAAGGCTCACATTTCTTGCAGTAAATGCTACCTGTGTTAAGGCAATCATTCCTCTCTCTTTTTTTTCATAAACAAATGCTACTTTTCAAAAGCCCAAGGATTTATTCAAAAGGGCAAGCACTGATACACATAGTCAGTTTTGCACAGGAAAGAATACGGTTGTTTCAGGACAAAGCTAAGCAGCTACATATTTGAATATTCCCTCCAGTGCAGGACACTACAGAACAATGGAGGCCAGATTTTGTCTTGGCTTGTGGCTCCCCCTGGCTACAATTTCATATCCTGGAGGAATTTAACATTTGGTTAGGATTCTTGGCTACGTTTGTCCGAAGCATAGCAATATAAGGCAAGTATAAAATTACCAACTTGTCCAGTTCAATGCATGAATTGTGGAATGTACTGGTTAAAATGCAATATTTCATGATAAAAGACGGGAGAGGAAGGGGAGGGGAAATCCACCCAACTACCCTAAAGTGTGTAGCAAAATTTCTAGCTGCACAAATGCAACTTCATCCTGGCATTTCAATCTGCAAATAGAAACCTGATGTTAGGCTTCTCTTTTTGGTTATTTGAAAAAAATTTTCTCTATGCATGAGCTATAGAGTAGGGCATGGCTACATGCAAATCTCTTATCTGTATGTGAGAGAGAATCAGGGTAAACTAACTTGCCAAATAAGCACCAGAGGGGTAGCCATGCTAGTCTACTGCAGGAAATACACGTAAGATTCTTGTGATGCCAAAAAAATAAATAAAAATGAAATGAAACACTTTGTAAATCAGTTAATCTTTTAATGGTGGCATTATTAAACTTCATTTTTGTTTTTGCCAAATCAATTTTTAAGAAGAATATGTAAGTTAAAGAATATATATATTTTTATTTATATCTAACCAAAATGACTACTGGACAAATATAAGCTACATGGACTGTGTAGATATTAAGTGCAGTTTTGAAAGCAAGCTTCCACCTATATTTTGTCATGATCAATCATATTATGCGTGCATGTGCCTAGTTTCTGAGATAGAAACTAGGCACGTGCATACCTAGGAAGAGCATATTCCATGCCATATTTTAGAATATGCATAGCCCTATTCAGGCCTTCAAACTGAGGTGTTCAGGGGTAATGTTTTGCACCAAATAAGCCTCCTGTCCTTCTGCAGGCTCAAACACATCTTGGAACCTTGAAAAATCAGGGTCCAAAAATGTACAAGAATCTCCACCAGCATAGGAGGCTCCCCCACCTCAGACAGTTGCCTTTAAACATGCGGAGGGCAACGGGGCAATGGGGACAAAGCTAGCACACTCATTAAACCTTCCCCCTCCTCACATGTTAAATCCTTGTGATAAAGGCCTGAATAGGATGTATATGTATTCTGGGTTGATTCTGCCAATGGCACCCCTCTCTCCTTAGGGAGGAGGTGGATGGTAATTTCATATTCTGATCTACCATGTGGCTTTACCATATTTCACAGCAATTCCTGGAACCATTCTTCATCTGAAGAAGGAAAATATCACCTCAGCATTCCCTCTCTAGTATAAATGTGCATGCATGTGCGCGCACACAAACCAAAATTACATCAGAATAGTAGAGGTGGAGGAAGGGAAACTGGCCCAACTAGCCTACCCCAGCCAATGGTCAACGATGCCGAGAGCCACAGTTCAACAGCATCTGGAGTGCAACAAGTTGGCGAAGGCTGGGCCAAAACCATGAGAATCTCTCAGGAGCAGCCATTGAAGTTTTCGGAATTGACCAAACTAAACGATTTTGGAAAGGGGAAGCGACAAGAGGGATCCTTAGAACTACCAGGTGAAAACAGTGCCTGGTGGCTTTCGATATTTCTATCTCACCTCTTTAAGGGCACTGAGCAGGTTTCAGGCACTTTAAATAAGCCAATGGCCTTATCTGTGAGATGCACTGGTTCCTTTCAAAGCGGAGGAGCCTCGAGTCAGCAGCAGCCAGCGAAGCAGTTCAATAGGCAAAATTACTAATTAATTCTGCAGAGCAGAGCAAGGGTGAACTCCTATCCTCAGCTGTAAGTGCCAGGAAACAGCAAGCATCACAGCCAACACCATGGAAGTGGACAGTTGCAGTCTAGCAGCCCCACCAAAATCAGAGAGCACATGCCTTTATGGTGTTGGCTGCAATGCCTCAAGTTTTCCCCTAGGGATTATGGGTGAGGGTTGTACCCCTGTAGCAGCTGCTGGCTCTCTCTGGAGAACCACTTCATAGGCCACTTCTGCCTGGATCGGACCTTCTTTTGCAAAGATGCTTGTGCTTCCTCTCCAGCCTACCAAGTGTTGGCTGATGCCATTCTCAGCTACTGCTTTCCACTCGGGCTTTTCTACTGCCTTGCATCTCTTCCTCACTGCCCCTTCTGATTCCTTGTGTTGAGGAGCTGAGCACCTGTCGGTTGTTCAGAGGAGTCGCTCTGAGCTTTTCTTTTCATGCTGGAATTTTGAATTGTTCACCCTCCTGTTTCTTTTCTCACAATGGAGCTCTCTGGAGTAGACTAAGGTAGGCCAGATCAGGATTTGAATTTATTTCATAGAATCACAAAATTGTAGAGCTGGACTGGACCCATTAGGGTCACCTAGTTCAAGCTCCTGCACTGCAGGAATCTTTTGCCCAACGTGGGGCAAAAATTAAATTTTTTTTAGCAGTGGCCATTATTTGTTCTTGAGCCAGAATTTGGGGACTGCATGGATTGTGTGTGTGTGGGGGGGGTGTAACTTTTAACTAAACTTGTCCTTTTCTGCATATCTACAAAGGCAGTTTGATTTTTAAGCCCTATGCCATGTCTATGCAAGCACAGCACTTAATATCTAAACGGAACCTGGCACATACACAACAACATCCTTTAACCATGTTGACACTTCTTCCTTTCTTCTGACTGTTCCGCCTACCCGACATGCCTCTTTAGAACGCCATCTCTTTGCAGTGGACCCAGGGTTTTCTGCTAAATGCTTGTATTGGACTACACCCACAATGAGTAGAAGTCCAAAATATCACATCCATATCCTAAGTTATAAAGGGTGGTGTGTTGGTGGGGGGGAGGGAATGCATGTAAACAAATATATGAGAGAGAGAGCACCTCGCTCCTTTGCTCAACATATAATTAAACAGCGATTTGTAAACAGAAAAATGGAGGCACCAAGAGAAATTTGTCAAACAGGACACATGTGGCGACTGGGATGCACACAGTGGATACAATTACTTCAGCAGTGGTGGGTATTTTTTTTGTTATGATAGACACAATTATGGACATGTCCTGACAGTTTGTAGCTATTTTGCACATCCATCTCCATCCGCGCCTCTTGGTTTGAAGCACAGCATTGTCCTCACAAGTCTGCTACCCTACTATTCAGCCAACAATAAGATGACGATTCAACGCTGGCCTTGGGTGCGCAAGTATACTATGTTGGATAACTGTAGAAACAGGCAGTTTGGCATAAACTTCCAGCACAGTCCCTATCAGTTATCAGTGGTAACTTCCTTATGCTGTAAACAAATTTGCTATAGACTGGATCACACACTTTCACTTTCGTTTTTACTTTTTGCTCTCCTTGTCATCTTTGTCTTTTTCTTCTTTTTCTGACTTTTCTTGTTCATATTTGTCTGGCTTTGTCACACTGTCATATGAAGGTGGTGACGTGGTGGAGCAGCTCCTCTTCCTCGTTTCCAGGGGCAAGTTCAAACTCAACTTATCAGGGTCCATTTTGTTTTTGCCTTTGTCATATATGAATGAAGGTTTACGCACCGGGTTTGAGGCACGGTACCGCCTGTAGGCTCTCTGGATGACTTTAGCGGACTCCAGCTCCAGTTTCCGCCTCAGAGTAGTTGTAATGGGTTCGTAGGAGACTTTGGAAGGGTTAGCAGCCATAAACCGATCTTCCATTTGTACACGGAGAGCATCCATTTCATCACTTTCGCCCAAGACACGTTTCGTGAAAGCAAACAAGATGTCAAGGCAGTGAATTCTGTCGCCGCTGACGATGGGAAGATCCATTGCAATAAGCTGGAGGTGGTTTGGCTTTGGTATTAAAAGAGGCGGCTCCAGAGAAGCTGCAAAATCAAAGAGTTTGCAGTACTCTATAAATTGGGTTGCATCCGGATCAAACTTTTCCCAAACCTCATAGAACATCTCAAAATCGTCTTCGCCTAAAGGCTCAGCGCTTTCTTCGGTGGCAACGCTGAAGTTCTCCAGAATGACAGCAATGTACATGTTGACTACAACCAGAAATGAGATGATAATGTAGCTGACGAAGAAGAAAATCCCAACGGAAGGATTGCCGCAGTCTCCTTTGGTTGTGCTTCCTGGGTGGACTTTTTCAGGGTCACAGTCTGGTGCATTGCTGTTGAGAATGGGAGCCAGCAAGCGATCCCAGCCCCCAGAGGTGGTGATTTGGAAGAGGCAGATCATGCTGTTGGCAAATGTTTCAAAGTTGAACATGTCATCAACCCCAACTTCCTTTTTCACATAGGCAAACTGGGACATTCCAAATATAGCGTAGATGAACATGACCAGGAAAAGGAGGAGACCGATGTTGAACAAGGCAGGGAGAGACATCATCAAGGCAAAAAGCAGAGTGCGGATCCCTTTAGCACCCTTGATGAGACGCAGGATGCGACCTATCCTGGCAAGTCGGATCACTCGGAACAAAGTGGGTGACACAAAGTATTTTTCAATGAGTTTGGACAGGAAAAGACCTGTTTTAAAAAATAGGGCAAACCATTTTATAATATTACATATTAATGTAATACACAATCACATCATTTTCAATCAGGGGCTGCAGTGTGAGGTGGAAATGGCAAATCACTATCCCCATGTTGTTGTTTTTTACCTGGAATTGGCTTTAGTTCACATATTGTGGTTATTTTCTGACTCAACTGTCTTGTGAAAGGTCAAGGAGAGAATGCTAGGCTAGGCTGACATTGGGATGTCTACAGCTCCTGCCGTCACTGGGATAATTAATTTTCTTTGTGTATACTATGGGATGGATTCAAAAATTCTATCCTGCTCACAGGATGTCCATGCTAGATGAAGGGGGTATAGGTAATTTTGCTGAAATTGTCCCCTGTGGCCACTGAACATCTGCTCTGGAAGGGTGAGGGAACCTTCAGACCTGTAAGGCAGGGGAACTGCAGGGGAACAGACAAACATGGTCCCCTACTTCTGCCAGTAGGAACTCAAAGTCCCCTCCACAAACAGAGGAAGGCCTTGTAAGCCACCTTGGAAGGTTTTATATCCTGAAAAGTGGGATATAAATAATAGTGATTTATGAAATAATACTCCTTTTTGAAAGCTGCCTGACCTGGTGGTTATCACTGCACCTTACAGGAACAAAGTTAATTGTTAACTGTATGAAGAAGTGTTTTTATTTTGCCCATTCTGACCCTGCTGCCAATCAATTTCATTGGGTGCCCCTGACATGTCATGAGATGAATTGACATAGGTTTTTCTTCATACCATTTCTGACCCCACTAAATTGAATCCCCTGCATCTACAAAGCCTCAAGTACTTATAAAAGACCTCTGTGTCATTTCTGATGCAGTACAATGTTAAAACAATTCACCATGCATGCTGCAATGTAGACTTCGTAGTCTCAAGTGGAGAAAAAGGGAATTAAGTGGGTACCAGCAGCGTTTACAACAGTTTATGCCAAATCTCCAAAATACTTTCTTTAGCTGACCCTTTTCTTCACTTATATCCATCCTTTGAGCCCCAAATATTTCTTACCTATAATAGAGATAATGACGACCACAAAATCAAATATATTCCAACCAATAGTGAAATAATAATAGCGGAGTGCAATCAATTTCAGGAGAAACTCCCCAGTGAAAAGGATGATGAAAATCACATTGATCCAGTACAAAGTGTCTTCCACAGAGGGGTCCTGGTTATCTGTTTCTACCATCATGGTGATCATGTTGAGACAGATGAGAACCATGATCCCGATGTCAAAGGCTTGCTTGGTTACGAAATCAAAAACAAAGCCTTGGAATTTATTCTGCAGAAACAAGACAGAGAGAAGACAGACAACAAAAGGGTGTGAGGTCATTTCATGGGCAAGGGAAAGCTGTTTTTCTCGGTGAACTTGCTTTTTAAACTTCAGTGAAAGCTTTTGTCTGATTAATGCTAAAAAATTTTTTTAAAAAGATACAAGACATTCTTACTGCTGGCCTGGGTATGGGTTTCTGCGGTTTCTTGGACCCCAGCTTTTTCATTGCATTGTAATATTTCTTCTGTTCTTCTGTCAGAAAAATGTCTTGTCCTCCTAAGTAAAGGAATTAAAAAAACCACTGGTTACAACCATAACTCTAGACTCATGAGTACACACTTGGTCACTGTGCTCCATGTGTTGATAACCTTGAGGCTGGATTACTGCAATGTGCTCTATGTGGGGCTGTCCTGGAAGCTCCAGCAGGTGAAAACTGCTGATGGGAGCAGATGCCAGACAGCCTGTGACATCTGCTAAAACATCTGCACTGACTGCCCATGTGCTCATGGGCCAGCTTCAAGTTTCAAGGTTCTTACATTAATACACAAAACCCTGAACAACTTGGATCCAGGATACCTTAAGGACCTTGAGCCTTAACACCCTGAGCTTGATCACAGAGATCATCTGCAGGAGTGCTGCCTGTTGTACCTCATCTTGCAGAGGCCCAACTGGCTTCAAACAGAAGCCAGGAATTTAGTGTAGCTGGCCACATGCTATGGAACACTCTTTCATCAGAGATATGGCAGGCCCTTTCACTTTTGACTTTCGTGCATTTCTTGAAGACTTTAATGATTATTTGACTTTTTAAAATAGTGCTTTATGTTTATTTGTTGTACACCACACTGATATTTTATGACACAGCGATACAAAAACATTTTTAATACATATATAAATGGGTAAACCCCATTTATTTCAAGTAGATGTGCAAGCGCATGACTTCTTCATGGGTATATTTTAACCACAAAACTTTGGGCAGGATTCACCTAACAAGCCCTGTGTGGAAACTCTGTGTAAGGACTTCTGCTAGCACTATGGGGTTTCCGCCCCTCTCCCTGTGCCCCTCAAATTGGCTCTGGGGTGCCTTCTTAAACTCCCAGAACGGAGTATGGGAGGAAAGGGGGATGCATCCTTCTGTCTCAAAAGCTGATATGCTCATGTAGATGGAACATCGGCATTTTATTCCATCCATAAAGATTAACCCTGCAGCATTCACCTGCCCAGTCTACCAGTGTAGGGATTATTTTGCATTCATGTAGGGTTTGTTTTAAAGAGGAAAATGAAAATATTTGATGCGGATCATTATTTGATGAATACCCTTTGTTCCCTAAGTAATGGAATATCCTCGAACGAAGCCGTTTATTGGCTTCATTTAACTCCTTCTTGAATTGAATTACTTCTGGTACTTGCTTAGTGGTGGTTTTTGGTACATACGCTTTACGTTTCAATTTAATTTATTTTCATCTTCCATAGGCCACTGCAAATTGTATTAGAGGATACTGACAGCTTGCATACAGTGCAGAATGTTGATTTAATTGCACTGCTGTTGTATCACTTGACCTCCAGCAGAAGGAATAGTAATTCTATCAACAGTTTGGATTGGATCAAAAGATTCCCTCTTCCTGAGATGGAAGCAGCTTCCTTAGAAGGAAAGAGTTTCTGTCAGAGAAAAACTCGTTCCAATGAAATTCCTTCTATTCAAGAAATGGAATCCCTGATGCTCCCAAAGGAAATATAGTGGTGGTTTTTTGGGAGGGAAGGACTGAATGGAGAACAACGAGATCCATTAAAAATCATACATATCCGTAACTAACTAATCAACTTCAGAGCCATGATGCTCTGATGTACACTTGGAGTTCCTATCCCTTCTCCCCATACACACCAGAATGTGAAGCTCTTTGCCCATTTGGGGGCAAAGGGCTTGAGTAAGTTGTGGCACCTCAGCTCCAGGTATTCCTGGATGAGGAAAATTATCTACAGCCAAGTCAGTCAAGCTTCAGGTATAGTTATGAAATGGAGACTGCCTTGGTCACCTGGATGGATTATCTATGTAGGACAATGGGGAGTGTGTTCCTGTTGGTTCTGCTGGTCCTCTCTATGACTTTTGATACCACCAGTCACGCTATCCTTCTAGACCTTATGGTGGGAATGGGAGACACAGTTTTACAGTGATTCTGGACCTTCTTGGAGGGGCAGTTTCAGAAGGAGGTGCTAGGGGACTCCTGTTTGATACCTTGGCCTTTGGTCTATGGTGTCTCTCAGGGTTCCATCTTCTTCCCCAAGCTGTATCTACACAAAACCACAGGGGGAGGATGTCGGGGTTTTGAGATCACCAATATGCTGATGACACCCAACTCTCTCTCTCTTTTTCCTTCCAAATTCAATAACCTGGTCAAGTTCTAAAGCAGTGTTTGTTGTTGCTAATGGACAACGTGAGGTGCACTCAGGCACTCCATTTGCCTTATGGCTTACGCTCGTTTATCCATTTGTAAGAGATGCTGGAAAAGGGCAAATGTCTCATTGCAAACTTGCCAATCAGGTTTTATGCTGTAACAAAAAGTTCAGCTGACCATTCAGAAAACTGAATATTGGTGTAAATTAAGTAACACACCAGTCGTACTATATAAGCACCTCCAAATGCTATGGCAGTAAGAAAACATAGTGCTGATTCTGGAATGGTACGCAACTATGACATTCTGAATGCAGTGGTACATCGGGTTAAGTACTTAATTCATTCCGGAGGTCCCTTCTTAACCTGAAACTGTTCTTAACCTGAAGCACCACTTTAGCTAATGGGGTCTTCGCTGCTGCCGCGCCGCCGGAGCACGATTTCTGTTCTCATCCTGAAGCAAAGTTCTTAACCCGAGGTACTATTTCTGGGTTAGCGGAGTCTGTAACCTGAAGCGTCTGTAACCTGAAGCGTATGTAACCCGAGGTACCACTGTATTTCTGTGAAACACAGCTCACTGCGTGAAGTAGAAATGAATAATCTGGACACTTATCTTCTTTTTTTGCTGGTTGAAATTATCAATGATGACACCAATGAAAAGATTCAAGGTGAAGAATGAACCAAAAATGATGAAGATGACGAAGTAAAGATACATGTACAGGTTGGCCTCATATTTGGGCTGTTTATCCAACTATAATGCAAGGAAACATAAAAATAGATCAGTACCCAATGGGCTGCATAGATTATCTTCTAAAAACATGTAGGTGCTTGCTTAAACACCAATACCAAGGAAATAAGAACAAGCATATAGATGTCTGTAGAAAATACATAAGGCCAGTTCACAAAACTAGAGCATATTTTAAAAAACCCAATGTTCCCTTATACATACTGAAAAATGTTCTACAGAATGGCCTTGGTCTTGCAATTGCTTCCTGAGAACCACAGTTGGGATTAGTTTATTCCCATGTTTCACTGGCAATTTAAACTAGGGATACATTTGTTTCTAAGAGTTAATGGTACAGTAGGACTTGAATCCCTGACATCTCTATGTAGGGCTGGAAGACCCCAGTCTGAAATATTGGAGGGCTGCTTCCAATACTGATCCAGATGAACTAATGGTCTTTGCAGCCTCTTATGTTCCCAGGTCTCGGCCTCTAGTGCATGAATGCTTGCTCCCACTCTCCCTTAGCTGTCACTAAAGAGAGGCAGGGGGGAAGAGAATAGAAACAAGGACTTAAGTGAGGGAGAAAATAAAAGGGAAAGTAAGGTCAAACAGGAGGCAGAGCTGCTAAATCACTTTCCTAACCAACAGACTTAAGGTAAAGGGTTAATTTGTGGGTGGACTGGCAATTAATGAGAGTGGGGTGGGAACTAACACTGTAAACGCAGTAAGAAAGACGGGGTTTTGAGAATGGGATCGGGGCGATATACTCAGAACAGAAAGCTAAACTGATAGTTAATAATGTGGTTACAGAAGAGTTTAAAATTGAAAAAGGGACACGACAAGGTTGCCCTATTTCCCCTTTGTTATTTATTTCGGTTCTGGAAGTGCTATTGAACATGATTAGAGAGGATCGGTTGGTGGAAGGAATTCAGGTCGGTCAGAAACAATATAAATTAAAAGCTTTTGCAGATGACCTGGTTTTGACTTTGCAGAAGCCAGAGCCCAGTACGAAAAGAGTATTACAACTGATTAATGACTTTGGTCGGGTGGCTGGATTTAAACTAAATAAACATAAAACTAAGGTTTTGGGGAAAAACTTGACTGATACAGAGTCAGAACGGTTTCAGAATGAGACGGAACTTAATGTGGTTAAAAAAGTAAAATACCTAGGGGTAAACATAACAGCAAAAAATCTAAGTCTATTTAAGGACAATTATGAAAAATGCTGGACAGAAATTAAGAGAGACTTAGATAGTTGGTCAAAATTGAAACTTTCTTTGTTAGGCCGAATTGCTGCTATCAAGATGAATGTATTGCCAAGGATGTTGTTCTTATTTCAAACACTTCAGGTCTTGGACAAAACGGGGTGCTTTCAGAAGTGGCAGAGAGACATTTCTAAGTTTGTCTGGCAGGGCAAAAAGCCCAGAATTAAGTTTAAGATATTAACTGACGCAAAACAAAGAGGGGGCTTTGCCCTGCCAGACTTAAAGTTGTATTATGAAGCCGCAGCGTTCTGCTGGCTAAAAGACTGGCTACTTCTTGAGGACACTGATGTGCTGGATCTGGAAGGGTTTAACAATGCTTTTGGATGGCATGCATATTTATGGTATGACAAGGTTAAAGCAAATAAGGCCTTTAAGAACCATATTGTCAGAAAATCATTGTTTAATGTCTGGATAAAATATAAAGACTTGCTGGAAAATAAGACACCAAGGTGGCTTTCACCTTTGGAAGCCAAGGCCCGAAAAAGACCCAATATGGAGGCTAAATGGCCAAAATATTGGGAAATACTAGAAAAGGATGGAGACAATTGGAAATTGCAGAGTTTGGAGAAAATGAAAGACAAAGTGCGAGATTGGTTACATTACGCTCAGATTAAAGAAGTTTTTAAAAATGATAAAAAACTAGGGTTCCAGGTGGAGAAATCGAAATTAGAAACAGAATTGTTAGAACCAAAGATTAAGGTACTTTCAAGGATGTATAACTTGCTGTTGAAATGGAATACACAAGATGAAACGGTTAAATCGGCTATGATAAGGTGGGCACAGGACATTGGGCATAATATCATGTTTGAGGACTGGGAGAGGTTGTGGAACAATGGATTGAAATTTACTGCATGTAACGCTCTGAAAGAAAATGTAATGAAAATGATTTATAGATGGTATATGACCCCAGTCAAACTTGCCAAAATTTACCACCTGTCTGATAATAAGTGTTGGAAATGCAAAGAGTGTGAGGGAACGTTCTTCCACCTCTGGTGGACTTGCCCTAAAGTGAAGGCGTTCTGGGAAATGATTTATAATGAACTGAAAAAGGTATTTAAATATACCTTCACTAAGAAACCAGAGGCCTTCCTTTTGGGTATTGTCGGCCAAGGGGTGGCAAGGAAGGACCAGACATTCTTTATGTATGCAACAACAGCAGCAAGGATACTTCTCGCAAAATATTGGAAAACTCAAGATCTACCCACACTGGAAGAATGGCAGATACAACTGATAGACTACATGGAACTGGCTGAAATGACCGGCAGAATCCGTGACCTGGGAGAAGAGAGGATTGAGGAGGACTGGAAGAAATTTAAGAACTATTTACAAAAGTATTGTAATTTGAGTGAATGCTAAACAAGACGCTAGATCAAAATAACCGAGCACCACTAAATTTAGAAGTTTTTAAGAAAATAAGTAAGATTGTGAAACTTAGCTCCTTTTGAGAACTATAAGATTATGAAATATAAGGGATATAAGAATTTTAAAATAAGATGATAAATTGCTGACAAAACGTTATAACGATGAAAATGGGAGCGGGAGATGTGAGGAAGTCTAAAGAAAATGTGAAAATATGTTAAGATCAATGTTACATTGTTTATTATGTTTATTTTTATTGTAAAACTTAATAAATTGCTTTAAAAAAAAAAAAAGAAAGAAAGACATAAGACTAGCTTGGGATGAAAATGGCCACAATTTTATTGACAGCAGATGTAAACTGGATTTGGCATTGGCATTGAATCTGTGTCCCGTAACAGCAAACCCGATTGCTGGCTGATATCACCATCAGGCTTAATCCTGGAGAAGGGATTTATGCAGATCTAATGGAGAAATCCCACCAGGATGCCATTTAGGGATGTCCTATGGCATGTTGGCCCCCATCTGAGCTTTCGGACAGAACCCAAACCTTGGACCCCTTTAGTAGGATACCCTGAATTGTTCCCAGATTTGGGGCTAACCAAGGCAAAAAACAGACTTAAGAGTAAAAGGTTAACTTCATGCTCTTTGGTCCTTAGGAAAGCAATTTCCACTTCCAGAATATTCCCCTACTTGCCAAGTACCAAATCTTAGACAAGATGCCCAATTTTGGGGGGGATGATGTTTTTAAAAACAAATTGGAAAGACAAGACTATTCTCGTTGTTAAGAGTATAAATATGATAGTAAGCGCTTTAAAACACACACACACTTATAATCAGCATTTGAGAAAGAAAAAGATACACCATCATGTACTTACACCTGTGGAATCCACAGCAGCATACATTATCTCCATCCATCCTTTAAAGGTGGCCTATAAAGAGGCAATATGTTAAAAGCTATCCACGATCTAAGTTCTAATAGATGAGAATATGGTGCAAATTTTCCAAAGCAGAGCTTAAAACTCTTGCATATACAGGTGACCATTTTAGCACACATGCACAGCTGTAGGAGGAAACTGGGAAAGATTGCCTCCCCCTCCCTTCATAGCAGGCGTCCTTCTATGAGCGGAAGGACACCAATGGGATTCCACCCGACAAAACTGACATCCAACCTACTGCCAATGGAAGTTATTACCGGTATTTAATAGGGGATTACTTACAACCTGAAGTAGAGAAAGGTATCCGGCTCCCACATTATCATAGTTTACTTTAACATTTGTCCATCTGGATACATTTGGCATACTTTCACAAACTGATTTATTCTGAACTATTTCATGTGAAATCATTTTCTGATCTGTATTATTCATGCAAAAGTAGAACGTGCCAGCAAACATATTGACACCCATGATGCTGAAAATTAGCCAGAATATAAGGCAAACGAGAAGCACGTTCATGATGGAGGGTATGGCTCCTACCAGAGCATTCACAACCACCTAGACAAAACGACAAAAGAAGTGAACAGAAGTTATTGAAACGGCTGCAAAAGATTTGATGTTGGGAAAAGTATTTAGGTAGCTTCTGATGCTGGTGTTAGATTATATCAGATACTTAATAGTAAACTCCAATTAAATCCCAGTCAACTGGCTGAAGCATTTTAATCAACTGATCAGTTTGATTAACATAAATCTGCATTTAAATAAAAACCACAGTTCTGGGGGAAAGTTTCTAAACCATTACCATCATGGCTGTTAAGAGGCCATGTCTGTCGCTGTACTGGAGGCTCTTAGCAACTCCAGCGAAAGCAGTGGGCTCCTGCCTTATGCCTTATTATGTTTAACCCTACCCAGTGATAAGGCCTTATGCCTTAGTCTAGTTAGTTAGGATGATGTGGTCTTATTGCACAAATCATGCTTTAATGTGCTTTATGCAGGCAAGTTCTGTGCATTATGCTCAGAAGCAGGCTGTCTATGTGCATTTCATGCTTTATTCTTGCTTTACATGTATAAAACTTGCAGTCTTTATCCAAAGCATGTTTATTGCTGCTGAATCCACCAAGAACAGCTGCCCTTGGCAAAGCCCTCCCCACACCTCTTTCCCCCAAGGCATAATCCCTTTTCTAAGATGGAATGAGTCATCTTCTGGCTCTGTGACGATACACACTTACGTCACAGAAGACCACGTCTTTCTAAGACGATATTGTCACTTTGCATTTAAAAATATTTTTTAAAGGAAGATTGTTGTTGCTGCCCTAATAATTATTTAAGTCTAATATAAAAGGTAATGTGAATATTGCATGTTCAAATAACTATCTAAATAAATATATTCCTCTAGAAAAAATGAGGAAGGGAAAGTGGGATCCTATTATGTGCTTAATAATGTATTCGAGAACAAATGAGAACAGAAGACTGTGAATATAACAGGAGAGCTAATCTCTTACAGGCGGAGATATAAGCTTATTGCCGAGTGGGTGGGAAGGGATGATATTCACTTGGGTTATAACCAAAAGAAGGAGATTGGGTAAGAGGCTATTGTCTGGGACACCTGTATTGGGGGGGGGGGGGCAGCTAGAATGCAAGTGCAGAAAAACTCCTGGTGAATATGACTGAAGATATGTATGTGCTTGTTATCGAGCCTACTCAGTGGTGGTGAAGGCACCAAAGAAGAAGAAAAGAAGAGTTTGGATTTGATATCCCGCTTTATCACTACCCGAAGGAGTCTCAAAGCGGCTAACATTCTCCTTTCCCTTCCTCCCCCACAACAAACACTCTGTGAGGTGAGTGGGGCTGAGAGACTTCAAAGAAGTGTGACTAGCCCAAGGTCACCCAGCAGCTGCAAGTGGAGGAGCGGAGACGCGAACCCGCTTCCCCAGATTACGAGACTACCGCTCTTAACACCACACTGGCTGAATTCGCTGCCTCCAGTGCCTCCTCTATATACCATGTAGTTCAGTTTTATTGCATGGAGCAAGTTCTCTTACATACTGGCCCAAAGGAGGTTGTGGCCTGCTGTGATTTGCTTGCAATCTGCTTGGACCTTGACTCCACTGTTGTAGCAGGTCAATCTCAAGGGGTGTCCAGAAGGCTGTGTCGTTCAGTTTTGTTGAATGAGTTTCATTACCACAGCCTGCGTATGTTGGCAGGGTACCTGGGTGGGTGCAGGTGACCATTTGCATTCCTTGACCCTTGACCCTCATGGCTGGTGATGGAAGGAGAAGGCAGCTTATCAATGCCTCACTCCAAGAGGGAATGGTATTGGGCTGCCTGGAAGAGGCAGCAGTAAGACCACTCCTTCAGAAATTCTCCCTGGAGCTCAAAGATCTGAACAACTATAGAATGATTGCAAATGCCCCCTTTCTGGGAAAGATTCTTGAGTGGGTGGTCTCTGACCAGCTCTAGTCAATTTTGGGTGGGACTGGTTTTCAGTTAGTGTTTTGGTACTGAGACCGCCCCACTCATTCACAAAGCCTACTGGGGGAATTTCCTCTCTCAGTCTAAGCTACTTGGCAGGGCTGCTGGGATGATAAACAGAAGGGAGAACCATGTATGCAGTCCTGAGGTCTTTGGAAAAGGATGGGATAAAAGTGAATCATAGTAACAACAATTTTCCGTGTGGATGCCACACACACAAAATGTTCTCCCCAAGTCAAGTTATGCTCGCCTTGGATGTAATGTTTACTATAATTAAATGTCTATACCACTCTTTATCAAAAGACCACAAAGTGGCTCACAACACATCCCACTGACTCCTTTTGGGGCATTATGGTTATCCTCAACCCCCCATCCCTGGTTGAAAGCAATGTTCCTGCTAGCAACTGCAAACTACAACAGCACTGATACCCTTACATTAAGAAACAGAGATACCGCTTGCTGTTTCTGACCACGAGTCCCTCAATTGTTATTTAATGTTGTCTTGCTCACCCTCATTCCTTCAAATCGCGATAATGCTCTCAGAGGTCTCAAGGCTCTCAGTGTCCGAAGCGATTTAATGGGACCAAGTTCGGAAAAGTTCAAGGCATTGGCTATTAGACTCACTATAGAAACCTATTCAGAAACGACAACAGTTACAGAATTATTGAAAAAGTATAAATTATTTCTTTTTAACAACAACAAACAGAATACAAATATCAGCTCGATTACAAACTTAAACCAGAGGGCGAACCTGCATTACGCCAAGTAAACAGAGATGAATGTTCCTTCCTTCCTCCCCAGGAACAGCTCGCCTGGTGGGATGGAGTCACAACAATAGCCTGCCAACAGCGGCAATACCTCCACAGACTAAGAGGGGGACAGATGAGGTGGTTGCAAGGTTAGGGCTGTGTGGACGCACTGGCAGAACCATCACATTGCCATCGCTAGCTTGCCCACACAACCCCGTGCTCTCTGTCTCCCTGTCCCCTCCTTTCCCATTAAGTGGCAGCAAAATTGCTGATGGGAGGCTGTTGTTGCAGCCACTGCTGGGCAAGCTATTTCTATTTCCACCTACCTACCTACCCACATGTATATCCTGCCTTTTTTCCCAGGGTGAACTTAGGGCAGTGAAATGGGTTTCCCAGGTTGTCTTTGAGGAGACCTAGGTCTGCTTAGTAAGGTTCCTGCCCTTAGATACGGTGCCCTCAGATATGGTGCTTTTCAAAATTCACTCCATATGGGTCTTGCACCATCGCAGGACAGTGTTCCAGCAACTGATGCACCTAAAGTCTGAATTATCTTACTGTTATTCACCTCCCTGAATTACCCACCTATACTGTAAATGACAAACAATTCAGTAATGGGTACAGAATGAGCCCCGCTACTAACCACAAGACCACCAATCTGCATCCAGGCATGCTGGAGGCCAGGTTCCTGACTATCCCAGTAGCCAAACATAGCACAGAATCAAGCTTACGTGAGATATAGAAGGAGAAGATTATGAACACATCAAGTCACATGGCACAGCACTACAACGCTGCCACATCCCCACATCTAGGCAGTCATGAGTATGCAAGAACACATGGGAAGAGAAATTGATAACTGTGGGTAACGCTGTAGAAAGGGCACTGAGCACAAACAGAGGGCAAAGTGTTGTAGCCCAGTTCATGAGAGACCTGAACAAATCCCTATATCTACAGAACACACCTGAATAAAAAGCAAGGGACTTCTATTACCAGTTCCTTCCCATAGGTACTATGTGTTAGGTCGCTGAAGCAAACACCCACTAGGTAAAAGACCTAAACCGGTGAAGGTGACTGGGAGTACAAAAATGCATCTTGCTCTGACTGCGATGCGTAACTGAGCCAAACTAGCCCACTTTAAATATTATGATGTATTATGATGAAAGCATGGCTCACCAACAATTCAATGTACAAAGCTGCTAGGCAAAGGAAGTACTTACATCAACTATCAGGAAATCGAGCCAGCACCAGGCATTTGTGAAATAGGCTTGAAACCCATAAGCTACCCACTTCAGAAGCATTTCCAGAATGAAGACGTATGTGAAGATCTTATCTGCATATTCAAGTACGATCTTGATAGTCCTGCGCTGTTCTATATATATATCTTCAAAAGCCTATGAAGGAAAACGCTACTACAAATAAGGTCATATTGGCTGGGGGGGTGGGGCATGGAGAGACAAAATGTCACTCATTCTGCTGTGCCTGATATTTTTAAAGGCTATGCTTTATATTTATGTACATCTCAATTACATTTTGGACACTTGTGACTTGCTATTCCACTGGAAGATTTTCTAACATTTGCTTGAAATGCAGAATCTACACATTATGAAAACACGTACCTGAACCAAATTGGTTTGACAAGTTATAAGACATCTAGAGGCTACCAATACTCTTTAAAATACACTTACAGAAGTTCCTGCTATTTTATTTAATTGATTTCAACATAGCCTCTCAAGAATAAAATTATTCCCAATACATCAAAATACAACAAACAACATCAAAAAATAAATAAAATAAAAATGAAATGTAATTCTGTTTCATTAAAACTAGCAATCCAACACCCAAAATACGGCATAATGCAGTATAATTCATGGGAAGGAATTAGGAGTTTATCCAAAAAATGCTTGAAAACTAAAGCAGGAATGTAGAACCTATAGCCCTCCAGATGTTGGACTCCCAGCTCTCATCAGTCCCACACAGCATGACCAAAGGTCAGGAATGATGGAAGTTGTAGTCCATCTAGAGCAGTGGTTCTCAACCTGTGGGTCCCCAGATGTTGTTGGACTACAACTCCCATCATCCCTGAGCTCTGGCCTTGCTAGCTAGGGCTGATGGGAGTTGTAGTTCAACAACATCTGGGGACCCACAGGTTGAGAAAGGCTGATCTAGAGGGACACATTCCCACAACTTGTTTTAAGTGAGAAGGTCAGGATTAGGAAATGAAACTAAAATGGTAGCATGGTAAGAGACAAACCCAACTGTGACTTTAAGAGAATCTTAACGAATAGCTACTTGGATTTCAAAGGGAGAAATATATGTTAAAAAAGTCATATAACTAGAAGGGAATAGAAGACCACCCCAAAATAAATTCATTTGTGTACAAATTGGGACAATTCCTCCCATCCCAATTAATTAATATACTCCGTTCTACAACATAATGATCTATATTCCACTTACCAAAGCACCACTGCTGAGAATGATCATGAAGACAATGAAGGTTTCAAACCAGTTGTGTTCCACTATCTTATAGCAGGTTTTGCGAAGGTTCCACCATAATTTGCCCTTTCCAGATTCTATGCTGACCTGACAGCATTTGAATCTCCGTACACAGCCTGGAATCAGAATATTTGGTGGATGAAATGATCAAAGTAAAATAAAATGAAGTAAAATATTTAGGCAAACTCCAGGATATGGATTGGGCCCTGAGTTGCCCTTCTGCAAATGGAAGGAAATCCTCATAGATCTTCATTTCTCCCTACAGCCTCACGTGCCACCTCCCACAGTTTCCCAAAAGGCACCCCAACTCTCTAGAAGAGACTTCTGTTAGCCACAAGGGTGTGACTCCCCACCACCCCACCACCTTTCCATTCATAGTTCTGCTCATAGTTCTCTGGATCCAGCCTCATGAGTTTCTCATGTCCTGAAGCCATTGTTGTAAATGAACAGTACTGAAATATGCAATCGAAGGTATGTTTATGGAAACAAAATGTTTTGTGGTGCTGTAGAAACTAATGTATGAATTTGATGGAGGCTATAAAATCAACCACCAACACAGGTCTTTGAGGTGTTAAGACACAAACTATTAGTTTCTGCTCTTTTGTCTTTACTGTTGCCAGATTCATTTATCTAATTAAACATTATACAACAGTATTTCTAAATTCATTGTGCACAATGATGGTGATTATTAATGTAGCATCATCAATGTGTATGGCATTCTGTATTTTATGTGTATTATGGAATAACAAACATAATAAGTTCAGTTTCTTGCTCTGAGAACCTGATTTCATATATGTACAGAGATACATTATCAGGGAATTACATCTTCCTCCTCCTCTGTTGCATTTCCCCAGAACACCAATTGCAGTCTTTTGTTCCTGAAAAATGTGATTCTCCTATTTCACCCTTGCAAATATGACTGTTGCGGGGAATGTGTTTCCACAAGTATAATGAGTACAGAGCTAAAGTTAAGATGTAATCAGAAAAACATGATTTTCTGCTATATGAATGAACTAACGCTAGAACTACTGCTAGAACTCTTTCATAATGAAGATTTGCTTCCGCTTTTAAGCAAACCTTAGTTTCTAGTGCAACAAAAGCAGGGAGATGTGGTTTGCTTTAACTCTAGGCAGCAGGGGAAAGTCAGCATCAAACTGTGGCTTCAGATTGACTTTTTTCTAACTAGTCTTAATACAAACCACAGTTTCTGAGTTCCAGCATAATGGGAGTCATGTTTTGTTTAAGAGCTTCTGGCCTCCTTGCAGACGGGAGAGATGTGGGAAGGAGGAGTCTGCAAGCCTGAGGCTCTCCATGGTTCATTCTCATAGTGGGAAACCATGGTTTCTGACCTTATTGGATCACTCATAATGTCCAGTGTTATGTGACAGCATGCATTATTCCCCTCACATTATTGTTACTACTACCTCTGAAAGTCAGTCTAAATTTGCATCTATACATATAAAATGGCATATGCAATTTTATTTATTTTTTGCTAATTTGTCACCAGAGGTCTGTACCTAGCAACGCTCCGGCTTAATACCTCTTTTTAAGGAAACCTTTGGTACTGTTTCTACTTTCTCTTTTCTCAGACAAAGAAACAGAGTACCCCCAGGACTCTCTACCATTCTGCTTAATGACAGGACGAAAATGGATCAATGGAAAGGATCTTCCTATGGAGTCTGGAAGCAGGAAACAATTTGCTAACTGCATCCTGAAGAGTAGGAAATCCTCTGGGACAAAGTCAGCAAACTTATTTTAGACTCCAATTTCAAAGGGATGGATTTTTTCCCCCAACTGACAATCTGGAGCAGTGCACAGACTTGACGTCCTTCCTCAAGGAACAGGCCAACATATTGATTCCCAACTCCAAAGGGAGAAACGTCACTGTAACAGATTGATAGTCTGCCATTAATCTGATATGTTTCACCACAAATGCTCATTTAAAGAAATGACTTAAAAGAGAGAAAAAATCCTCCTGGCAATATATGGATTGGATAGCTGTTAGCCAATTTTATGATTTATGGAAAGCCCAGAACAATTGTGCAGGATTGGGGAAGAGGTGAAGTTTCAATCCTGAAGGAAAAATTGTTGCCCTGATGGAACCTTAGCCGTAGCGCTATGCTGAATACAACCCTGATACATATTGCTGGTGCCAGACATTCTGCCATCCCTACATTTGTTTGCTAAACTGACTCATACAACGTAAATTTAAAACAGCTTCATTACTCTAAGTAGCAACTGCGTTTAAAATAGCATTTCCTCAAGGAAAAATCCCAGTGGGAATAGCTATGTTAAGTCTGTTGTAGCAAAAGAAACAGAGAGATCTGTGGCACCAATAAGACCAGCACATTTATTGTGTCATAAGCTTCCATGAGCCACAACCCACTTTGTCATAAGCATAAAGTCATTTGGCTGAACATCTCCCCCCTGCTTCCTCACATACTCACAGGATACAGCAATTCCCAAATACATATTTTTGTCCTGCATGCAATCCCCACTGTTAGGTTTGCTGCCCTTGATACCTTCTGTAAAGCAAGCCTTTGGTTGTGATGGGTCTTCTGCTGCATCTTCCGCTTCCTCCTCTCCCAGGGGAGCAACATCAATTGTGCTGCCTTCAGTGGTGCTGGAAATACTTAATTTCTGTAAGAAAGATCACACAATGCATTTTTTTAAAAAGCAGTATGTATTGGATTCTGAGCTGAGGTTAATGTGACTGGGCATGCACAGGAGTATGTTCACACATCTCAAATCAGAGTTCCAGAAAAGCAAAGCTGTGTTCACAAAAGCCTACTTCAGATTACGGGACCTTTACATGCCAGCCCATCTGTATGTCCACTCTACCTCCCAGCTTTCTGTGTTGAGTGGGAAGCCCTGAAGGGTTTTCATAAGTTTAAATTAATGTTCCGAGAAGCCTCCCTGTGACTGGGAACCCTGATAATACAAGACTTCCAATAGGAGAGGCTTCCAAATGCACACAACCAAATGAACTTAGACATGCCCCCTGTTTCCTTCAGACTTTCCTGATCAGCATGGGAAGTCAGGGATGCAGCCAGTGTTTGGGGGCAGTGCAGGTGGGGACAGAGCACACAGCCATACTCTGCAACCACCGGGTGGAAATTGCAACACCTGATTACGGTTCAAGTGCCTTAGAACATCTAAACATACCCATATGCAGCTGTGCATTGTTACTTACCAAAGGAAATTTCAAATGCTTTTTGGGCAATGATGGTAAGAATATCCCCCCCCCCAAAAAAAAATTATCTGGTGTCAATCTGTATAATTTATCAATAAATGTATAGAGGGTGCATTTTTTTCTGCTGCTCTTAAAATTGTTCTTTTCAAAAAAGAACAATTTTGCCATAGTAGTTCTGACTTAACTGACATTAGTTGATCGGCAGAAAAAAAATACTGCTAAACAGCTTTATCTATCAATATTATTTATAATGCTAAATTCAAGCTTGCACCACAGACAGGAACCACCCCCGCCCAAAAAAAGTTGAAATCAGCAGCATGACCCAAATTGCTCTCAATTTGGACGTGAACGATACCAATGATTGATTCCCCGCCACCTCCACAAAGATTGAGTTTTATCTAGGGGTGGCTCTATGCTAGCATCAAGCACTTCTGCAAAGCATGGCAACCAATTTTTGACTATCTTCCCTATCCATTCCCTCTTTCCCTGAAAAACAGCTCCTGGTGGGTGGGGGACCCTCCAGAACAATATTGGATATGGTGCAGTAAACTGGAGTTCACCAGACAACAGATAATCACAGAATACCATTTCACCCCCAAACTCCTTTTTTTTTTTAAAAAAAGAAAAGGAAATGTCAACAATGAAAGAAACATATTTATTTCATTCCCACGGCCTTTATTTTGCATTCTCTCTTGCAAGTGCATAGATGTGTTGGTTTCTATGCATTTTTAAACTCTTTGTTACTCTGGTACTCAGACCAACTCTTAGAAGTATTCAGAGAATTATCAATTCAGGTGCTAGAGAACTCTCATCTTAGGTTGTGACTGCAATTGGTTTGGCATCCTTCGAACCTGATCATCGAGATCAAATATGCAGTGGAATTTAAGGCAGGGCCAAAATAAACAGCATGACCCACGATAGGTCTGAGTACCAAAATTAACCAAAGCAGTTGTGATTATGGCATTCTCTGGCCTGATACAATGTTATTACCATACAGTATATAACATCAGAAATGGCACCAACAGCTGGATGAATGTGGGGAATGATGAAAGCACAGTTAAAACAATACAGGGCGATTCTAATCACAGTTATTGCATTCTGAATTACATGATTCAGGGATGATGTACACCTTTCCGTGATTTTCAAACTTTTATTCCAATTATTAAAAAACTTATTTAAGATGTTTAAAGGAACTGTTCCTAATCATTTTTAAGAAAAGCAAATATTTTCCTGAAAGTGATAATCTTATTGACAATCTAGATATTTATCCTGAATATGGTGTTAAGTATGGTGCTGCCATGGACCCAATGGGTGTGTATAACCAACCATGTAAATAATTACTCAGAGATGGACCAGTCACAAGCACACTCCAGCCCCCGCCCATACTAATATGTTGCCAATTCTCCTTCCATCAAAGCTAATCACTGGGAAAGTAATTGTCACAAAAATAATTCGTGGTTTTTCATTCTCATGAAGGTATCCTGATCAATGTAGCCTAAGTCCATCAAACTCAAGTGGAGGAAGGTCATCGTTTTGGGAGCTGCTTGGAAAAATGGATGGAACAGAACCTCTGTCGGTCCAATTCACTTTAAAACTTATGTCAAATGAAAGGTGAAAAAATACTTATTGACTGTACCTACAAATGCTAGCTTGGATTTTTCTGTTTTAGTTTCAGTCTGCTGCAGATAGCACAGGGTTGCCATATTTCAAAAAGTGAAAATCCGGACACAAAAGCTATTTTTCAGGAAATTCAGCATTTCAGCGATTTGCGCCCAGACACTGCTTCCGATTGGCATATTCCAGCTATGTCAGGAAAATTCCAGGCATATGGCAACCCTAAGATAGCAGAAAGATTTACGAGCACAAATTATCCCTGTGATAGACTTTCATGTTATTTGCTACTCAGGTATTTTATGAGGACAGTTAGATTGCTATTCGTTCCAGATGAACAAGCAACTGGCAAAGTGCAAGACACTTGTATCCAGTTCCCTGCCTGTAAAGTGAAATTATGAATGATCTACCTCACGAGGCTGTTGTGTAAATATTGTGAAGGTCTTTATACACAAGAAGCATTATAAAAAAGACAAAAGCAGCAATTAATACTCTTCTAATTATTCTAAACTAGAAAATACCAATTCAAATCTAATTAATTACATGAACATTTGCTTTCATCATTTAATATGGAGAGCATTTTTATTGTAAGATGCTGTAGCAGAGACAGGGTGAAGTAATTCTGAACTGGATTATAAAAATCACAAGTGATCAATATATATTACATTTTCCTCTTCTGTTACATAACAGCCTGCCAGCCTGCCTTGTATGCAACCGTGGGGCCTGCCAATCTGGAATGAGCCACTCCTAGGCTGGTCCAATGCAGAATAGTGAAAGCAACATTACTACCGGTGCTAATCAGGAGCTGCAGCTACCCAACATCCTCTGAGCCCATGGAAGGGTGCATCTTAGTCTCCTCTTTCCCTGACAGCAGCAAAATGGAGAGTGGTCAGAATGACCCTGGGAAGGGAGAAAACAGGACAGCCACACCTGGCAAGAGCAGGACACACTCCATATGAGTGGTTAGGAAGGAGCATCCCTTCTGAATTTTACTAAGCTTCTAATTTTGCTACACCTAAAATATTGCTGCCCTAGGCAGCGGCCTAATTTGCCTAGTGGTTAAATCAGTTCATGGTGAGAGGACACACAAAATAGCAAGTGAAAGGTATGTCCCACGGAGGACCTTGTGGTCTTCAAACAAAAACATCTTGGAGGTCCTGGGCCACAGGGAGGTTAGGCTGGCCTCAACCAGAACCAGGGCTTTTTCGGCTGTGGCCCCGATCTTGTGGAACGCTCTGTCACAAGAGACTAGGGACCTGCAGGACTTGACATCTTTCCGCAGGGCCTGCAAGACAGAGCTGTTCCATCAGGCCTTTGGCCAAGGCACAGCCTGACCCACTCCTTTGGTAATCCTCATAGAACTCTAGCCCAATGGTTGCCATTAATTTGATTTTTAATTGATTTTAGAATGAATTGATTTTAGAATGTTGTATTACTTTTACTGTTGTTAGCCGCTCTGAGCCCGGCTTCGGCTGGGGAGGGCGGGATATAAGTAAATTATTATTATTATTATTTTTCAGCATTTATGATGAAGCACACATGGGATTGGCTTGGGAAGCCAGCTGGTTCTGTTTTGACATGAATTTATTAAATCTTCAGAACTTAGAAATGGAACTCAGCAAGACTGCAGATTCTGATGCGCTAGCTAAACTCAAGTAGGTACTCTACCAGCTTTACTTTCGGGGATTGCACCCTGTGCCTTAAAATAAGGTTTGCGAGAGAGCGGTTGTCACAACAATGAAATGTTTAGATTTTAAACGTATGGGGTGACATCCAACCGTGTCACCTCACCTATGCAATGGATTTCTGCTTGCACAACAGCGCTTCCTCTCTTCCCCCCCAACTGCCCAGCATTCCAAAAATCTGCTCTGTAGGGTTCCAGGATTCCCCATAGCTGATTATGGAATCACATGGGTGGGTGGGGGGAGAACAGGAAAAGGGGCAAGTCCTGTGGCATCTGTTGGCACAAAGAGTCATCCTTTAAAAATAAATTACTTTAAAATATATTTATACCACTTTTCATTTAAAAATCTCAAAGCACAATGTAAAACTTGAATGACAATAATTGTAAAGAAAAGCAACCAGTAAAACCAAACCAAAGGTTAAGAAAGGAAAGTATTCATTGCCAGCAAAATCTTGAGCGAATGAATAAGTTTACATCAGGTAGTGAAACAGGATTGGAAGCAGAGGTACTGCCTCCTGCTCATTAAACTCTGCATGGCATGGAAAAACCCCTCATGGGTCTTCCAGGGCCTTTGGCAAAGACTGTCAACAGCCACATCCTTATGGGAAAGCCGCACTCACAATCACTTCCTTGGCCATCACCATATTCAGCTGCAGCCACTGAGGTAGCAGTTAATTTGCCAAGCCTCAGGCCTCCTCCTCATGGCTAAGAGGAAAGGTAGTGAAGGATCCTTCATCCCTGAAAGTTCCCTACCTGATTGGAATGTAGCCAGAGGACCCAACTGCCCAAACACCTAACAGGAAACACGATAAAGTGCAAATTACTGTTAGTGGTGGTGTCAATGTAAGTCTACCATAGGGTATGGCCACTACATCCACTTCCAAGGCAAGATTTTTCTGCTGTCAGTTACAGAATGGCCCATCCCTGTATTTCCTAGTCTTCCACAGAAGACAAGAGGACAAAAAAGTCCACCAGTACCCAGTTGCATCTATCAAAATTTAAATTAAACACTACCATGAGCACTTAGGGAACAAAAGCAACAACACCCTCATTTGATTCCTATTCATCCCTAAAAATGTCATTATGAAACAGAAAAGAGTTGTCATGCTTTTATACTCATGAAAAGCGAAGGAAATCCTGTTTCAAACTTACGTGTCATTAAGCCTCCTTGAGCATACTAGGACGTATGCAAATATGCATAAATATGCACTGTAAATTAATGAAGTATGCCTTAAGGAATGCATATATCAGTTTATTATATTAAAGAGCTTACTAATGAAAATGCAATGTTAATATTCATCACATTCCGACTGGTTATGTAATTTCTCAAAATTACAATGAGCTCTTACTAAACTTGAGCACGCTTGGAACATTAGAATTCAAGACCTAACTATACTGCTGGACCAAACCTTCCACCCGGCCCAAGACCACATGAAAATGGGTTGACTACTTAATTATTCTTTCTGTTGGGCTAGCAATGGTAGTGTGCTGTGCTAGATGCTATATGACTCTTAAATTGTATTTTTTTTCTTATATTTTACTGCATTGCAATTTGAATTCCATAGAATTCTACAAGAATTCAAACTGCAAGTGTTCTTCATGGACACACCACAGACCACCTGAATGAGGTTTCCGGAGCTCTGGTGGCCTGCAGATCACAGCTTGAGAACCAGTGCCACAGACCATGCAGTTCACATATCAAAATGCTATGTAGAAATCATCAGACACAGTGAATGTTGGAGTGTGCTGATCATGCTGGGATGAGCGTCGCATGACTCCAATTGCAGATCAGCCTGTGCATATTTCTGTTGGTATCACAATGGATGAAGAGGGGAATATACAGATTAGCATGCATGCCAGACAATCTTTGTTCAACAGTGATCATGTATATATGAATTGCTGAGGTAACCTGTTCAAAATGGCTGACACACGTTGCTGTGCCTGGTTAAAAACCACCAGAGCTGCACTCTTGGTTGATCCAGTTTGAGTTTAGTCCTGTGAGAAGTAAGAATGGTGGGAAATAACATTGAAGGCGCAAATACTTCTGGGTTTGTAGTTCTGGAAATACCACAAACATGGCTGCGAAAGTATTTTCTAATACGTTATTCACACAAACACATTTGAAAAAGCAGGGTAAATACAGCAATTGAGCAAAGACATATAGAGATATACACACTGAGCACACCATGGTCATTTGTTAAAGTAAGAAATAACAATTCTGATTTATATGTTTAAAAATTGTTCTGCGTAAACACAATCATGTTTTCACAGAAAGACAAATATGAGCAATGGCTTTGTTTTTTAAAAAATGTAACAGAAGGAAAAGAGAGAGAAACATCGTCATCTGGCATTAATGGGAAAAAAAATCCCATCGATACTAACTTGAACATATGAATTGATACAGGCAGGCAGTATGTCCAAATGAAGTATCCAAACGAGAATGATTACTGTAAGCTACATATTCAAAAGTAGAATACTTTAATGATTACCATGGGCCTGGATAAGTTGAATGGTTTCGTCAGCTGTGCCATTTACCAGGGCAGTGTATAATTGCAGTATAAATAAGATCTGAGTATTCATTACTTCAGAACATTAACGGTAACAGATTCAGAGCTACTTCATGGCAACTAGGATGCTGATACCACACACCCAGTTTTGGCATGTGTTGTGCTCTGCCCTGCACACATCCAGAGTCCTCTAAAATGTCACTCTGGTGAAGAAATGCTCTTTCACAGAAGCTGGTCCATAGCCTGCACTCAGCAATGTGAAGAGGCATTGCCAGTGTCACTTCATTAAGTAATGAAACAACACCAGACTATTCCATGTTTATAGAATGGGGAGGTAGGTACACTGCTGCTTTCAATACTCACAGGCTTTTCAGGAAAAAATGAAGATTATATTTTAAAATATGAGCACATATACATTTTATGGCACAGCTGATAATGTATAAACAGAAGGGCAAAGTGTAAGTATGGAAAATGATCCCTTGCCTTACCTCTTTACTTTCCTCGAGCTCAGATATGCTGCTAACTTCCTCCGTATTCAGGTGTTCAAAATCAGACTCTCCCGCAGCTATCGGTACTGTCACCGTGAGGTTTGGGTTGTTGATGAATGACATGTGATCCACGTAGATGGTAGTTGTGGTTCTGTCATTGTAATAGTCAGCTACAGTGTGGTTGGGGACACACCCACTTTTCTTGCCATTTTGCCCTTCAGCTGAGCCAATTCCAGTGGAGGCCTTACATTTTTGCAAAAGGGTCATTTGCACAAACTCATATATTTTTCTTTTGACATAATCTATTCCTCTCTGGATCCTTGCTATGGCAATTTGTAAGTTGTTTGCATCTGTATCCTGATCTGGAGCAGCGAGGCTGTCTGAACTGAAAGAGCTCAATAATAAGGCCAGAAAAAGGTTCAGGACCTGTGGGGGGGAAATAATTCAATTAGGCTCTTTCCCCCATTTAAGTTAATTCCTAAAACCTAAAAGTCAGATTTGTTCCCATGTATTCTCAAACTGAATTCATGAATTCGTATTTCAATTTCTGAATAACTTTTTTTAAAAAACATTCTTTGATTAAGTGCTTACTTCCAGGGTTTGGGGATATGAAATCAGTGGTCATCTATCCTTTCTTAGTTGCTGTCTTATTTTTGACAATGCTTTTGTTTGTTAGCAGAACCAAACAATCCAGTGTGTGTTGTGTCTGCAAGTTTACCAAATGTTAGCAATTTGTGTATCAGAGAAACTAAAGAGAAGGACCTATTTATCTTGTCATCATAATTTTTTTTAACCACTTCCACCAGTGGAACATACTTATTCCTTAAACAGAGTGGGATATTTGCGAAAATACACCCCAATATATTGAAGTTCTCCATACAAAGATGACAGAAAAAGCACAAGTAAATTTGGAATGTTAGGACATAACTAGGATACAGTAGCAGTGCCTTTTGGGCCAGATGATTACTGTATTATTATTTATTCAATTTATTCAAATATATTCTATTTCTGTACACTGCTGAAGTGCTCTCTGAATGAAGTGCACATTCTGACATAAAAATAAAAATCAATAATGTAACAATATGCTTTGAATGAAGAATTATATAACAATAAACCAACTGATTTGTTTCAGTATATTTCAGTGGTCTTTAGTACCAGGTTATGCTTTACTCCTTGACTCGCTGGGTTGCTAATTTGCAAATTCAAACATGGATTAAATGAAACAAATTAACATTGCTGTATTGGCCGGGAAAGCACCCAAACTAACAACAGGCTATGTGCCTTCTGCTGCACTCAAGGAACTCTCTTATCTGCAATGTATCTTTAATGCTGAACATTTGTTTGCTGTCTTGTCTGTAATGCAAGGAGGGCATTACGTGTGGATTCCTCTGCCCACACTGCTGGCCACCAGCCATGAGTGCAGGCAAAAGAGCCAAGCACAACAAAATTGCTTCCAGGCATTGAAAATTATACACCATCCCGAGAACCTGGTGACTGGGTGACCAACAAACATAGCAAACAAACAAATAATAACGTAATCCCTTTTGCTGGAATGGGCCATAAGACATCAAACTGCAGCCCAGGTGATGCCTACAATGAAAAGGAAATCTGGTATTTTGGTGGGCAAATAATTAGTGCCTGTCAAAACCTTTGGTGCCTGTCAATGCGGCCAGCTGAGCAGGCTCATCCTTGAAATCCCCTACAGCTATACGATTCTATAGAAATAACACCGTGGGTGCTATTTACAGAAGAAAGGGGGGTCAACAGATTTTCTAAACAAGTATTCATACTGGTTTGCCTAAATGGATCATAATAGCAGGTAATCAGACAATCAACAGAAAATACGGTAACTGAAAGGACAGTTGTTGATTACATACCACAAGGTTTCCAATCACCATGACCAGCATGAACACAATGAGGCACAAGGCTTGGCCTGCAACTTCCATACAGTCCCACATGGTTTCTATCCATTCTCCGCAAAGGACTCGGAACACGATCAAGAAAGAGTGGAAAAAGTCGTTCATATGCCAGCGTGGAAGTGAGCAGTCCTCTGAAATCTTGCACTTACAATTATCATAGCTTTTGCCAAACAGCTGCATGCCAACCACAGCAAAAATGAATACAATAATAGCCAGGACCAAGGTCAGATTTCCCAGAGCACCCACAGAGTTGCCAATAATCTTGATCAGCATGTTCAGAGTTGGCCAAGATTTCGCCAGCTTGAAGACTCGAAGCTGAAAATGACAATGAGGCATTTATTTATATGAGAAAGAGATACAGACGGTGGTTGCAATTCAGAGACTCACATCCCATCACCAGCTATATATTGGACAAAGAGCCATGAACTCAAGTGTTTCCATAGCTCTATTTGGGAAAGCTCCAGCAACAACCATATGACACACTTACTTAGCTTACGGCCTATAGCAGTGCTAAGGAACATGTGGCCCACAAGATGTTGCTGGACTACAATTCCCATAACCCCTCACCACTGGCCATGCTTCCTGGGGCTGATGGGAGCTGGAGGCTGGAGGGCCACATGGGTTCCCCATCCCTGGCCTGTAACTAGAGTTGTCACAGTGTAAGGCAGGCTTTCCCAAGCAGGAATTGCCTGCTGAGGTACAAGTTAATGTCTCACTCCTCCTAGATAGTGTGGCTTCTCTGTTGATGTAGCTGTGGATATAAAGTAAGGATAGCATGGACACTCTTCTCCCTTCTTTAGCAGCAGACCCACATTATTGAGCATAAGAATTCCCAGTGTCCATGCAAGAAGACATCTTGGATGGATAAGCAAAGGTGTGCTGTTAATCAGCAGCATAAATCAAAAGGAAATATGAGATTATGGTGCTCCAAGAAAAGCTTGCACCCTTTCTCTGCTGGTTATGAGGCTTTGGAGAGACGAGTGAAGCTGGCAGTTTTAGGTTATGAGGCTTTGGAGAGATGAGTGAAGCTGGCAGTTTTACCCATTCAACACGCTTGCTACTAGCTTCAGCTTGGTTAAAATTAATGATGTGGTTGGGATAAAGGGTGGAAACCTTTCCAAAGTAGGCCCAGCACTCACTGCTTTCCTGTAGATTCTGTGCCCTTCCTCAGATCCAGTCAGAGGGAGGGTTTTTAACTATTTCCCCTCCTCAAGTCTATGATCAAATGAGTAATGAGACTTTGCTTCTTATTTACCAGTCTGAATGACCGTAGAACAGATAATCCATCCACATCTGAAAAACCCAGCTCTATCAAACTCAGGCTGACAATGATGCTATCAAAAATGTTCCAGCCTTCTTGGAAATAGTAATAAGGATCCATGGCTATTATCTTGAGGACCATTTCTGCAGTGAAGATTCCAGTGAAGACCTAAGTGCAGAATGAAAAAAGTTAACTTCTGCATTTTATTACCCCGTCTTCCCCATCCCATTTAATTGCCTGTTTTGTATTAAAAAGAAGCAATGCATGGATGTAATCTAATAGTGAAAGTGTTGGGATTGCATCATTGCCCTGTTCAAAGCGGCAGTGTGGTGATTCTGAACTTAGAAGAACCAACTTGCAGCATCCAGAAGACAGGGCTGGAAGTGCTCCTTAGAGGAGCCATTCTTGTTTAACTTCAGAACTTCTGACTGTGTGGAGGAGCCTATTCATACTGACTTCCCTTTAGGCTTTTGCCAAACACACAGAGATTGATGGGAGTGGAGCCAGTCCATGTGGAAGATACATTCGTATGAAAGCGGAAGACAGAGAAACAGAGTAGCTATCTGAGGAAGAGTTTACTGCAAGGAAGTTTCCTGGCTAAATGTTTGGTGAGGAAGCTGGGAATTTTCAAAGGGGCTTTAAATCTGGTAGGAATTTGGAGCAGCAGCAAGCAAACCCCAGGTAGATGCTTGGCTGCACAGAGCAAGGTATTCTTGCAGGACAGAAGCCGATGGAAGCAGAACTTTGGGAAGAAGGAGGAAGCAGGACCTTGGGGACATCAGTTCAATCCTAGTTTAAAGGACTTCAGATAGCAGGGCTGGGGGAAACCCCTTTACCTGCTATCACAGAGAGCTAGTGGTGGTTACATAAGACTGCGCTAGATGATGTCCTGATTCAGTAGAAGGCAGATTCATATATTCAACAGGTTTAGGAACACCCAGTGGAGATACAACCATTTTTGAAAGCATTTTCAGTTGTCCAGAATTAGTTTTAATTAGAAAATGATAAGATGGGTTGAAAAGCAAAAAACAACAACCCTCACTTACCAGGTTTCCAGTTGATAGAACATTCTTGAAGGCATCATCTATGGGATGATGTTCCATGGCCATAAACAATGTATTTAGGACAATGCAGATGGTGATGCCAAGATCAACAAACGGATCCATCACAATGAAATGAACAGTTTTCTTTATTTTTAACCAAGTATCGCAGCAATTCCAAATCAAGTAACTGTGGGCAAATTTATACCAACATGGTGGACATTTCTGCCTGGATTCTTCAAGTTCTGAAGAGAGGCATATTGAAAACATGAGGACCAAATATTCACTCAATGCTGTTTGCTAATTATGAAAACGCAACTTGACTAAATTATTCAATATTTGCAAAATTAATTACGTAAGTTCTGTTGGCAACATTACCTCTATGGTGATGCATTGATCATTTGATCCTGCAATTGAACATGCATGTTCACTAAAGCTTTGCTTTATTTTTTAGTTGTCTCTACCTAATAATTATAATTAGTGCCTTTCCAGATTTTACTTATTTAATAACGTCTCTCAGAACTTCTCATATTCTTAAAAGATTCCATTCATTTATGAACCAAACTCTCACAGTGCTTTTACACACACCCACCCACACCTACCTTCCATGGTATTTGTGATTATGCTTGCTATACTCATTGCTCTTTGCCTTATAGCAGGATCTTCCAGTAAATCCATTGGTATCTGAAAAGAACTTGACCTCCTCTTTCTGCTATCTACTTCAGAAGCAGTGCTCTGCAGTGGAGTAAAGCAGCTAGATTATCAACATAAACTATACAGGGAAGCATACATTGTAAAGGTAACCCCACAAAATATCAAAGCATTCATGCCACATGCAGTTTTGCCTTTATTATGCCAGACTTTTTACAATATCTAGCCCTTCCAAAAAAAAGATGCTTCATATATCTGGTTTTAAAGAAATAATTTAAATAGCAGAATGTATTTTGTACACGCCACAAAGAGCCAGCTGAACTCTTACAGCTTTTCAGTCGCTCAGTTCAGGCATCTGGCTTAGTGTAATGGATGTGTGTGAGCAGAATCGGACCCACATCTCAGGAACTCTCTCATTTGTTATCATGCAAAGGAGCATATGCATTAGCCTGGTATTTTTTAGATGTGAACTGTCTGATGTCCCTCTGCTCCTCCAAAGTGGTGTCAGGATTGTGAGTATTGCACACATTCCTGACTCACGTACAACTTCTTGAGTATGGTGTTCTCTCTGCCTGTGAGCAGAACCGTACTGCTGGGCCAAACATCTGACCTGGCTGTTTGATTATTATCAAAAAGCCCTTCAACAAATGGAGCTGTGCCTTTGCTCTTGCGACTACAACTTCCATCAGCTCCATCCCACATGGCCAATGTTAAAGGATGATGGGAGTTGTACTCTCAACAATATCTAGGAGGCCACAGATTCTCCATCCCTGGAGAAGGTAGAAGAAACTGTACGTTATTCAAAACATGAAGAACTTGAACCAGAGCTCAGAACTCCCCAGGTTTTTATGCTTAGATATCCAAATAGCTTTCACATGGGGGTCAATAAAGAAAAAAGGAGGAAAAAAGGTCACATGAGAACAACAATTATTTCACTCATCAGCATCCAATTTGTGAACAAGTGTTCCTTCAGGTCTTCAATCCGTTCAGGATTGCTTCTCCTTATTAAAACATCTAGCAAAGTTAAATGCCTGATTTCTCTCATTTAGAGCTTGTCGCATTTGTCTAAATAAATTAGCAATAAAAGTCTGACTTAATTGAGCTTTACCACGCCAATCAGAACCAGGGACGAATTAGTGGGATAAAATGTTGTACGTATCTTCAAACACAATGCATAGGTAAGTGAGGAGTCCTCCATCAGTGTCTATGGACTACAAAGAATGGTTCTGAAACAACTAAATGAAGCACTTTTTTTAAACGAAAAAGAGCAATTGCTCCCATTTTTACAGATGGGGATCTGGAGCTCAGACAAAAAGGCTTTCTGGTGAGCAGAAGCAGCTGGTGAGGCAGCAAAGGTGAGGCACTGCTGGTCTCCTGGCTTCCAAGTACAATGTGTTGCTGGCACTCACTGGAGAGAAAAGGGGAGGGGAGCTTAGTGCTGTGTAATGGCATAATGGTGAGAGCCACTGGCTCCAGAGCTTGGCACTCCCCACACCTAACCCCATATGCGCATGCTGTGTCAGGATAGCAGCAGTGCCCCACCTCCCCCACACCAGCTGCTACTACCAGCAAGTCCATTGCGGAGCAAAGTTTTTAAACTGGGGCCTTATCAGGTTTTAAGTCTAGATGATATTTGTTGCTTCAAAATCCACGCAGACATGCCTAATAATTTTCTACTGCTTGGAAAATGCCATTTCCCCTCAACGTTAGGCTTCAAAATGAACACAAAGTGATTGCAGCAATGCCAGGGGCTGATGATCACCCACGAGGTCACTAATGGAGAACTGCATGTCCATCTTCAAATGCTGTCCAGTTTCCCTATGTTCCTTTCCCCCCTTTATGTATCATGTCTGGTCTTTCTCCAGCAGTGGAGCACACACAGAGAGACACATCCATAAACGTGGAGCTTTATATATGATAAATACAGTGGAACCTCAGTTTTCGAGCGTCTTGGCAGCCGATTGTTTCGGAAGCCGAACGCAGAAAGCCTGGAAGTAATTGCTTCCATTTTTGAATGTGCCTCAGAAGTCAAACAGCTTCCGCTATGTGTTTTTCTTTTTTCTCAATGGATTTTGCCAACCACCCATTGCTCCTCGGTTTTCCAATGTTTTGGAAGTTGAACGGTTTCTGGAACGGATTATGTTCGAAAACCGAGGTCCCACTGTAAATAACAACCAGGGCACTGGCTGTTGCCTCCCTCCCTGTCCTTCCCTGCTAGGCTGACAGAGGAGCTGCTTTAGGGAAGGCCACATAGCCTGCAAGGTGATGGGAGGTGCCCCTTTCTCTTTTACTGTTCTCAGGGTAATTGGGGAAGGTAATGGTACAGGTTTTGGTGAGGGAATGCAAAGGAGATCAGGTGAAACAGGAGGAGAATCAGGGAGAAGGATGGAGTGAGAGAAAGAGGATGTGCAGGAACAGGGAGAATGCAAAAGGAAAGTGGCCTCTGCCACTGAACAAGCATTTGCTGTGCACAAAGTAAATGTACATTTGGCCATATTAAACTGCCCGACTCAGGGCTGTGTTTGCAAAAGCACATGCAGGCAGAGGCAGGGCCATTCCTTTCTGTGTCGCATAGTTTTCAAAGCCCGGAGAGTTGCAGCATGAAAGCTTGCTTCCCCACCGCCGCCACAACCCCAGGATGCAGATGCATTTAGGCAGCTTGGATTCCATTCTGTAGACCCACCATGCCTATGCTACTTAAAACATCCTTACACTGTCATCGGTAGTTGCTTTATCTATTATCACCTCTGGGAGAAGCTGTCCAGTGGGCGAGAGGAGCGCTGGGGGTCCTCCTACCAAGGAAACCACCCCGTTGCAGTCCACGCTGCTGTTCCTCTTCCCATTCACTGGAAACACGGGGAACATGGTCTGGCTAATGTTACTTCCACACCGCTCGCTGTGCCTGCGTAGGATGAAGTAGGAACCGCTACGGCTCCCATTATCGTCAAAGGTGCTCTGTTCGCTATCGGCATCCGAGCCCCCTTCAGTGGTCGGGCCTCTGAAGCTGGAAAAGCTTGCTCTGCTGTTCCGTCTTGTGGAAAACAGCATCGACTAAGGAGATACAAACAGAATGGTTAGATGAAACTTAGGAAGCCATAGCTAAATCCTCACTGCTGTTGCTTTAAGAAGAAAACCCAGATTACTCTTCCTAGATCCAGAAGGTTTTTCAGGTTTTGGTGAACTATCAAAATATTAACTTTGTGTGTATTCACTGGGGTGGGGAAAATAGTGAGCTTGATAGTATTTAGTTAAAAGACAATCTCTAAAAAAGAATATGCATTCCCCAGCTTTGTTCTCACAATGACAACAGCAATATTCATTCCTCTTCAGTTAAGCATTTATGTTATGAAAGCGAACGTATTTTTCAAAATAGGTTCAATACAATAACCAGTGCTAGAAACTCAGATATATAAGCTAGGCGCCAAATGGCTCCTTAAACCAGGGTCACAGTCGCCAAAATGGAATGCCAAGTTGCTATTTGGGGGGCAGACTGGTTCAAAAGTCGTACTTTTCAATATGACTGTTTGGTTCCTGAAATTCATTCTGACTGTGCAGATAAAATATAATGGATGGAATTCTACAGGATGTGTTGCTAGTGTGTGAAAAGAGTCAAGATCCAAGGGTCCCCAGGCCTGCACCTCCAGATGGTGGGGACATTGGGCACCACCCCAATGCCTGGGCATCTTCACTTGGTCTCAAAGTGGTTGATAGCGAGGTGCAGAATGCGCCTGGCAAATTTTGAACGCTGATACAATTTACTCAGTTGGCACTAGCCTGCTTTCTGAATATCTACACCACAAACAACTGAACAAGTAATGAAGATGAAAAAAGCAAAAGATAAAAAGTCAAAGGGGGGGGGATCACTGAGGGAGAGGTATGTAGGGGAGAAGCAACAAATATGAGAAGGGCTAAGTCTGCTCTTCTGTGTCACACATCCCTCTTGCTGCCCTCATGTACCAAGTTGCACGCTGCCCCTGCTTCTTTTTCTTTGCTTAAACATCAAGCAATTAAAAGGTGTCAAGGCCTGGGCTTCACCACTTACTTCTCTACTAAACCCAAAAAGATTATCTAATAGATTCAGATGATACTAAATCGGGTCCTCCCTTAAAGAGGGCACATGTTGTGGTGAGACCTGGCAACCAAACCCTGTGTTGTGGGTGGGTTGATTGAATAGCCACAACACCCAATTGGTAGGTCCCCTTGATGCTGGGTTCAATCAGGCCAATGGGACACAAGCTAAACGGATCAAGGGACCTATATATACCCATGCACGGGACCCAGAGCTTCCTCTTTCGGTGCATGCATCGAAACACCCGCCCACCTCTCTCTGTTTTTAGGGCTGCGCGCTTGACCTTGCTATGCCGTCATGTGTCATCTGTCGTTGGGACAGGGGCACAGCAGGAATTTTCCCCATGGCCGATTGGCTGGTGCCATTTGGGTTTTGCCTGCCGCGTAGCAAATCGTCACAACTTGTAAGGTTGCGGATAGGCTCTGGTTCAGGTGATAGGGATGGGAGAACGCTCTCGCCATCCCTATGTGAAGGGTATTCCGTTAAAGGAATCCAGGGACTCAATGGTTTGGTCAACCCCTGTGAGGGGGTTGTGCCTGTGCCTGAGTCCAGGGGGGCATTTGGGTGGCGGAGATAGCCTGTTCCTGGCTTTCTGCTTATCCAGGTGTTCACCCTAGGCTGACCTATGCTGGTGCCTTGGGTCAGTGCTGCCTGCAACGGTGCAGGGAGCTAGTCGAACCAGAGCCTGTGCGACCACTCACTTGCTGTAATCAATAAAGTTGTGGCCTAAATTCTGCCAAAAACCAAACCAAAATTTGTGTCTTGTCTGAATTTATTTAAGGGGGAGGTTTAAAGGTCTGAACACACAATCCCTGAAACCTGTGGAACAGAAGAGATTGGTAGAAGGTCTTGGTGCTTTTGCACTTCTTCCCATGGCTTTGCCTTCTTCCTCCTCCCTTGTACATGCTGCTGGACTCCCAACTCCTGCCAGCATAGCCAATGGTCAGAGATGATGGGAGTTGCGGTCCAACAACAGCTACAGGTTGCCCACTCTTGGCGTGAAACGTCAAGCCTAAAACAGATTGGTCCCATTACCCAGAGCCCGCCTGAAAGTTGAACATTTTGCAATAGCACAGCTAGTGCCACAATGTACCTGGTATGGAGAGGTGACCCTGTTTTCATACGTGAGCCTGTTTCCTTCCAGGGAAAACTGAAACCCCTTCTTTTTGATGCTGCTATCAGACTCAGATTTTGGAAACTTTTTGCCGTTGGCTTTCTCGTCTCCTACAGACAGCTCTCTCTGCCGTCTCTTCTTCCTCCGGTTCCTTCTTTCTTTAGCGCTTTTGGAGCTCAGCCTCGACATTTCTGAAGAAGTCTGGGAAAGTCTTCCAAGTGCGCCATCATCCTTAAAGTCTTTGTAAGCGGCTGCGGCTGCTATTGCCTGTTGTATAAAGAGAGGTCAAGCTTGTCATAGCTCTGCCGATGAAGACTTGCAACTACCACATGGTTATTGTAGAACTATTTCTGGATGCTTCAAGAATACAAGAAGATGGGTGGTTTCCTCTGCCAAAGTATTAACAAAATAGCTTCCAACTAAGGATCTGGAAGGAGGAGCCAGCATGCTTGGGGGTATATATTTATTGTTCATGGAGTATTTTTTTGTATGCACCAATGTAATATATTCTCTGAAGATAGTATGCTGGTGGATTGTTTCCTTTTTATACCAGGGTAGACAGCATGTTGCCCTCCAGATGTTGTTGAACTAAAATCCCCATCTCCCTGACCACTGGCCATGCTGGGAGCTGATGGGAGTTAGAGTCCAGCAAAATCCAGCTGCTCCTGCTCTACACAATGCTGCAGTCCACTGGCCCTAGTGCACTGAAAGCACAATGTGTAAGGACTGTTCCACTTTTCGTGTCAGAAATAATATTAATAATGTTATTATTTGTACACTGCCCACCTAACTGGGTTGCCCCACTCTGGGAGGCCTCCAACCAATATCAAAGCATCATAAAACATCAAACATTGAAAACTTCCCTGTTCCATAAACCTTACACTTAATAATAATTAAATAAAAAAAGATGCAAAAATAATTTGCATCTTTTCCTGAATCATTATTTGATCGGTGAGAGTTCTCGTTCAGTTTTCTAAAACCCACACTTCTCTCTCACATATATACAGTACGCACACACACACACACACACACACACACACACACAAACATATACACACATATATATGAATGACAAATGAAGCTGGTTCATTGTTTATTGTCCCAAAAGAGGTTCAAATTTGCTGCTGTCAGAATCACCCTAAAAGAAATTAACACCCTGAGAAATTCACAGAGGTCCGCTGAAGAATATTCACTTGCCAATATTCATTTGCATGTTGAGGTGTAGAAATATATTTTCTGTTGAAAAACACATCTAATATATGTATCCAAATTATTAACTCTAAGTGTCTGCCTATACGCAATGCAGGAGCAGCTCACCCAGTGGGGCAGCAGGGCAGCAATAACCTCCTGGTGGCATCGTTGCCATTCACTGAGAGGGCAGAGATAGCAACAATTTGGGGGCACATCGGTGGAGCCAATCCAGTGCTCCCACCAGTGCACCCACACTGACTCTCTCTCTTCTAGTAAGTAGCAGGGACAATTCTGTAGGGAGGCTATTACTGCAGGTGTGCCACAGTGAAATTGTCAAGTATTTACGGTGGCAGAAGACACACTGTTGTTTCTGAGCTTACACCATTAACTTCCATTTTTCCAAATTGTACACTCTACTAGTAGAGAGTTTACTTAGCATTGCACTGGAATCCCACTGCAAAGTCCCACTGGAAATCTGCACTGGAATCCCACTGCACAGGAATCCCACATAAGTCCCACTGAAAATCAGCAGAGCTTTGTGCAACTGCTGTCTACCTGCTGTTAGGGTTATCCATTCATATATATTTTCGTAAAACATTTTCGTCTTCTTCAGTTAAGTTGCATGCATGAACTCATTTGCACATGTTGCCTTTTGCCCAAGTACACAATGGAACTTCTGCAAGGAATCTCTGGGTAGTTACGCCTTCTGTTCTCAAATTTGTGGGGAAATGCTCTACTAGCGCAAAAGTTTCCAGTACCTGGGCTTCTTCTTGTTGCCTTTTTAGTTGTTCCAGCATCTGCTGATATTCGGCCTCCTTCCTCTCTGCTTCTTCCATGGTGGCTTGGTTCTGCTCTTCATAGGCCATGGCAACAACGGCCAGGATCAGGTTGATCAGGTAGAAAGAGCCCAGGAAAATCACCAGGACAAAAAAGATCATGTACGTTTTGCCAGCAGCACGCAGAGTCTGGGGAAATCATAGGCAATGTAGGTTATTGGATCAGTAAGGACAACTGAAACTTACAAGTATGAGTGACTATGCCACACTCAGATTAGACTCAATGGACTTAAGGTATGAAGGCAGCAAGGCTAACCCTGCTTATCTGGGAGTAAGCCCCACTGAATTCAACAGGGCTGTCTTCTGAATAGGCATGGTTAGGATTGTGATGTTACTTAAGTAAGTTACCAAGCACCTCCCCTGAAATCTGCTCTTAAGAGTTGTACAACCCTATGGAATATTGTGGAAGTGGGGAGGAGGAGAAATCAGGGGGAGAATGCCTCTCTTCCCCTTCCGCAGACTAGAACCTACACTAGATTGCAGCCCTTTCTGCAAACAAAAGTAGCTCTTCCATCTTTCTTGGACGGGCTACACCAGAACCAACCCAACTGTTCAGAAACACTTATGTGGTGGGAGTATTTGTAATATGTTTGCAATACAGCACAGATGCTTTGAATAACATTTCAGAATTACATTTCATTTACAACTTCCATTGACAAGTCCAACATTTCCTGTGCAGTCTGTGAGGTTCAGCCCTTTCTCTTGGAAAATAAAACTGGCTTTCAAATGCAGCAATTTGTCATTGCTGTTTTTAGTTGAGTAAGCATTTCATAGAGGCAGGAACATAGAGAGACAGTGGCATAGCGTGGGGCAGGGCAGGGGGGGGGGACACATGGATGGTTGCCCCAAGCACAAAATTGTTAGGGCCACAAAATTTCAACACCTGATGCTGCCTCAATACAGCTGTGTGCCTCCGTTTCTGGGCTCCGTTGAAAATGACTTCTCCATGCGAACCAGGAAGTGACCTCTCCAGACAATGGAGCGACTCTTCTTTTCTTATCACTGCAGCTGCAAACTCCTGGGTGATGCAGATGCCTTAGGGGGCAGCTGAATGTGCATGTGTACTCTATTTTCCTCCCTCCCACCCCCATCCACGTGGCCCCGGGTGCTGGCAACCCACACTACGCCACTGTAGAGAGCAGCCATCTTCTGAGTCAGACCATTGTCCTTTTAAGCTCATTGTCCACACTGACTGGCGGTGGATCTCCAATGTTTCAGGCAGGGTGTGGGTGTGCATCTTTCTCAGCCCTACATGTAGATGTTGCAGATTGGACCAGGGACCTTCTGCATGCAAAACAGATGGTCTACCACTGTGCTATGGCCCTTCTCATAGGGATGGAAAGGATGGGTAGTATTAGGCTTTCCCCTTACATATGGCATCAACAGAATTTGGTTTTGAGACCCTCTCACCAGCTGGTACAGGTTTTCCCAGTAGTCCTGAGTCATCAGCCGAAAGAGCGACAAGAAGGCCCAGCTGAAGGTATCAAAGCTTGTGTAGCCATAGTTGGGGTTTCGACCAGCTTTTACACATATATATCCTTCTGGGCACTGGCTGTGAAAGAAAGCAATGGAGGGGGAGGGGGGAAAGATGACTTGTTTCTGTACCTAAATTGACATTCCACCTACTAACTAGGGATGGAGGAGAATTTCATAAAATCCACTGCTTTCAATTTTCCACCCTCTATTGTGTGTGCAGGGTGGTCCTAACCCTACCTGGTCAACTCCCCTAGCAACACCTCCCCAGCTGGGATTGGCTACTGTCTGAGGTTAGATGGGAACCTCCAGGTATCCAGCTTGGGGAGGCGGGGCCAGGCTGAACTGCTGGGGATCATGTAGTATCAGGTGGCTGTGCCCCCCGCAAAAAGCACCCCCCCATTTGAGGTGGGGAGTGGTCACTGTAATAGAGTTCTCAGTAAAAAGAAAAATAAAGCACCAAGATGCATAAAAAATGTGTATTTTAGCATAACGTAATTTAGAAACGTGTAAAATGCATATTTAACTGCATATTTTGTGACAAGGTACATCTTTAAATATGGATTTTAGTATGGGTTTTCTTTTTTAAAAAGATGTTAACAGATTAATGCAGTAGCAGGCTGGGAGAGACTTGTGAATGAACACATGTGAAACAGATGAACTATCCATATCTGCTGCTGCTGCTACTACTACGTCAAATATATGCATATAGAACGGGCCATGTTAGTCGATTTTAAGTGTCTGAAAGAAAAGGGCAAAAGTATAGTAAAAAACCCCAGCTCAAAACCACAACTGATGCTTGCTGAATAGAGATGCGCTATGGTGTGTGGTATTTCTAATTCTTTTGGATGGGTTGGGAACCTAAGAAGCTGGGAACATAGGAAGTTCTGATACATCTAGCTCAGAACTGTCTACACTGAGTGGCAGCCGCTCTTCAGGGTTTCAGACAGGTCCTGCCCCAGCACCCTGGAGATGCCAGGGATTGAAGCGGAGACCTTCTACCTGCAAGGCAGATGCCCTGTCACCAAGCTGCAGCCCTTCCCCCAGAGGCTGCCACTGTCTAAATAGCAATGTTGCATCACTTAGAACACACCACAGCACATTTCCATTGTCTGAACATCAGTTTGAGACTTTGCCTCTCTTTTTTGTCGATTCCACCTTTGGGGGCTCCTCCTCCTCTCCTCTTTAAAAAAAAAGGGGGGAGGGAGGGGGGGACAAACCCTGGTTCAGTATGAACTAGGCTCCTGAGAGTATAAACAGTAAAAAATAGCTTATCACAGGACTCATATACATTTCTACAAAGAAATTGTGGGAAATAAACATTTGTGCTAAATTGAGTCCTTGTTAAACCCAAACATTACCAATGGCTTGAGTCACCCTCCCACAATGGGGGGGGGGGACAGATTCCTCCCTCCAGCTGCCATGCTCCATGCTATTTTAATGTATTCCCACCCAATCCCCAAAAGTGGCTGTTTGGGGTGTGGAAGAGAAGGGCTCTGGGGGGAAAGAGACAGCAGAGAAACCCAATTCCATTAACCTCATTCGGCTCACAGCTCTTAGGTTCTGAATTATGCCATTAGATTAGCCAGCTTCATTTGCATGATCAGCGGTGGCTTCCCCTTACGCAATTTTACACTTGCTTACCCAGCATCTGTGCCGTTACCACAAAGCAAGGGATCTGGTGATCCTTCCAAAGTATAGAAATGTTTTGTTTGCTCTAAGAAGGAAGGAAAGGGGGGGGGAGAGAAATGTGTTACCTTCAGCTTTCATTCAAACGATTGCTTTAAAATGATAATCCAGTGTAAAAGCTTGCGCAAGTCTGCTCACACCTTTTTCAGGTGTGGCGGCATTGTGGGACGGCAGAGGCTCCTCCAAGGCCCCGGCGAGGGGGGTAGCATCCTCAGAGCCCCATCCAGATAGGGGGCGTGGGCGTATCAGAGGCCGGATCCTAGCCTGCATCTCAGATTGGCAAATGGGGATGCAGGCTAGGACATGAGCTGGACCATGGGGCAGAGCCGACGGAGGAGGAAGCCTTCCCTCCAGTCTGCCCCCATGGCCATTTAAGCAGCGCTCACCTGGGGTCCTGCCGGCCCCAGGTGTCTGTCTGGTGTCAACAGGCAAGGAGTTCCAAAGTGTGGATGCTGCCATGCTAAGAAGATCGGTTTCTTACAAACGTGAAACAGTGTACTTACTATATGGCACCGATAATGGTGCCAGTTCTGCAGATCGAAGTGGCTGAATGGGCATAAATGGGGCAAAGCAATCTCGCAAGTAAACTGGCCCCAACTCGTTAAGGGCTTTAAATACTAATTAGTTACAGCTCAAACTCTACCCAGTAGCAAATCGGCATCCTGTGCAGGTCTCTTCAGCAGAGGTGATATATACTCTGGCTGGGTCTCACTCCTGTCAGCAATCATGCTGCAACACTCTTCACCAACAGCAGCTTCCAGATCAAGCACAAGGGAAGCCCCATGTATATGTCCCCCACACTTGAGATGTCAGTATTCGGAGCTCTGCTACCCAGTAATCAAAAAAGGATTCCTAAGCTAGTAAAAGCAGTTTCTTAGCATTTGTTGCAAGGCAAGGCACTGAACCCAGGCAGTATACATCTTATTTTGGGCCCAAGCACCAAATGAACAAAGCAGTGCTGGCTCTAGGTCTTTTTTGCAGCTGGGGGTGAGGGTGAGGGATATGAGTGAGTTTTGGCAAGATCCATGCAGTGGTGTTACCCAGGGGGAAAGTGCCAGGTCAGGGGAGGCTGCTGATCCTTCTCTTCACTGCTGACACTGTTTGCCAGCTTAAAGGTGCTGCAAATGTTTTGATGGTGTTTTACCAGTTTTAAGGCGGTACACCGCCTTGATATTTTATGAGACGGTGGTATAGAAATACTAGATATGACGGACAGATACAGAGAGCAGATTCACAGAAAAGAAAAGGAGTTTCAACAGCAGGGGTAGAAAGTTCCAGAAGGAAGCAATAAGCCACCTGTTAGGGCTTGAGTCCTCCTGGCAGGTGCCTAACAATGCTACCCAGATGGCCAGCCTAAAGGAGAATTCACAGGCTGCACCTAGTTATCCTGTTTCTAAGTGAGGTTGGTTCTCTGAAATCTCAGCAGTTCCTCCTGCTGAGCTCTTAATTTCTGAATGATGCCTGTTATGACTTGCCCAAGAATGCAAGTTGTCTGCATTCACGGCAGTGCCTCGGTTTGTATCCAGGTGTCCGCACTGGACCACAGAGGCCCTTTCAGTAAACCTCACCTGTGTCGCCAATGTATTTATCCCAGTCGATTATTCCTGCATTGTAGTATTGTGCAAAGTACGGTTCTTCAGCTGAATCGTTACTTAGGGGCCAAAGCAAACATTTTTGCCTCAGGTGGCCCATGAACAGTTGCAACCCTATTAGTGCAAATACACTCAGGCAGAACACGGTCAGGATCATGACATCTGAGAGTTTCTTCACTGACTGAATTAGGGCCCCCACAATGGTCTTCAGACCTAAAAGGAGAGAAGAATGTGGAATCACAATATCCAACTCATTGTTTTAGGTGTTGAGTAGTTAAATATGGTTGTACAGCTGCTGAAATTTAAAAATGTCATGCAGGCAGCTCCTAGATGAAAGAAGCTATCATTTTTGTCATGAGGTAAAAAGAGAAAGCCCCTTTACCTCATGAAAAATGATTCCGAATGTAAAATTGCAAATGGAAATGAAAAGCACACAGTCTATACTAGCCATTTAAAAGCTGGTGACATGGTTATTCATGCTTTGTATCAATCTCATGTAAAGAAAAAAGGTACTGATTGTACATTTTTTCGCTCATGAAGCACACATCCTTTCAACCCATAAGATAGTTTGCTGAGGAAAGGTATTTTTTTAAAGCAATACTTCATGCAATGCTCATGCTATTCTTTATCACCATATTGGCTTAATTTCTACTAGTGATTCAGCTTTCCAAATGCTGAAATTTTCCATCCCAAATTATTTCAATAAACGGCAAGGTTTATCTTAATATGAAAGCTGCAACTACTTTTCATATTGGTGTGGGAGAGAAAATTTAGTATTTTAATATGCAAAATACAAACTCTGTATACTGTCTCATGCAAGAATATGTTAAACTCAAAGGCTGACTTGCTTTTTTTTTAAAAAAAAAAATTGAATTATTTTTTTCGGTAGCATCTAAAAATCTACATTCCTTAAAACAACAACCATACATGGTTAGCAGCAAAGCTTGTGCAAAGTCGCGTGACTTGCAGCTGTGGCAAATCTACAAGTCAGCCTCCATGTTTAACCTAGCTCTCACCTGGGATGACTGATATTGTTTTCAATGCCCGGAGAACCCTGAATGTTCTCAACGCTGAGACATTCCCCAGGTCCACAAACTCTGTCACATATCTGCAATAGGGGAGTTCACACACAAACACAATGACAGGATAAAAAGGAACAGTTGGGAGGCACAAGGGACCTAACACCTTACACCACTCACTTCTTACCTGGGATTACAGAAATAGTTTTCAAAGCTCTCAACACTCTGAAAGCTCGAAGAGCTGAAACTTTGCCTAGGTCTACAAATTCTGTTATATACCTGTAGAATCAAATCACAGTTGTTCAGCATCGAGGCAGATTTTACGCCACTTACCTAAAGATTTATTTAAGCTACTTTTTTTTTTTTTACAATTAAACAAGTTGTCGCCCCCCCCCCCCGCCCTGTGTTTGCCTTCAATGCAATCCTGGGCACATATACCTGAGATGAAGACCCGCTGTATTCAATGGAGCTTAATCCCAGGTAAGCATGCATAGGCTCAAAACCATTGCATTCCTTCTTTTTATATTTTCCTACCTTACCCACAAGACCCTAAAACTAGGGTGGGAAATTCAGCACCAAGTATCATGTTGGGAATACACCACAGTCTTGCTATTTGCCAAAATATGGATCACTTTTAAAAGCTTATCTCTGAAACCAGAAAGGCTTGCCACATACTTATTTTTAAAATAATAATAATAATGAAAGCATTTAAAGGATTATCCTAGGAGCAACATTAGAGTATGCCTACTACTGTCAACTGTTGAATTGTTTCAACAAGAGGAACTATGCCAATTTTAAACATAAATTACTCAAATCTAAAGACAAGATTTGTAATTTGTTTCCCCAAAATGTATTATTTTTTGCACTATTTCATAACAATTCAAATACTGATACAGTCAAACCTCGGTTGTCGAACGTAATCCATTCTGGAAGCCCGTTCAGCTTCCGAAATGTTCAACAACCAAGGCGCAGCTTCTGATTGGCTGCAGGAGCTTCCTGCACTCAAGTGGAAACCGCGTCAGACATTTGGCTTCTGAAAAATGTTTGAAAACCGGAGCACTTACTTCTGGGTTTTCGGCGTTTGGGAACTGAAATGTTCCAAAATGGAGGCGTTTGAACCTAGTTTTGACTGTATCTGTTAAAGCTGTGACTCACACAAGTGGAACTCATTTCTGTAAAGTCTACTCAGATGGCACACTAGGAAAATGCTGGATACTTACGCAAATGAAATGACAAGGAAATCCAGCCAGTTCCAGGGGTCTCGGAGGAAAGTAAAACTACCTATACAGAAACCTCTTGCAAAAATTTTAACGAGGGATTCAAATGTATAAATTCCAGTGAATGTGTATCTACAGGGGAGAGAGAAAAAAAATCCAAGCAAACTTTTCAATCTATAGGCTAGATCACAAATTATAAATATTTGTTCATTTATTTTTTAAGAATTATATTTTTTCTTCTTCACAATTATTAGAGAGGCGCTCGTAGCAGCCCATTACACGAATCTGATGCTCTTCATTGGCCATATCTGCTTTTCTTTCTCGCACACCCATTTTCTTTCTATATCTGTGTTGTCATTAAAATGAAGATATTACTCATAAAATATATCAATTTTTTTTAATGGGAAACTTTCATTACTGCAGAAGTGCAGACAGTCCCAGTCTTGCGGGGGGGGGGGGGGAGCAGGATATAATGAGGAGGAGGAAGAGGAGGATGCAGTTCTTAAGGCATCATTAAGTCCTCATTAAGCATTGGTGGCCAGAGAGGTAGAAGTCAGAAATTAAGGTACAATGCTGGGGAAGTTTATAAATGTGATCAGAGGTTCAGGAGTTCAGATTCAATGTGCCCAAGTATTCAATAAAGGGAAGATTATTACTTCCCTTTAGCTGAGTGCAGGGAAAAGAGCCTGATACATAATGAGGAAGTCTGAAAGAAGGACAAATGGTGATACAAGAGACCGAAATCCTTCATGCTTCAATATATTGTTACCAAATTCTGCAAGTGCATTTTTGCTTCACCAACATCCCCTCATCTCTACTGTTCTCTGTGGGGTTCTATAGGACTTGGTTCTCAGTACACTAATAGAATCAAAGGACTGTGGATCTGGAAAGGACCCTGCGGGCAATCTAGTCCAACCCCCTGCAATGCAGGAATATCAACTAAAGCATCCATCCATCTCCTTTCCTCTTCACTCTTTTCCCGTGACCTCATTAATTCTCACAGACTGTTTCAGCTGCTCTGCTGATGAGTCTTACATCTACTTTTCAATCTAATGGACTCCAGAATTAATTTCAGGAATGTACAGTGGTACCTCGGGTTAAGAACTTGATTCGTTCCGGAGGTCTGTTCTTAACCTGAAACTGTTCTTAACTAGAGGCATGCTATCGCTAATGGGGCCTCCAGCTGCCGCTGCACCACTGACACACAATTTCTGTTCTCATCCTGGGGCAAAGTTCTTAACCCGAGGTACTACTTCCGTGTTAGCGGAGTCTGTAACCAGAAGTGTTTGTAAACTGAGGTGTTTGTAACCCGAGGTACCACTGTATACCTTTTAAAACAATGCCATGGGTTGAACCTAATTCAGTCATGGCGCAAGTGGAATGACTTCCCCTGGTGTAACAGAACATTCTTTCCTCTCTCGTGTGTTCCGCAGAACCCTAAAAATCTGCTATTGCTCCCGTCCCCCCAGGTCTCTGAAGGGGATACTGGGTGGTGGTGGTGGGAGCACACATGTGATGAGAGGGAGGGAAAGTTCTGTTGCACGGGTGGAAGTCATTTGGCTCAAGAAGTTCCTTCACCAGATTCAACCCCATAGTGCTATGCAGAGCATATTCAACCAAATGTCACTGGGAAGAAAACAAAGAATGCACTTACTCTACAGCCTTTGACCACTCAGGAGGATCTTTCAAGGTCATAAACACGCAGTTTGTCAGAATAGTGAACATGATGAAGATGCCGAATAATGTTGGCTTAAGTCAAGGAACGCATGACAAATGCTAGATAAGTTAGATCACACAAATGCATATAATTTCTTATGAAACAGGCTTCTAAGTGAATATGAATTCATAAATTCCATCCAAGCAATATCTATAAATCCAAGATGAAAACGTTTAACATCATAATATAGCATGAATTATGTGCTGCTAGTTTATTTAGGGTGTTGTATTGTAATTGTGGCATCCCACTTGTGCAATGAACTTCCCATTCCTCTCCTATCACCTATAGACCTGTGCACCTCCAAAACCTGTTGCAGGGGATTGGGACACACTCCAGAGCAGATTGGGAGGCTGCAAAGGGAGAGCAGAGGAAGGGTAAGTCCCATTGTGTCTGCTGGCATGATGTTGGATCTTGACCACAGAATTCTACTTCTACTGAAGTTCAACCAAGTGATTTCATCAAAACATTTTGTGTTCACTTCAATGGTGAAATTAAGAAAAAATAAAACCACATCCAACTATTAAAATAGCCTCATGCTACTACTGAGTTTCTCAAAGAAGTGCTTTAAACAAGTATTATGTAGAAGAAGAAAAGGATATGAATGAACCAAAATCTTTATAGAAATTCTTCTAAGTATACTGAAAGGACTTAACATGTACAAGGCAGGTGTGGCGTTGAATCTGTAAATGGCCTTCCCTTTATTCAATACTATAAATGTCTGAAAAGAGGAAAAATACACACATGTAAAAGCAGGATTATAATAACGTTCGAGGAGATCTTAAAATGAAAAAAAAAGACAATTTCATTTGCTGTGGTTTACTCTCAGGCCCAGTTCCAACATTTACAGGTAACCATGGTTTCTAATTATGAGTTGGTACCAAAATGAACAGTGGGCTTGTCCACTATCCCCTCCCCTTCTATTTTATGAATGAAGGGGTTGTGTGTGTGTGTGTGTGTGTGTGTGTGTGTGTGTCTCATGTCTCTTCATCTTGGAGGATGGGCAGGCCAGTCTTGATCCACCAGAGCTTCCAGTTTGGCTCACAGGGCTATTTTGTGAAGCCATGGCTCTCTGTCAAACAGGTGATGTCAACCTGATCGGCAGGATATGTCAGTTGATGGGTGGGACTTGATGGGCAAAGTGAATCCCTGAAGGATTGAACTCCCCCAACCCTTCACCCCAGTACTTCCACTCATGTTTTCACACAGCCTCAACTTTCCTGCCTCTGATATGTAAAGGAGGAGAGAAAGCGTCAGCAGAAATCAGATTTTTTTTTAAAGCAGGAAATCCATGTTTTCGTATTGCAACTAAGCGGGGCCTCACTGTATGAAGATTTCAGTTGTCGGTTCCCGGAATGTTGTGCACTGGTTATCACAGAAATGCCAAAAGGACATGAATGCTGTCCCAACACTTATAGGCCTGCCAGATTAAATGAAATACCAATGTATCCCATACAGCAAATGATGCATGAATATTCAGTTAGTTCTGGGGTGGGATTTAGTCACTGAAGCAACAGCAGAAGAGTTGTCTAGCATTTAATATCTTATCTGGACAGGGATAGCCTAACTACTGTCTATGCTCTAGTAACCTCAAGGTTAGATTACTGCAATCCATTATATCTAGGGCTGCCTCTGAAGACGGTTCAGAAACTTCAGCTAGTGCAGAACTCAGTGGCCAGGTTGCTCACCGGGGCAAGACAGCTTGAGTATATTACACAGATCCTGGTCTGACGGCACCGGCTACCAATTAGTCTCTGGGCTAATTCAAAGTGCTGGTTTTGACCTATAAAGCCTCAAACGGCTCAGGACCGCAATACCTCAAGGACTGCCTCTCTCCACATGAACCTACCCAGACCCTGAGATCTCTTCTGAGGCCCTTCTTCATGTGCCTCCTCCCCGTGGGGTCCAGAGGATGGCAACACGAGAACCGGCCTTTTCCACAGTGGCTCCCCATTTGTGGAATGCTCTCCCCAGGGAGGTTTGCCTGCCGCCTTCATTATACACCTTTGGGTACCAGGCAACAACTTTCCTCTTTAACCAGGCCTTTGGCTGATTGACATCCAACACCCTTTTAAAATGTGTTGGGGAGGAGAGGTTTATTGGGTTGCTTTTGCTTTTATTATGTATTTTGTACTTTTATATTGTGAGTTTATGTTGCAACTGCCCTGAGACTTGTGGCCAATGTTTTTTCCCCCTAAAAACATATTTAGGGGTACTCTCATTTTCCTACTCATATTGAAATACTGCCCCTCAATGAGGCCAAACCTAGATTCACAAAATATCCCCCTGCGTACCCCCAGAAAAAAGCACTGCTTGTGGGTATATGACAGTAGTAGTAGTAGTAATAATAATAATAATAATAACAATAATAATAATAAAAAAAATTTTTATTTATACCCTGCCCTCCCTGGCCAGAGCCGGGCTCAGGGTGGCTAACACCAGTAAAATTACAATAGAAACATAATGGGGGGGGGGACCCAATTTAAAATCCAGGTTGAAATGCAATTTAAAATGCAGCCTCATTTTAAAAGTAGCCCATAGATCAAAACCATAAAGGAAGGGAAACATAAGGGTCAGACCAAGTCCAAACCAAAGGCCAGGCGGAACAGCTCTGTCTTGCAGGCCCTGCGGAAAGATGTCAAGTCCCACAGGGCCCTAGTCTCTTGTGACAGAGCGTTCCACCAAGTCTGGACCAGTACTAAAAAGGCCCTGGCCTTAGTTGAAACCAATCTAACCACCTTGCGACTTGGGACCTCCATGGTGTTGTCATCTGTGGACCTTAAGGTCCTCCATGGGACATACCAGGAGAGGCAGTCTTGTAGGTACGTGGGTCCTAGGCCCCTAGTATACAAATTTTAACAACAACAGACATTTGGCGATAATGCACTATGATCAAATATACCTTTACTTGTGTACACTGTATAGCTCCGGGACCTGAGAAGCCATGTTGAAGGCTTTGGTCTTCATGAACACTTACTTTTTTATCTGCATAATAAGGATCCAGGTCTTCCAAGGGCTCCGACACCATTCCTGGGGGTACATCCCCATAAATAAAAGGCAAAGTCTTCCCTGCCTCCAAGTCATTGTTTGGCTTTGGCTTGTTTTCCTCACTGTCCTCATCCTTTTGCTCCTGATCAGTTTTCTGTTTTGCTTCTTCGTCAGCAATCCTTTGCTCAATTGCCGCAAGGGACTCCCGCGTGAATCGGAAGAAGCAGTCGGGTCCTGGCGGTGCGAGGTGTGCCTGTGCCATCTTTTCATTCTGCAAATGTTAATTACCTTTTAATTCTTAGGAAAGAATAACCTACAAGACAGAGACACACAAAAATAAAGTTAAAGGGAGGGGGAGGCATCAGCAATGCGAAAATAAACCCTAAATCACAAAAACTGAGCTACTTGCAACAACGCCATTGAGATCCCACCCCCGCCAAATGAGACGAGACTTTTAAAAGCCATTGAGAGTCAATGAGGCATGGATGCTCAACTTCTAATTAACTCTTTCAGAAATCCCAAGCTAACATTTTCTTTTACTGAAATGATCCTTAGCAGGTACTTGCAGGATTGAGCTCAACCAAGGACTTAAAACATTTGAACTATATGGGCTGGTGCCATTTCTATCAGTGCGTTAGGAGAGCTGAAAATAATGCCAATATATTTCACATCTGGCAACCCCATGAACCCCTTTGGTTTCAGATAGTACAAGGGCAGAGTCTAAAAAGCCAAACTAAGCCTCCAGAATAGAGTATACACTTCCTGAGTTAATGTAATACATCACATCTGGTAAATGAGCCATCATAGCCACTAGAGGGCTGTGAAAATTTGTGTTCCAGGGTTTTTTAGACTCGTCTACCCAAGTCTATGCAGGTGGCACTGTGGTCTAAACCACAGAGCCTAGGGCTTGCCGATCAGAAGGTCGCGGTTTGAATCCCCGCAACGGGGTGACCTCCCATTGCTCGGTCCCTGCTCCTGCCAACCTAGCAGTTCGAAAACACATCAAAGTGCAAGTAGATAAATAGGTACCGCTCCAGCGGGAAGGTAAACGTCGTTTCCGTGCACTGCTCTGGTTCGCCAGAAGCGGCTTAGTCATGCTGGCCACATGACCCAGAAGCTTTATGTCAGCTCCCTTGGCCAGTAAAGTGAGATGAGCGCCGCAACCCCAGAGCCGTTCGCGACTGGATCTAACGGTCAGAGGTCTCTTTACCTTTCCCCAGGTATTATCTGAAACCAAAGGGTGAGGTCTTCACAGTGAGATACAGGTTAGAGTAGCCTCCCCCAACCTGGTACCTACCAGAGGTTTCGGACTACCACTCCCATCAGCACTTTGAAGATGGCCACTTGAAAAAGGGATCATGGGAGTTGCAGTCCACGCCATGTGTAGTAGGATGCTGGGTTAGAAAAGGATCTCAAAAGAGGAGATAGACAGGGACTGGAAGGTGTTTAAAGGATACTTGCAAACCATATTGAAAAATCAGAACTCCTATTAGAATAAACTAGTTCCATTTTAAATACTGAAATGCTAAATAAGATGGATAACAATGTGTAATAGAAAAAGGAGCATGAAATTAGGTTAAAGGTGTGTGCAAGAAAGTAGTAGAAGTGGAAAGAAATTGCAATTGGAAGTCTAACACAAAGGTGGGGTGAGGGGTGGTGGATGGTGATGGGAAAAGGAATTATCTGTAGGATTGAGTGTAGGTATGTTTGAACATTTTTAAGGATTGTATGAAATGTATGTTTGTATGCTTGTATATTCGCAATATGTGTGTATTAATGCTGAACTATTTTAATAATAAAAAATAATAAAAACTTCAAAGACATTTCTTAAGCGGAGTTTTATTTCTAAACAACGCAGGGAAGTGACCACAGGGAGAAAAAGCAACCAGCTTTTCAAAATAGAGGGGCAGCAGCATACGGTATATCAGGATTTGTCATACGAAGGAAGGCGTGGGAATCCAGTTTGTGAGCAGAAGCAATTTTGTTGGGTCATGGAGCAGCAGTGGGCAATGGGGGTGCTGAGAAGGCTGAACTTGCACACCTGAAACTGCCATCAGTCTGAAAAGTGATTTCCTGGGTGGCACTGGGGAGTGGGAAACTGTTGTTTAATGTTTGTAGGCGAAGCAGACAAAGGCCCCCTGGGCAGTGGGGGGGGGGAGCGCCAGCTTCACAATTCTTTCAATCCAGACCATATATTTCAAAACCATCTCTTTAAAAACTTTGCGACATTTGAATTCTATTTTTAAAATAGCCACGAGACAGGCCCAGTAGATTTATATTCTATAATTGAAAGAGGCAAAGACATAAAATTGAACCAGCAATTCAGTTGGGGGCTTGGAGTGAGCTATTTCAGTAAGTAGAGCAAAAGCAGGACTTAGGTTCATTTCTTAAATAAGATGATACACACACACTGCACAACACACTTTTTAGAAAGGCTAATAAACACTATTATATATTGCACATTTTGTGTTGATGTTCATTTGTCTTAAGCAGACCCTCTGCAGCAACTGAGATGAAAATTGAGCGTATGAAAAATAGCTGTTTTGCTTCTGACAGCACCCTCCTGTCACTTTGCTTGTTAGGAAATAACCATGTTTACGATATTTCCCAATGAGCAGACTATACAGTACTGTCAAAAAGGCATTATTTTCTCTGAATGTGTTCCCTGATACTGGACTTAGAATGAAAGGCATGCATTTTAAAACTATATTAAACCATCTATAAAATTAACTGTTTGGTATTTTGTTAATATGCATGTGTCCACAAAATACTCCACAGCTTTATAACTGAAATAAAAAAATGCATTTGGCATTAAGACAGAGAGGAAAAAAGACAAGCGAGCAAAGAGGAAGCAAATCAGTGGGAGCTAGAACGTTCTGGTGCACTTTCAAATTAGGGCTGCCATATGTCTGGATTTCAAAGGTGAAATTGACATGGGGGGGAGGGGGTAGTTCCCAAAATTCAGTGCTTTGTCCTGGGTCTTAGAGGCAAGTCAATTGAAAAATAGTGTTTTGTCTAAAACTCTTTAAAAAAGCAAAAAAAAAAAAAAAAAAAAAAAAAAAGCTATACAGTGGTACCTCGGGTTAAGAACTTAATTCGTTCTGGAGGTCCGTTCTTAACCTGAAACTGTTCTTAACCTGAGGTACCACTTTAGCTAATGGGGCCTCCTGCTGCCGCCACGCCACCGGAGCACGATTTCTGTTCTCATCCTGAAGCAAAGTTCTTAACCCAAGGTACTATTTCTGGGTTAGCGGAGTCTATAACCTGAAGCAGCTGTAACCTGAAGCGTCTGTAACCCGAGGTACCACTGTACTTTTGGTGTGTCCTGGTTTTTACTTTTTGGAATGTGGCAACCCTACGCAGCTGTCACTTTAACAAACACTCTAAATGCTACTAATGAACTTAGGCTACTCCTGGTGCAGACAGAGAAACTAAATGTGGTGCCCTCCATGGCAAATGGTCAGGAATGAAGGGCCTTATAATCCAACAACATCCAAAGGGCACCATATTGGCTGCAACTGATCTGCACTTTGCCTACCCACAAACCTTCTCCCATTATCTCCCTGAGCACTTCTTCTGGAAGGCATCTGGTCTTCCTTACTAATTACAATTTGGGACCAAATCAGATGAGAAGCAACTAGCAGTTGTCTGAATAGCATCAAATCAAATATCTTTAATACGGTCAATGACCAGCAAGCGATTTATACAATAAAATATGGCGATATAAGTACTATTGTACTACAGATAACAGTGGAGATATGGCCAAATCACAAAATTGGTACTTATGTTTATGACCAAGTTTCGACTTTTAAGGTTTTAAGGATTCAATTCAAATGTCACTACTGTTTATTATCGTTCCTTCGATGTTTGCAATTTGAACTCCATTGCTGTCATCATTGCTCGTCTTATTCTTGTTGCAATGTAACAGTACTTCGCCACAGGCCTGTTGATTTCGGGGTCTTTGTCTGAATAGCATTTCAAAAGTTAGTTGAAGGTGGGGGGTGGGAGGGAGGGATCAGGACCCCGGTATAGGAGAAAGGGGGACTTTGTGCTTTGCTTCCTATTGAAGCCCCAGTTCAGATTAAGGTCTCATGTGATTGGAATAAAATATATGATCTGTGACCATGGAAGCTTTCCTTTTCATACAAATAGGGTGGATGCATTCTGCAGCAGAAAGGCAGGTACTGTTATCTTTCATTTAGCTGGATGTTATTCTGTCCAGGGTCTATATCAGGAACTTCTGTTTAGGAAAAAAGGTTCTATTTTTATTTTTTTTTATAAATAATTTTTATTAACCAACCAATCAAATCAAATTAAATCACATCACATAAATTCCAAATTACAAAGCCGAATTTTTAAATTTTTGTTGGGGGTACCCATATTTCAAGTTCCGAAGGGGGTCCAATCATCTTCTTGCTGCTGCATTAATGTCCACAAATCTGTCCAAATAATGTTCATAATTCTATCCAATCCTATCTTGCTGTTTCCCACATCTCATCTTGTTATTTTCGTATATTTTTCCTTTCTCTAGGAAAAAAAGGTTCTAAACCACTTATTGATCATCAAATGTGATCATCCCTCTCCCTCTCTCCCTTTTACACATGCATACACAACTAAAAAAGGGAAAGTACACAGCATTACAAGGGTGCCATGCTTTTACCTACACGTAGCTACATTCTGCATTTCAAAAGGGCACACTTAAAAGCCACCTTCATTTCGCTGCTTCCTGTCAGAATGTGCAACCACAGGAAACATCCTGGACAAATGCTTCCTTGCAATGCAATATGCAATTATGGTTTCTAGTTCCTCCCGTCTCATCCTGCTTCTTGGCAAACTTAATTTTGACCTACAGTCTCTCTCTCGTCGTCTTCTTCCAGGAAACATTTCTTGAAATCAGTCGTTACCCTCCAATGCAAGGTTGGATTCAACCCCTCGAGAGACTTTCTGCAGCCTCCCCAAGGTCCCTCTAATTTGGCAATTTTTATTTTTTTTCAACAATGTTTAAAACATAGCTTTGCTGAGGTGTCTCTACTGTGATCCTGTGGCATTCCAGCTATGGTGCTGTAGCGGGTTCCATCAGCCCTTTAAAACCAGCCCTTTAAATCGGACGGCAGTGGCACGGCGGCAGTGGGAGGCCCCATTAGCTAAAGTGGTGCTCCAGGTTAAGAACAGTTTCAGGTTAAGAACGGACATCCGGAACGAATGAAGTACATAACCAGAGGTACCACTGTACTCAGGAAACATTTTCCCTACCCACTCCAGTGCTGGGGAGGAAAAAAAACTTTTTAAATTCCATATTGCAGCTCTGAGGTAGCAGGAGAGCTTTCCTTCCCAGCACTGTAATGGGGAGCAAAAACACAGGGAATCTCCCTCCTCTAATGGCCTGCTTGAGAGAGCATGTCTCTCTCTTCCTGTTTGTCCATATGTTCCTTCCCCTACTGAGTATGTATCTGTCTGCATCTCTCTCTCTCTCTCTCTCTCTCTCTCTCTCTCTCTCCCCCTTTATATCATTATATGCTGCCCCAATCTCCAAGCAGTGAAAGGTTCCAAGGGGGTTCCAACTGGGGTTTGGTTTCCTTGGAATGAAGGTCAGCAAAGACTGTGGTGTCTTTAGGACATATGGCTTTATTTACATATAAGATGAAGAGGATCACAGCATCAACACCCCAAAAGATTTTGCTCCTCCATTAGCCACATCACAGAGCAAAACACATCTCTGTGTCCTCAGCTTCCACCTCACACATCTTTCACCGTGATATGCTACTCACAACCACAGAATGGTATTCTGTGCTGCTTTACATATACACTGTTATGCAGATGACCTGGTTTTGACCTTGCAGGAGCCAGAGTCTAGTACGAAAAGAGTATTACAACTGATTAATGACTTTGGTCGGGTGGCTGGATTTAAATTAAATAAACAGAAAACTAAGGTTTTGGGGAAAAACCTGACAGATACAGAGTCAGAACGGTTTCAGAAAGAGACAGAACTTAATGTGGTTAAAAAAGTAAAATACCTAGGGGTAAACATAACAGCAAAAAATCTAAGTCTATTTAAGGATAACTACGAAAAGTGTTGGGCAGAAATTAAGAGAGACTTAGACAGTTGGTCAAAATTGAAACTTTCTTTGTTAGGCCGAATTGCTGCTATCAAGATGAATGTATTGCCAAAGATGTTGTTTTTGTTCCAAACACTTCAGGTTTTGGACAGAACGGAGTGCTTTCAGAAGTGGCAGAGAGACATTTCTAAATTTGTCTGGCAGGGCAAAAAGCCCAGAATTAAGTTTAAGATATTAACCGATATGAAAGAAAGAGGGGGCTTTGCCCTGCCAGATTTAAAGTTGTACTATGAGGCCGCAGCGTTCTGCTGGCTAAAAGACTGGCTACTTCTTGAAGACACTGACGTGTTGGACTTGGAAGGGTTTAACAATGCTTTTGGATGGCATGCATACTTATGGTACGACAAGGTTAAAGCAAATAAGGCCTTTAAGAACCATATTGTCAGAAAATCACTGTTTAATGTCTGGACAAAATATAAAGACTTGCTGGAAAATAAAACTCCAAGGTGGCTTTCACCTTTGGAAGCTAAGGCCCGAAAAAGACCCAATATGGAGGCTAAATGGCCTAAATATTGGGAAATATTAGAAAAAGATGGAGACAATTGGAAATTGCAGAGTTTGGAGAAAATGAAGGATAAAGTGCGAGACTGGTTATATTACGCTCAGATTAAAGAAGTTTTTAAAAATGACAAGAAACTAGGGTTCCAGGTGGAGAAATCGAAACTAGAAACAGAATTGTTAGAACCAAAGACTAAGGTACTTTCAAGGATGTATAACTTGCTGTTAAAATGGAATACACAAGATGAAATGGTTAAATCGGCTATGATAAGGTGGGCACAGGACATCGGGTATAATATTATGTTTGAGGACTGGGAAAGGTTGTGGAGTACTGGATTGAATTTTACTGCATGCAATGCTTTGAAAGAAAATGTAATGAAAATGATATATAGATGGTATATGACCCCAGTCAAACTTGCAAAAATTTACCACCTGTCTGATAATAAGTGTTGGAAATGTAAAGAGAGTGAAGGAACATTCTTCCACCTCTGGTGGACCTGCCCTAAAGTGAAGGCGTTCTGGGAAATGATTTATAATGAACTGAAAAAGGTATTTAAGTATACCTTCACAAAGAAACCAGAGGCCTTTCTTTTGGGTATTGTCGGCCAAGGGGTGGTAAAGAAGGACCGGACATTTTTTATGTATGCAACAACAGCAGCAAGGATACTACTTGCAAAGCACTGGAAAGCTCAAGATCTACCCACACTGGAAGAATGGCAGATGCAACTGATAGACTACATGGAATTGGCTGAGATGACCGGCAGAATTCGTGACCTGGGAGAAGAGAAGATGGAGGAGGATTGGAAGAAATTTAAGAATTATTTACAAAAACATTGCAATTTGAGTGAATGCTAAGCAGGATGCTAGATCATAAATAATTGAGCACCACTAACTTAGATGACTTAAGAAAATAAGTGAGATTGAGAAAATATAACTCTTTCTGAGAACTATAAGATTATAAATATATAGAAGGGATACAAGAATGTAAATAAGATAATAAATTGCTGGTAAAAAGTTATAACGATGAAAGTGGGAGCAGGAGATGTGAGGAAGTTCAAAAAAAAAATGTGAAAGTATGTTAAGATATTTGTTATATTGCCTGTTACATTTATTCTTATTGTAAACTCCAATAAACATTAAAAAAAAAAATACATATACACTGTTAACTTAATTAATGGAAGTGTTAATAACAGTATGCGATTAACCTGTTTCCAAAATAAGTGTCAGGCTCCGAGATCCCATGCTCTTAAAATTTCACGACTGCTGGTAACCATTAATACTGGCTAATTTAATTAAGCTGATAGTTGAAACAGAAGATTCTCCTTTCTGTTTGTTAACTGTTGCATTTCCAGCAGCCTATTAAGGTTGGAGTTGTTTCAATCAAGGTAATATCAATCACCAAGAGGAAAGGTTGGTTTTTAGGTAACTGGCTTAAATTAAGTTCCCCATTCTGCTGATTCATGTATTTCTTTGTTACGTGTCTGTTGTTGAAACAAGCCAAATACATTGATTTTCAAGTGAACAAAGTCTTGGATTTGTGAGAGAAAATGCAAGGATCGGACACTTGCAGCTCCTCTCTTATAAACTCAACACTGGAAGATGCTGAGAGTGCTCAGTCCTGGGCCACGGATAAAAAGAGTCATCAGTGTCACAAAGGGCAAGGCCTCTACAGGTAGGATAAAGTGATGCAAATCGTGCTTGTTGTGTCTGCCTGCTGACAGCTGAACAACAGAGCTGAGGCTTAAGCAATTAAGTGGCGCACTCCCTCCAGCGGCTGAACTTGTTGTGGGTGTGCCCTGAGCATCATCACCATGGCAGAGAATGTACCAGGGACTCCTCTTGCTCCGAAGCAGCAATTAGAGCAAGTCATCCCAAAGGGATGTTTTCCCCCAGCTGCTTTGACACACAAGGCTGCGCATGGCTCCCTTCAGCCGGCAGCTGGCCTTTTCATATCTCACAGGGCACACTTAGTTTACATAAAGGGGCAACCTGATCAGGTAGCCGGCAATGAGGGAGAAATGTTGACATGTTCCATCGCGCTGTTTACCTTTGCAGCAGGTGGCACTGATGTGATTCTGTTGACATAAAAATACACAAAGAAGAGCATGCAAATATAAAAAAAGGCCAAGCCTAGGGAAATTGGAATCCAGGCTATCCACTGGTAATAGATGCACGGCTTGGTTTTGAAGTAGTTTCACCACACCTGCTTTTTAATCGCAGAAAGTGAAAATAGCACTGAAGCACAAACAAACTCCTCAGCAAGCCTGTTCATACTATGGCTTAAATCAACCCTTGCACACTGAATAGGAAGGAATTTATTAGTGAGATTTACTCCTCAGTAAAGATGTTTCATGTGGGTGACAAATCAAATAGACTCATTTTACTTTTAACACTTTGGCTCCTCAGAATTTATTACAAAATTAACTTGTTTTCCAAAGCCTCTAATAAACTGACCTATATATTAAAAAAACCCTTTCTTCATATCTGCTTTCCTAGTTTACATATGCAGTATTTTAAATATACATTCTACTCATTCTCTGAAATCAATTTCAGCTCCAACTCCTTTAAATCAGGAAATGCTGTAAATCTAAGTTCAATTCCGTGGAGTAATTCTGACTGTTTGGAGTCTGGGTTCACCTCCTTTGGTTCTCTTCCTATTCTGCTTTCCCTTGTAACCTGCTATTGCAGCCTCTAAAAATTGGTTGCTAAGGAACAGATAAGCAAGACAAGCATATGCTCCTTTTTTAAAAGGTGAAATAACCTTTCAAAATATGAGTTTTGTATCCCGCCCCTGAGCTGCGATATAATTTAGTCCCTGAAATACAATTACTGGTTATCTCTGTTAATAAACTGCGGTGTTGCAAAACCCAAAACCAAGCAATTCTTTGAAATCTTCGAATGGTTTGTACTGCATTCTCTTCTGCTTCTGAAATTACAGTATTGGATACGATAATCTAGGGCTGCCATACATTACCATGTGGAAGTGAATTTTTGATGTCTGGGGGGAATTTTTGTCCTGGATCTTCAGCAAGTAAACGGAAAAAGCGTATTTGGCATTGTCTAAAAAAGTTCAACAACTTTCAGGGTGTTCTGGTTTTTACTCTTTGGAATATGGCAACCTTAGAATTGGACTAATGAACCCAAGGATACTTCAATTTTGCTCCATCTTGACATCTATCAGAATAATATTTTGTAAGGGTGTGTTAATTTGCACACAACTTGGCCTTTTTGACTTTTATCTTCTATATGAGTGTAGACTCACAAACAAATCATTTTATCTTAAGTTGGAACTCATCATTAACCTGTATTAAGGGGTAGATTTTTACTTAGGTTTACTCCCGAGGTATGGCATCAGAGCTGCTCCTTCCTATGCTATTACTCAGGTCATGTGGGTCCTCTCCCCCCCGAATGGTCCTGGGCTTTTCATGCTAACAGCAGCTCCTAATCCAATGAACGACCAAAGAACTCACTCAAAATGATTCTGCCCCCATGAATACAAAGCAACTCCAAGAGAGTAATTGAGTTGAAACACGAAGCAGAAAGCCAGCTCTTGCTGTCTGAGTTCTTCAGCCCTGCTTGAATAATGCATCACTTTCGGGAGAAAGAACAGGAGCAGGGTTTGGACTCTCTGCACCCTCCACTGCAGGAAAAGTGAAGGAGTCAATCCCTATAAAGGCTGTTTCATCCTGTTAGCGGGAGTTGGCAAGGTTTACCTCGCCTCGGCCGGTTCACTCCAGCAGACATCCCTCCATGGGCTGGATCGCGTCTGCGTGATTTTCGGCGCAGCAGAATCAAGTTCCCGCACCACACTGCACCGGTTTAGCGCAGCACACGGGGACTCACCAAGCAGGCGGCTCGTGGGCCGGTGGAAAGACCTCCATGGGCCATTTGTGGCCTTAGGTTGCCGACCCCTGCTGTAGGGGCAGAAGGATTCCACACTGAAACAGACACATGTTCTCCTGGTTCTTTTGTCCAGTTCTACCAGAACTGGAAGGTGGGGACAGAAGGCTGAAAGCCTATGAATGCTTCTGGGCAGAGGTGTACTTAGGGGCTGGATAAGTTTGCCCCCACCAAGGGTGCAGATCTGGAACGTCACAAAACTGCACCTCTCCACTCTGGCTCAGAGACTGTCTTGGAGCCCACCAGCCCAGACTGCACCTCCATTGCTCAAGAGTGGGTGGGTGCCGATGTAGCTCCTTGCTAAGAAAACAAGAGCATTTGGGTCCACCTCCGCTCCTTGGTTTTTATTTGGTTTCATACAAGCAATCTCACTGTTGTGTCTTTGGCCTTCGCGGAAGATGCCTCAGCTACTTTAAGCAGGGTTGAGCAAACTGTCACCCTAGGTTTGCATGCGGCCCGCAGCCTAATTTAATGTGGCCCTTAGTCCCTTCCCTGGCAGCCGGCTGAGCAGTGCAAGAGAAGGAGAAGAGGTGGCAGAGATGAAAGGATGGACCCAGCCACTTTGGGCTTTGGTGCCATTCACCACCGGCCACAACCATGCATGCACACAACCAGGATGCAACCCCCGGCAGATTATTTCTGAAGGAATGCAGCCCTTGACAGGAAAACAAGAGTTGTCTACCTTTGACATTAAATAACCAATTTTTCTTCTCCATCAGTAGGGTTACTTTTAAACAAGGCACCCATTAAAGGGCACCTAGCACACAACTTGCCTGAAATATAAACAAGGTTCGAGAAAGCAGCTTGAAAAAATCAAACTCATAAATTGGAGGGGGGGGGGAGTGGGCTTTTATAGCAGCCAAAAAGATTTTTTTAGAAGATACACTTTGTACCTTTAGATGGCAGTCAGATGCCATAAATCACTACTATCAAAGAGAGGAACATGAGGGGTTTTTTAGATTTGAAAAAACTGAGAAAAGTTTGGTTTATATCAGGGATCAGCAAACTTTTTTAGCAGGGGGCCAGTCCACTGTCCCTCAGACCTTGTGGGGGGCCGGGCTATATTTTTTGGGGGGGTTTGAACAAATACCTATGCCCACAAATAACCCAGAGATGCATTTTAAATAAAAGGACACATTCTACTCATGTAAAAACACGCTGATTCCTGGACTGTCTGCGGGCTGGACTGAGAAGGCGATTGGGCCAGATCCAGTCCCCAGGCCTTAGTTTGCCTACCCATGGTTTATACTGTAATTCTGAGCTGGGGGTGCTGAGGGCTCCTCAATCCATTATATGTGGACAAAAAAAATGCCCTATTTTTTCCTTATTAATCAGGGATTGCATCCAGTATTAGCCCTAATCAGAGATGATTGATTGAGATTAATAGAAATAATTAATTTCAGTGAGTCTGCTATCAGTAGGGCTTATTTGGATACAATCCTGTATTTTCAGACCACCCGCTTGATAGCACTGATTTATGATCAGTGGCACTGGGTAGATGATCTTTACAATATCTTTGGCAGATATAAAAGAATGTAGTGAAATACAACATAAAATCATAAAATATTCCGGCTCCTGGTTCAATCACAACATAGCAACTATATAGAAAGTCACAGTGAACAGGAATAGGCCAACTACTCTTCAGGCCCCCAAGGCCACATGGAAGAGATATGTTTTTAACAGACATCAAAAAGGCAACAATGAGGAGGACAAATGGGTCTCCAATGGAAGGGAGTTCCGATACTGGGGAACCCTTACAGAGAAGGTCCCGCATACTGTAAGTCATTGCGGAACATGTTTCAGTTAATATATGGAACCATAAGCAAGGTCTTCCCAGAAGATCTTAAGGCATGGGTTTGCTGGCAATGGAGAAGAGCTCCTTTCAGAACTTGGGTTCAAGCCATATGGGATTTTATAGACCAAAGTGAGCACCTTCAATTAGGACTGGTGCTATGAGACAGAATACTGTGTTTTGGCTTTTTGTATGACCCTCACAAGGAAATGGGAGCATCGTATATCAAACTAAAATAAACGGAAGCTCATTCCAGGGACGACTGAGGCACTGTTAGTGGGTAGCTCCCTAGACTGGATGGATGGGAAGCTGCCTGCTCTTGATGGGGTTACACTTCTTCTGAAGGAGCAGGTATGCAGTTGGGGGCACGTGTGGATCCTTTGCTGTTGCTTAATGCTCAGGTGGCCTCAGCTGTCCAGAGCGCCTTCCATCAGCTTCTGCTGGTGGCCCAGCTGCACTCATATCTGGACAGAGACAGCCTAACTTCTGTTGTCTATGCTCTGGCAGCCTCTAGGTTAGGTTACTACATCACATTATACAAGAGGCTGCTTCTGAAGATGGTTCGGAAACCTCAGCTGGGTGTAGAATTCAGCGGTCAGGTTGCTCACCGGGGCAAGACAGTCTGATCATATAACGCCAATCTTGGCCCAACTGCACTGGCTACTAATTAGTTTCTGGGGCCAATTCAAAATGCTGATTTCGTTTGTTACTATTTTTGTGTTTTTATATTGTAAACCACCCTGTGATCCTCAGATGAAGGGTACGATAGAAACTTAATAAATAACAACAGTAGCAGCAGCAATGGTATTAGAATGCATTTTCATTGAGTTCTTAGAAATTAATTCCACCTTACAGCATGCCACCAATAGAAATATCCTTTGTTTCCACGCATGATAAATATAATCACTAAGTGATGTTGCCTTTTATGCATTCAAGCCAAACTGATCCTTTAGTTGCCACATAACAATACATTTTTTAAGATATAAGACTATTTATATTTGTAGATATCACTGTGGTATTCTTTTGATCTCTTTCTTTCATTATTTTTGTAAACAACCAGAGGGGAAAGCAACCAGACTTCCAACTAAATGTTTTTTCTCCACTGCTCTATTCAACAGTGCTTAAGTGGTACCCTCAGGGCTGAAATGAACGCCATCTTTTGAATCCCCAGAGGCACAGTGGCCAACAATTACTACAAGGTCCCTCAGAGCTAATAATGAAATTGGGTAATGGAATTCTACAAAGCAAGAAAACACATCCAATTAACAATTTACTCCACTGAATCAGCAGTAAATAAAATAAATCATATTTATTTGATAAACAACATCAGCAGCTGGAAGTGCCTTTAGCATATGCACAAATGTGGTTTGGAAGGTATTTCGCAACAGAGGTCATACTTGAAAAATTATACGGAGAGATCACATTTTGATTTGGGTTTCAAATTTCTATCCATGTTTAAAATGGTGTGTGCACTTTAATTTGCACCCAGATTTGCTTACTAGACTCAGAACCTGTTTTCAGTGTTAGATTCCGGACCTTGGATTAGGTGAATCAGTAAAGAAGACTGTGTTCTTGAGCAGGTGTAGGGTGCCTCCTCGTCTCCCATATTTGGGAAGGATTTTCAGAGTAGATGGGTGTTCCTTCCCCCCCCCCCCCATGCTGGGACCCAGTAAGTTGTCACTGTATAAATTAGGTACCGGTACTGCCTGAATGTAATGGTTGTGAGGACTAAAGGCAAGGGCAGAGGTGGGCTAGGAGAAAAGAAGCAGGAAATGGAAAGAAAGGGTGGGGGAAGCAGGGAGCCAAGGAAAAATTAAGCAAAGCAGGATGCTGAATGGACAGCAGGTAAGAAAATGTGTGCCATTGATATGATCAGGTGTGAAGACAAGAGGAAGGCTGGTTTTAGAATGTACCATTTCAGAAAGTGTAGTAGAATTCTTCTATAAATGTATGTTGGCTCCTGCATGAAGCAACTAAATCTTATAGGGTCTTATTCTGCTCTACTACTCTTTTCCATTTAAAAACCCTTAAATTAATATTGCATGCATGTTTCTACTTCTAATATTTATAGTGTGGTCTATAAACTTAATAAGCATAGTAATTATTCCCTCTTCCAGCTGGCTGAAACCATTCAGTGTGAAGACAAATTTGTATAATAGTGCTGTCTCTTTGTTCAATGTATCGTAACCAGCAGTCAGTCCACATTGCATATATATATATATGTGTGTGTGTGTGTGTGTGTAATGTATATGTGTGTATATGAACAGAAGCAATCTGTAGCTAATTGCTTAAGAACCTTTGCATGGAAAGTGTGTCATAGTGCTTTACAGAAAACCACCACAAATTAGTTTTCCAGAGGGATTTTTTTCAGGTGAGAGGGGGACCTATTTAAAACACACTGAATGGACACTGTAGTTTCCCCTCACATAAATACAGTTTTCAGGATTCTTTGGGGGAAGTCATGTGCTTTAAATGTGTGTTCAATGTGCTTTAAAAGTTTGGTGTGGAACCCCCTTCCATCTGAGGTCAAAAAGTCCTGCTGTTCACTGAACTTCAGGTACTTGAGGAATCCCCTTTCTATTTCAATGGGCATCATAAGTTGCACTGTACCTGCTTACTGAACTTAGCTGTGGATTACTATTATTTATCTTAAACACCGAATTATTTTGATGTAAGGATTGTTTTATTAACTGCTGCATAAACTGCTTTGTGACCATCCACGGTGAAAAGCTGTCCATAAATATTGAAAATAAATAAGTACAAAAACATCTGGCCAAAGCTTTCTTTTTCCTTATTCAAGGTTCTACTTCAAGCTGGTTGTGTGAAGGGGTGGGGGGAGGTTCTCTTGCAAGCAGTAGACAATTACCGCACACAAATGATCTTTGGATCCTGGCCACAGCCCTTTTAAATCTTTTTAATGATCTGAAAAGACTTGCATTCATGCTTTCAGTACTGATTTATGAGGCAGGCAGACTTCACCCTGCCTGAACATATAAATACATAAATATGCTAGGGAGGAAGAGAAGGGGGGAGGGTGAAAGGAGAATATCCATTTCTGTTATCCAAACGCATTCAAAGGAGAAGGCCACATTATTTTTTATTCAACAACAATTTCATTTAAAAATATTTATTGTCAATGAATAATTGAAAACAACACAATGTGTGGTTTCTCCAAGATGCCAGAAACATATGAGCTTCATCTATATTAGCTACCTTTAGCAGGAGAAATGATCACTTCTACTTTATCTACATGGTGGCCAACTGAGATACACCTGCAATTTCATTTTGACGTGAAATATAACATAAAAACAAAACTATAATCCACTTTTGCAAGTGAATCTTTGTAAAAGAGATTGGCCATGGAGATCCATTAGAAGGCCAAAGCTTTTGACAACCTGCATGTGTGTTTGTGTAGAGTGAACATTGGGCTTGGATAGGGAATGGCCAGGTTCTAACTACCTGCTAAATCATAAGCTTCACTGAATAATCTTGGGTCACAGGGGCAGATGAGCTGGTCTGGTGTAAGAATTTTTAATACGTTCCTAGATTAATGTCTGGCACAGCTAAAGAAATGTTTGCTGTGTGAAAGGGGGATACAGTGGTACCTTGGGTTACAAACACCTCGGGTTGCAAACACTTCAGGTTATAGACTCCACTAACTCGGAAGTAGTACCTCGGGTTGAGAACTTTGCCCCAGGATGGGAACGAAAATTGCGTGCTGGCGGTGCAATGGCAGCAGGAGGCCCCATTAGTGAAAGCATGGCGCAGATTAAGAATGGTTTTGGGTTAAGAATGGACCTCCAGAATGAATTAAGTTTGTAACCCTAGGTACCACTGTATACATTTCCAAAACATGTGAGGTCACAAAGCAACTGCTTTGTGCATGTTCCCCATGGAGATACTTTTTTTTGGAGATACTTGATTCATCTATCCCAACAAACCATGGTGTGGCTGTGGCAGACATTATTGCCACATAAAGGGAACCACTGTGGTCAAGCTTTCCCATCCAGAAACGGTCACAGCTGTTCTACCAACAGCAGCTGGCAAAAGGCACTTCCAGTCACAGGGGCCACCTAAGTCACCAGCAGACCTCTTTTTATGTTCTGATGTGGATCACACAATCCCCTACGTAAAACAAAGCCATTAAATTGATTTAGAGAGACAGCTGTGAAAGAGTCCTCAGAGCAATCTAAGCCAAACTGCACCCAACCAAATAATTATTTTCTCTTTTAAAAGCTGATAAAATGGTACCTTTCACCTTCAGTTCATCTTTTTACATGCTTCTGGAAATAATTCACAATAAAGATGCCATATTAAAAAATACAGAAGATTGAGTCACTTCTGTGGAAGACGAGGAGGACATGCCGAGCATGAAACGCTACTCTTACTAGATGTCTGCTTCAACAGACAAGCTTTTTCCAAGAGGGGCATCATCGAGCTAAAAACCAAAGCGAGTCCTGCAACCTTTTGCTCTGTAGTGCAGGCAACTTCTCACTATTTCCTAAGGCAACTTCATATGATATGCCTCCATCCACACACACTAAGAAGATGAGTGCATCTTTTGAAATAAACATACACATGGCAGGGACCCAGAAACTGGTCAGAGTTCCCTGCCACATTTCCCAACTTGAATCTAGGTCAGGCTCGGCCCTTCAAGATGTTTTTGGCCTACAACTTCCATGATCCCTAGCTAGTAGGACCAGTGGTCAGGGATGAGATGAATTGTAGTCTCAAATCATCTGGAGGCCCAAGATTGAGGAAGCCTGATCTAGGTCTTTGTTTCTGTCAATGAACGAAGGGGCCTGAAGCTTAAAACACCTTACAATTAAGTGTTTTAAATTTGTTGTTAGCTGCCCTGAGCCTGGTTTTCTGAACCGGGAACGGCGGGGTATAAATAAAAATTTATTTTTATTTTTAGTATTATTATTATTATTATTATTAATATTATTACAGTTGTTGTGAGGATACATGAGCTTTGTCAAGCACTCTGTACACAGAATTATAGTGAAGCATGTCTGTGCACATGCATGTACACACAGAGCAATCTTCAATTTACAGCAAACATATTGCATAAGGAACAGGTAGTCTGGTTCTTTAAGAGTTCTGAAAAGGGCGATACTCAGCCCCCTGCAACGTGAGAAGCTGTCTTTGCAGGAATTCTGTATGTGAATCAGGGTGCCATGCTGTGCGTGATCTATTCCTTGGAGATCATTAATCTCCTTAAAATAGGAGGAAGAAGTTCAACTCTTCTAGATTAATGGGTACCCCTCTACTTTGCAGTGAAGCAAATCAGGTGAACACAGCACGTGTATTTCCGCTGGCACTTCAGTGATGTTACATTGGTTTTGTACCCAGACATTTTGCACCAAAAGAGCAACAATAGAACAAGTGTACACTTTGGCCTTGGGGGTCTGAAAAATTATTGTTGTTGGTTCAGTCCCTAGGAAGACTGTGGGGCTACGCTGCTGCACATGTGCTAGCAAATAATGTCTCCAGCCTACAGACATTTCAAACAATATAACTGTTTAATCAATAGAAGAGGAGCTCTTAAATACTGCTTTAACTTCCTCTATCTAAAGATTCTGGCCACATCGGAGATCCCCTCTTAAGATGGACTTTCAAGAGCACACATGCACAGGGTATCTCTCTGTGGCCAACAGTTCTGGGTTTTCACTTGTTCTACCACTGAAAAGTAGTTGAAACTTGAAACATATGAAACATAGTTCATACAGGTTTCGGAGTTGTGTGGGGTGTCTGTTCACACAGAACAGCCTCCAACTTCAGACCTTCCTAAGCAACACATAGGGGCGCAGGGGGCGCTGTGGTCTAAACCGCTTGCAGATCAGATGGTAGGCGGTTCGAATCCCCGCAACAGGGTAAGCTCTCGTTGCTCTGTCTCAACTCCTGCCAACCTAGCAGTTCGAAAGCACGCCCAAAAAGTGCAAGTAGATAAATAGGTACTGCTCTGGTGGAAAGGTAAACGGTGTTTCCGTGTGCTGCTCTGGTTCACCAGAAGCAGCTTAGTCATGCTGGCCACATGACCCGGAAAAACTGTCTGCAGACAAACGTTGGCTCCCTCAGCCTGTAAAGCGAGATGTGCGCCGCAACCCCTGAGTCGTCTGTGACTGGACTTAACTGTCAGGGGTCCTTTACCTTTACCTTTTAAGCAACACATGGACTGTGGAAATGGGCCACAAGGAGCCTTGAAATTTGCCATTTTAAAATTTATTGCTAATAATTATTATTTCAGCCATTTATATGCCACTTAACATCACCATTTCTATATGGCGTACAGCAAGTACACAAAAGATAAAATAAAGATACAATCAGTTGTTGTAGCGAGTGCAAAATAGGAAAAGCTTACTGAAGAAGGCCTGCTGAAATAAAAAAAAAAGTCTTCAGTAGGCACTGGAAGTTCAACAGGGAGGATGCCTGTCTAACTTCAGCTGGGAGTCAGTAATTGGGTATAGGGCCATGGCCTATCAACTGAATGGTCTAAAATAAACCCTTATGTGAAAAAGAAGCACAGTGCCAGGAAAATTTTCCTTAGTCACTGCATCATATCTGACATGAGTAACGTTATCAACGAGGCTGCAAAACAAAGGGTAATATCATGCTGTACTTTTTTTAATATCTGCGCTCTGTCACAAACATGGAGCTTATCTGAGCCAGATTTGAGCGATCCTCGGATTTTCATGGCTGAGTACTTTATATTATTCAGACTGTTGTCTATGTATCCAAAACTAGCAGTTGCAATGGCTCAGTAGCTCTTTTGTTGGCTGAGTACATCGTGGGATTGCACAAAGAGAAGAAAGAGGAGAGAAGAGGGGAAGAGAATAAGATTCTCGCTAGAGACACACAGATGCTAATGCGTGATTGCTAGTGATTTGTTCCCTTTCTCTAGTTAGCTTTATTTTTGTCTTTCCTGTTCTGCTGTTTGCCTGCATCTCAAGACAGGTCTGTTCTTCTTTATTTGCTCTTCCTTACCCTACATTTGCAAAAGCAAATGAACAGAAAACACCATTCTACAATCAAATTAAGTAACATTAACTGAAAATCAAATTGGATCATTTGCTAATTTTCTGGCCTATATGTTCCTACAAGGAAACACTGGGCTGTATCCAGTTAAGTGCTACTCAGAATAGACCCACTGATGCTACTTGATTTCAATGAGTCTACTCAGAATACAGCTGAGGCGGAGGCTGCTCATTAGTGGGTGTTGTCTTCTTTTTTTGGTAGCCATTTTGAGACAATTACATTTATTACAACATTGTACTGAGGGAGACATCTAAAGCAGATCTCCAGCTCGTGTGATCCTCACTCGCTCACCATGGGAAGAAGTTAGTAGCCAAATTGGAAGATCCATCTTTTACTCATAAATCCAAATCAAGATGCCTGGGTGACTTTCAAACTCAAGCTTGGAGGCTTCCTAGTGGTGGTGCTAAAGAAGACATTTGACAGGCAGCTAATTTCAATTTGTTATCCCTCTGCAAAAAGAAGGGCTCTTTCCATTTGAGAAAGGGTTTCTGATCCAGCCGAGGCTCCTAAAAATGACTTGATTTCCACAAATACCTCCAACATTCCCATGCTGTTCCAGAGGGACCCCCCCCCACCTGCTCCATGGCAGCTTTTTCTCAAAGGACATTGGGAACTAGACGGTGGCATAGCGTGGGTTGCAAGTGCCTGGGGCCGTATGGAGGGGAGGGTGGGAGGAAGAGAATGTGCATGGAGTGAGCATGCACATTCAATTGCCTAATGGCATCCACATCACCCAGGAGATTGCACACAGAGATAAGAAGAGTTGTACTGTTGTCTGGAGAGGTCACTTCCTGGTTCGCATGGAGAAACCATTTTCAATGAAGCCCAGCAACAGAAGTGCACAGCTGTATTGAGGCAACACCAGGTGCTGGAATTTTGCGCCCCCAACAAAATAGCACCTGGGACAAGTGACCCTGTGCTCCTACCATGCTACGCCACTGGCACTAGAGAGAAAATGGTATGTTGGTGAAAATCACATCCTTCTCTTCCTCCAGTGTCCCTCCATATAACAATAATTCCCTGCATGTAAAAAGTCAGCCAGTCGGTGAGAAAAGATAGGCTAGAATCCTTCTAACATCTCAATTTCTATGTAGAAGGCTTTTATTTTTTAGCAGTAGTGGCACGGAGTTGATATCAACTCCCCACAAGAACCCAAACACCTCCAATCTGAAGTGGTCCAGCCCAGATGTAGGTTTTAGTTGTCTCAGTGAGATCCAAACACTTATCAAGGTTCAGAAACTTTTGGCCCTCCATGTGTTGTTGGACTCCAACTCCCACCAGCCTCAATCAGCACAGGCAAGGATCAGGCATAATGGAAATTGTAGTCCAAAATATCAGGAGGGTACCAGATTGGGAAACAAAATGGTTGTTGGACCAGGATCCAACAACCTTCTTCCACCTACAATACAGGTCATACTGAATGCTGCCTCAGGGGCCCCCAAAATGTATCAGCAGAATCCCTTTCCTGTATTTTATACAGAAGCAAAATTCTGACCACTGCTCCCTTCTAAAAATACAACACTGAAATAGATTTTTCTCACTTGTCACACTTTATCTGCTGCTATATATAGCATTTTTTTAAATTAAGGGATATCTTCAATGTTAAAGGCAGTAGGGGCCTGTGTCCAGAGATGAAAGAAAGGATTGCTTGCTATCAGGGTGTGCACCACCCACAAAGTTTGGTTTGTGTGCCAAAGCAGCCCTTCAGAAAACAGCCTGCCTTGGTCCGAGGTGCTTTGTAGGCTGCCTGATTCAGCTTGGGGTTCGTCCAAGTCTATTCCCCCACTCCCAATTCATTATTGGGAAATTTCAGCAAGCTCTCATTATGTTCTTAACTTCAAGGTCCATGTCAGCTCATACAGATCCTGCTTCATCTCTGACAAACTCCAAATCTATCCAAGGCACCTTGCTTCAGTTCGGAATTCATCCAAATCTGATACACACCCCTACCTGATTTTAATTAGTTGCATAACAAAACATGGATTTTGGATCAAATTTAGCCAAGGAACAACTTACCTCATCAAATATCCTCAAAATATATACAAGGTTCTGCAATTTGCACTTTGTTTGGGTTATTTTAATTTGTTCAAAGTGAACCATCAGTAACCCTGCAACAGTTAGGAGCTCAACAGCCTAAAATGGTACCTGCAAAATCTTGCCTAATGGCATAATGTAAACTATAGAATTACATCTAATTCTTTGATGAAGCCCATCATTTATTAGTTCAGCCACTACATTGATTCTCAAAGATTTTAGGCTCTGTACTCTGCACAAATGTTCTTATTCAGTGTGCACTGGCACGGGACTGATATAAAGGCTTTAAAGGACTAAGGAACCTATCACATTCACAAGTAAAAAGGTTTCAATGGTGAGTGATTATTCTTATATTAGAACAGACCTTATCATTGGCAGACATTCAAGTGCATAAGATGATGGGCTGACAGCATTCCTCAGAGTGAAAGTAAAGATGAAGTGCCTTCAGTATGGTCCATGGCAGGAGGACAGGCAGTGCTATAAAGGGAGAGTCAAATCTGCCTATTGCATGTGTCCATTCCATTAAGGCAATGGTGGCAGCCAATGAAACCCAGCCAAGGCTGATGATTTTGCAACTAGACTCCACTGGAAGGCCATTCAACAACCCACTATCTTTGAACATACTTGGTAATAGTACGGTACAGTTTTGCCCGAAGAAAGGCACACCCACTCCCTCTGCTCCTACCCCAAATTACAGAGCTCGCCCAACCTAATGCTTCTATAAGCTCAGGTCTTTATACAGTTCTGCACAAGTCCCAATCCAGAAATCTTGGAATCTAGGTAACGCTAACTGGAAGGTAATCTCCCTGCATTTGCAATATACCAAGGCAATCTGAAGATCTGGGAGCTTATTCTGAAGGTTGGGCAAAAGAGAGCAATGGAAGCAGCCACAGCCTGCCTTAAGCATAGGAGAAATATACTTTGCCATGTCCATGTATGTAGTGAGCTACTTCTATTCAGGGACTCCTCCAACACTCTAAAAGTCCCAATTAAATTATGAAAACTTTGGGTAGTATCCAACTTGACATATCCTGTAGTGCTTTTGGCTACGTACTAGAACTTCCTCTCCCTCTCTTCTCTTCTCCTCACCCCACCCCCCTGTACGTCTCTACATTATGTTCAGGGTTCACCCCCCAACCCTCCAAAGCAGATTTAGGGCATGTGCAGGGCACTGGCGGAGGAATGGGGGGGCAGGTGGAGCGCCCTGCCCCTGGCACCATTGGGGAGGGGGGTACCATCACGGCCACCGCCTCGGACACGCGCTGTGCACTCCCCCTACCACGCCGGCAGCTTCGCCACTGGTGCAGGGGAGGGGAGGTTCCATTGTGCAGTCAAAACTGCTTCCACTAGTGGGAACTGTTTATTTGGAGACCACCCTTTTATCGTGCCTTTGCTATGGAGCCAACCACATTTTCCTGCTGCATAAACATCTACATGCCACTATCATCAAATGTCTAACCTTATGTGGGATGAATAAAGGAAACTGTGCATGACATTTAGTTTTCTATGGTTCTCCAATGCCTACAATTTGATTCTGAATCACAAACTCTATGAATGGGCACGCTATTTCAGCAATACTCTAACAGGTTTTAGGTATGGGGGAGGGTTGAGTGAACCTTTGGTAGGTGGGGAGCAAATGTGCCTTTTCCTCCCCAAGGAGGTACATGTTGAGCTTTTCAGCCATTGCTGTGAGCCCCTACCACCAACATGGTGTCTTTCTTGGGGTGTATTTGGGGGGGGGGCGGGATATTAGTGGTGGCCACAATACCCCACCCCCAAATGCACCAAAAAATACACCATGTTGGTGTTATTTGGGTATCTGAGCTGCCAGGAGAAGAGCTGTGAAGCTGCTGTCACTACTGCCTAGCAAAATAAAAAAAATTAACTATGGAACAAAGAAGCTCTCCAGGAATGACTTACTAAAAGTAAGGGTTTTTTTCCCACAATGCCAATGTATTTCACTGCACCTTCCTGCCACCCACTTTATTGCAAACTGTTTTTGCAAGCCCACTCAGTTCCAAAAACATTTTGCCACGTGGTTTGACACAATGATGAAAAGCTACTTTGTAAACGCCAGCTTCCTGTTGACAGAAAATCGCAACTGCTGTCTCCAAAACCAACAGAGGAAATGCCCCTGCAAGGGGAGGGGAGGAGATGGGGAGTCCATGACCCCACTTGGGTACATGACCTCATTGGGTGCTTCCAGTCACCCAATTATGGCATGGCAACTGGGCACCTATATGTCTAAAAAGGTAAAGGTACCCCTGACCGTTAGGTCCAGTCGCGGACGACTCTGGTTTGCGCGCTCATCTCACTTTACTGGCCAAGGGAGCCAGCGTACAGCTTCCGGGTCATGTGGCCAGCATGACTAAGCCGCTTCTGGTGAACCAGAGCAGCGCACGGAAACGCCTTCCCACCAGAGCAGTACCTATTTATCTACTTGTACTTTGATGTGCTTTCAAACTGCTAGGTGGGCAGAAGCTGGGACTGAACAACCAGAGCTCACTCCGTCGCGGGGATTTGAACCGCCAAGGCCATATTACACCATGACATAAGAGGGGGAAACAGCTTAAGAACAGCTATACAATATAAGAGATTTCAATATTATCTTGTATTATCTCAGTATCTGTATCAGGGATGAGGAGCAGGTTGTTGGACTACAACTCCCACCATCCCTGAAGTCCATCTCTCATGGACCACAGGTTCCCCATCCCTGATCTATAGCTAAATCTATAAGGAAACTCTGAAAAGCAACAGCAGCGCAATGAAATCAGTCAGTGCCACCGAATAACAAATTAGAAGCGACCTGGCAAGGCATCAAATACAAAGCAAATGCATGTTTTGGCTGCACCTTCCACTACAATGAGCTATTACTACTCTTCATCATCCCTGTGCAACTCTACTAAGGCTCTGAATAGAACACAGTGCCATTAGTTCTTGACGTACCAATGGAAGAAGGGTGTGTAGAGAAATCAAATTAGAAATTCAGATAAAGCACCTGTCATTTTGTCCCCCTTATTGGGGCCTCAGTACAAAACGTGTTGTGAGAAACACAATCATTTTAAAACATTTTTAACCCTATCTGTAAGCAAAGTCCATATTCTGATAGTTACAGATCAATTACAAGGTACTCATCTGCTGGGAAGCCACAACTGAATGGCAGTGAAATTTGAGCAATTTCCCACTGTTTTGAGTTCATTCTTTCTCTCTCTCTCTCTCTCTCTCTCTCTCACACACACACACCCCCACACCCCCACACACACCCTGATATTAACACAAACGTGGATCAGCTCCTACACATCCAAAGCATATGTGTGAGGATTAAATGAATTTCATTTATTATCAGATTTCAGCAGATGTGGTACACACTACTGCCCTCAGGATTTATGGTTCTCTGAAACCACACTTATATTCCCCATCATAGTCGGTTAAGCCGCCAGGAAATTCCACAGGCCATGCTGCACATTGTGCAAGCAAGAGGATACCACAGAAATAATAATACAGTGGTACCTTGGTACTCAAACGGCTTGGCTCCTGAACAAATCGGTTCCCAAATGCTGCAAACCCAGAAGTAATTGTTCTGGTTTGCGAACTTTTTTTGTAAGCTGAACGTCCGATCTGGCTTCCGCGGTTTCCAATTAAGTGCAAGAAGTTCCTGCAGCCAATCGGTAGTGGTGCCTTGGTTTTCAAATGGTTTCGGGAGTCGAACGGACTACCAGAATGGATTAAGTTCAAGAACCAAGGTAAGGTAAAGGTAAAGGTACCCCTGCCCGTCAGGGCCAGTCGTGACCGACTCTAGGGTTGCACGCTCATCTCGCTCAAGAGGCCGGGAGCCGGCGCTGTCCGAAGACACTTCCGGGTCACGTGGCCAGCGTGACGAAGCTGCATCTGGTGAGCCAGCACCAGCGCCGCACACGGAAACACCGTTTACCTTCCCGCTAGAAAGCGGTCCCTATTTATCTACTTGCACTTAGGGGTGCTTTCGAACTGCTAGGTGGGCAGGAGCTGGGACCGAACGACGGGAGCTCACCCCGCCGCAGGGATTCGAACCGCCGACCTTTCGATCAGCAAGTCCTAGGCTCTGTGGTTTAACCCACAGCGCCACCCGCGTCCCTTGACCAAGGTACCACTGTAGTAATAATAAGAAGAAGAAGAAGAAGAACCACCCTTAATCGTAAGATCTCAGGGAGGTTCACAGAATAAAACACAGAATAAAAATTAGTACATAATTAAAACAAAACAAAACAGCAAAACAATAACACCCTCCTACACATGAAAGCACTATGATATCCCTTTTGACAATCATGCATTTCTCCCACAGAATCCTGGGAGCTGCAGCTTGTGAAGGACAATAAGAGCCATTAGGAGGCCCCTATTCTCCACACCCAGATACTATTCCTAGAGTGACTGATTGCTAAATCACTCTACTAAAAACTAGCTCCTCAGTTCTTCAGACTCTGGCCCTATATCCGGCTCACAGATTCATTTCACAGCTCTGTCTAAAGTCATTTGTGTTCATTTTCGACAAGGGTCACCAGATTCAAGGCCAGAGATCATTCAGATGCCTTTAAATCTCTTGACCGGTCAGGAAGTCAGGCGGCTGCAGGTTCTCCAGCATGCCCTCCCTGGTTTGCTATGTGGCACACTTGGCATTAGCATAGTGCAAGGGCAGATAACCTGTGGTCTCCAAGATGCTCTTGGACTCTGCTACCCAGTTAAATTATTGTTTAAATATGGCTAGAATTTTTATTTATTTTTTAATTAAGAAAACCTGTGTGTATGTGCGTGCTGCAATTCTATGTGTACTTACCTGGGAAATACGCCAGTGAACACAGTGTGATTTACTTCCAAGAAAACATGCATAGGCTTATGATGTGCATGGGCCTAATGAAACATTAAATTTAGATGAACATACAGTAAGGTAACTGCTATTGAATGTATTTCTTACATTTATTGTAATTATCAACCAATACTTAGCAATTATATTTCTTTCATACACACACACTCAAAATTCACATTTACTTAACTATAAAAGCCAGTATCGAATTCAGTGTCTTAAGGACGATTAAACCTATCCCTTTGTGCAACACCACAACAGAAGTTCAATCAAAATGCTAAATTGCCTTCAGGGTTTAAGCATCTAAGAAATCAAACCTTAATTTGATGTTAATTATGTAAGTGAGAGTACACATACTCATTGGGAAGCGATAGTCTCCTGTTGAATGATTTGATTATTTTAGAACCATCAAATACACACCTCAGCCCCTTTATTAGTAAATTAAGCATCATGCTACACTGGGGGTGGGCAGGGGATGGAGGAGGAATCAACTTCATAAATCTATGGACTCTTCCTGAATAGAACGAAGCAGCTTGCCCTGTTACAGACCTAAATTTACCTTCAGCCATGCAGACCTAATGTTCTCTTCTTCTTCTTTTAGTTGTGAATTATTTACACTGTGCAGCCAGACCCAAGTTACTGGTTTCAGAAGAAATTAATTTTGCAAAATAAAAAAAATAAAACCATTCAATAACTTTGGCACTTGGTGCCGTCCTTTTCTTAGAACCCAATTTTCTCTGCAGAACAAGCATGCTACAGAAAGAATGGTTCACAGACTTCCACCATCCTTGCCCTCCGGGCATTAATTAAGAGCAAAAGATGCTTTCCACACTCCTTAGTCTTTCACACTTCTCCAAAGCACCCTGTGATGACAGTTCCAAAGTCAGCAGTTCATGTCATGAAAATATATCTGTATAATCAGAAGTGATTCCTCCCCCCTTCTTTCCAAGATAAGACAAACTCTGCCATTGGGGAATGTAGTGGAAAATTATGTCTGTTCCCAAAAGGGTAATATATATCTCATTTAGCTATACACTGAAAATCAGGATTAACACTTCACACATCTGATGAAATGGACTGGAGTTCATGGAAGCTCGCACCATAATTATGAGTGTTAGTCTTCAAAGTGCCATGGGACTTATGCGACCCCCGAGCCAAAACTACAGTCGTACCTTGGATCCTGAACACCCTGGAACTCGGATATTTTGGCTCCCGAGCGCCACAAACACAGAAGTGATTGTTCCAGTTTGCAAACGTTCTTTTGGAACCTTAATGTCCGATGGGGTTTCCACAGCTTCAGATTGGCTGTAGGAGCTTCCTGCAGCCAATCAGAAGCTGCAATTTGGTTTGCAAACGTTTTGGAAGTCAAACGGACTTCCGGAACGGATTCCGTTCGACTTCCAAGGTACGACTGTATACAACCTTTCAACGAAAATGCTTTATCATGTTTTTCATATTCTGTTGGAAGCCGCCCTGAGTGGCTGGGGCAACCCAGTCAGATGGGCGGGGTATAAAGAATAAAATTATTATTAGTAGTAGCAGAAGTATGGAATAGGACGTCCCTATTGTGTTAACTCCACAAATGCAAGAAGACACAAATCAGCCTTTATCTATTTTAAGAATTTTGATTTTGGCAGTGAAGCGCAATATATGCATTTACACAATCGTGAATTTCACACCATTTCACTAAAACTGTATAGTGAGAGCAACAGGTTTTCCTTTTGACCGAAGACTAGAAGAGTTCTTGGATTTGGTGATCTGACACACCATGCATAATGAGGGCATTCCAGCCACTCAGTTCACATGAAGGATGACTCTGTTAATGCTGATCCTGTTTCTAGAGCATGGAGTTCACACTTACCATCATATGCCAGGCATTAAGTGTTGCGCCTACATGCAACCAAGCAAACATCTTGGTATCACTGAATAATGCATTTCACTCTTCAGGTGAATAAATGTTTCACTGCTGACTACTATGAACCAGTTCTACTATCAAACAATTTACTACAAAACAGCTGACATAAATATTTAAAGGAGGAAGCACTACAAATCACTAATTTACATACATGCCCCCAAAAGCCATATATGCTGTGTCTCTGAGTTCCCGTAGGGGGAGATATAAAAAATAAAAATGTTACTTTTCTAGATCAGACGCTCCCGCAAATATCTGGGCAGTTTTATTGGCTGCAGCATCTGGAATTCTTTGTTTCCTTGCTTCTTTACCACCAGTGTACCCATGTCACTAGGGATATTTAAGGATCTGGAAATATAATTTACTAATTTATGGCATTGACACACAGCTCAAAGATTCACCAGAATGAGTTGGAAGTCCTGGGGGCAGGGAACAACCACAGTTGATGTATTTGGGGAATGGAAACACACTCACTCAGTTCAACGGCAGAACAAGTGCAACTTTTAAAAAGGTCTTGTGGCTTTTATGACACAGCAAGGGAGAACTGTCAGCACAGCAGCACTATGCATTGATTAGTATTCACTAAGCTGAAATCCTTAAGCTACGTTCTGTATGTTGTGCTGCTGCTAGAACAACAGGGACTCAGTTATACAGCTGGAAATAAAACGTTTTAAAGATGTTGTGAAGTGCAATATACAAATTTGGCACTAGATGGCGACAGTGAGCTATGCCAAATTTGTTGTATTTTTCAAAACTTTTTTTTAAAAGCATTTTCACAGTGTTTTTTTATGTGTGTGTAGATTCCACCCAGGCCACGCAACTAAGCCAAATTCATAATTCATGCAGCTTTACCACTTGGCAGCAAAGGAGAGCTTGCACACCAAAAGAAAGTAAACAGAATGAAGTGGCTTGGCAAAGGACTCTCGCTCTCCAAAGAAATCTGAGTATTTCATGCTTGTCTTTCTAAACTGCTTAACACACACATACACTTTCCCATACCTCAGGTGTAAGTTTGTCTTGTGCGGTCATCAATTTTTATAAGACACTTAAGAAACTGCATTGGGAGATTTGTTTGTTTGTTTGTTTAATGTTTATTAAATTTGGCAAAGGACAAGGCTACATTTTTGCAAAAGACAAGGCTACAAATCACAAATAACAAACGCATTAGCGAAACCCTCAGAATTACATCAGAGGTAGGTAACAAATAAAATAAAATGTGAAACAAAAGGCAGCATTTAGTCTGATGATTCTGTCTCTCTTCACAAGCATGTACAGAGTTCACAAGTTACCGGTCACTGATCTTGCATGCCAAGTCTTCTAGTTATTAATAGTTCCATAAACTCACTCTGCTCCCTAATTTATATATTTAACAAAATTAGACTGGATAGAAGGTGTATTTTCTTTATATCTCTCTGTGTGTGTGAAGTTTTCGCATTAGCTTTTCTGACATGGTCAGAATCCAGACTCTGTCAAGCAAATTTCCACTGTGACTTTATCAGGGTACTTCCAAACACATGTGATGGATCAGTCTAGCTGCCATTAGCAAGTAGCCAATTAGTTCCTTGTTTTTACAGCCCAAATTTTGACCATCCCCAAAGTTCAAAATTGTCAGGGTAGGAACTGGGAGTATATCTTGTTGGGTAACCACTACAGATGGAAATATGTGTATTTTTCTTGTCTGCACCTCCAGCAAATCTGTGAAGACGACCAGGAGATGCAAGACTGAAATAAAATGCTAGCAAAAAAAGAAAGAAAAGGTTTTAAGCAGTTTCCTATACTTTCACCAACATCAAGTGCAAGAGCTAAAGGAAATCCCAGCAGCCCTGTCCAGGCAGTGATTACCAGGAAGAGTCTTACCATGAAGCAATATGAAAGTGGAATCAGATACTTCAGGCTGCTGATTCCCAGAAGGGCAGTATTTTCCAGGCTTCTTCTCTGCATGCCATTAAGAAAATGACTTTTCACTTCCAGGGCTAAAATGTCTCTTGTTACTTCTTTATTTTATCAGTTAAATGCTAAAGGCACATCTCTTTCAGCAGGCTTTTGGATGAGGGGTGGGGCAGGTTTGTTTCCTGCTTCCGGATTCATCATATGGAAATGATGAATAGGTTAATGCAGCCTTTTCTTATTGTATCGTGGAACTGCTGTTATACTGACCTGTATTTTATTGTGTTGCCTTTACATTTTTATTTCTCGGTAGTCAGATGACAAGGAGATAAAGAACTACACGACTTTTAGGAGACATCTGAAGGCAGCCCTGCACTGGGAAGTTTTAAATGTTTGGTGTTTTATTATGCTTTTGTATGTGCTGGAAGCTGCCCAGAGTGGCTGTGGAAACCCAGCCAGATGGGGAGGGGGGCTATAAATAAAATTGCTGTTGTTATTACGCCCCTCCCTGGAGCCTTATCTCCAAAGTGTGATATGTAAGAAGGCCGGCTAAGGGTGAAGGGCTCTGTAGTCACCACACTGGCTACTCCTTATTTAAATAAACAAACAAATAAATGACAAAATAAATTGGTATGCTGACCTTAAACTCTCAAGGCAGTCCATACCAATTACAAAATAAACATAGCAGAATTAAGCAGGGTCCTACATCAGTATTCTTCAACCCTGGGTACCCAGATGCTTTTGAACTACAAGTCCCATCATCCCCAGCCAGTTTAGCCTGTGATCAGGAATGATGAGCGTAGTTGTCCAACAATATTTGGAGATGCAAGGTTGAAGGAGACTGTTCTCAAACCATGCCAGGATTATAGGAGGCTTCCCACTCTGCAAGGCTGCCGTCATGGAGGGATATAAACAAGGAAAGTGTCAGGCCTGACGGGGCAGGATTGCCAGTGCAGTCCCTGCTCTCTTTCATGAGATTTTAAGCAGGGCGGGATTCAACTAATGATTCCCACTAGAAGAAGCCCAGGCAAGGACTTCCAATAGTGCAACTGGGCTCCCCCCCTTTTCTTTCTCCCTTGCTGTGTCCCTGAAACGTTCCTCTGATTCACCAAGTTTGTAAACCCCCCCCCCCAAAAAAAGGAATGAGATTTATTCGGTATGGCTTGTTTTTGAAAAACCTATGCTGTATCTTAGTAATTACAGCATTCTCTTCTAAGCTCTCACAGACCGACTGTTTAATTGTCTGTTCTAGGACCTTTCCTGGTATTGACATGAAGCTGACCTGTTGGTAGTTACCTGGGTCTTCTTTCTTCCCCTTCCTTAGCTGAGTCTCCTTTATTTACACCCCTCTTTTGGTTGCCCCTGGCAAGGGAATGGGATCTTAGGGAAAAGGCAAAAGAAAGAAAAGGATTATGCTGGGGAGTGGGATCAGACGGCTATATTGGCAGTTAGCTACTCCTGCTCTCCACCACTCAAAAAGGAGACACACAACATAAAAAGCTGCAGCTATTTTGCACTGTTCATCAACAGAAAGATGCTGCAATGGCTGTTTATAGCATTAACTCAAGCATGCATGCTTAAGGTAAAGGTAAAGGGACCCCTGACCATTAGGTCCAGTCGTGGCCGACTCTGGGGTTGCAGCGCTCATCTTGCTTTAATGGCCGAGGGAGCCGGCGTACAACTTCCGGGTCATGTGGCCAGCATGACTAAGCCACTTCTGGCGAACCAGAGCAGTGCACGGAAATGCTGTTTACCTTCCCGCCAGAGCGGTACCTATTTATCTACTTGCACTTTGACGTGCTTTCGAACTGCTAGGTTGGCAGGAGCTGGGACCAAACAACAGGAGCTCACCCCGTTGTGGGGATTCGAACCACCAACCTTCTGATCAGCAAGCCCTAGGCTCTGTGGTTTAACCCACAGCGCCACCCACATCCCTCTTGGATGCATGCTTACTTGAGAATATTCCCAGCTGAATTTCAAGGGAAGTACTTTCTAGGTAAACAGCTGCATATACCTTAACAGTTATTTAGCAGTAACACAGTGCAATATGAATTCCATTAAACTGAGGGTACTTGCTATAGTAAACAGTTTTAAAACAGACATGCCATGCCAGTATGATTAAAGCCTACATTATGGCAAGTCAATGGACTGGTTTTAATATTGTTTAAATACATGTAGCAACTGCACGTGCTATGCTCTGGTACATCTCCATAAAAGCTTATATTATTTTGCAGGAAAATGTTCCAAAGATAGTGGGTGAAAATCAATGTTGTTCACTTCTGAATGTTCCATCCGGGCAAGCATTGCAGCTTGCCAGATGGAATGATTTCCCCCTCCCCCACTTACTTTTCTAGGAATTCTCCCAACCCCCTCAAGGCAATTTGGGGGAGCATGAGGGCACAAGGTGGGGAGGAGTGGGGGAAAAGCTTCTCTGAACAAACAGAAACCCTTGTACAGAGGCATATTAGGTGAATCCTGTCCAGTGCATTCTTTTTAGTGAAATTTCTGCATGAAAAACCAGAGTAGTTGCATAATGAGGTACATACCTGTGGACCACACAATACTTACACATAGAATCTTACAAGAAGAAGGTGCTATGCAAATATAGATGCATCTAATGATGTGGGCTTCAGTCCATTAAAGCTTACACCATAGCTTTCTCGGACCACACAAATTTGGGGGCTCCCAGAGATCAGCTGGCAGCTACTTTCCTTTCCCTAGTCTTTTTTTAACTCCTGCAACAAACTGAACTAAGCCAAGGTTTGGGTTGGCTTGTCATCTAGCCAAGAGTTGTTCCTCTCTGGCACCCACATGTTTGGAAGATCCTGGTAAGTCATAGTTTGGCTGACTGTGAACCAGGAGAATACATGTGCTCATTGTTAAGGTAATTATGTTACTCTGGCTTTTGCACTTTAATTCACTGACATTTTATAAATAAATATTAGTTGGAGAGGATATATTATATTACAGCTCAATAGTACAACGGAACACTCAGTTCTGCAAGTCTCCAATCCCCAAACACAGCACACATTGTAGCAAAGTCCCTATGATCTCAGAACGGCCCACTAAGAATCTTTCTCCCACATCCAGAGTGAAGCAACTTCTGCAGAAGGAAAAACGTATTATTCAGCTATGCAGGAGGAATTAATAATTTAGTGAATCACTAATCAGTGCAGGGTAACCCATTAGGCTGATCTGCTTCCCTCCCCATCTACTTCCTCAGTTAGTGAGATCTCCTGTCTAAGACACATGGAAATGTGAACACATATATTTTACACCACAATGCAAAGAGAGATCAGTGGGATTAAAGAGTGCTAAGATATCAGGCCATTTCCCTAAATACAGATCTTTTTCCAATAGCCCCATAAATGTTTTCAGTGGAATTAAGGACAGCTAGAATAGTTGCCAACAAAGGTCTGTACAGTTAAAGCTATGGTTTTCCCAGTAGTGATGTATGGAAGTGAAAGCTGGACCATAAAGAAGGGTGATCACCAAAGAATTGATGCTTTTGAATTATGGTGCTGGAAGAGACTCTTGAGAGTCCTATGGACTGCAAGAAGATCAAACCTATCCATTCTTAAGCAAATCAGCCCTGAGTGCTCACTGGAAGGACAGATCGTGAAGCTGAGGCTCCAATACTTTGGCCACCTCATAAGAAGAGAAGACTCCCTGGGAAAGACCCTGATGTTGGGAAAGATTGAGGGCACAAGGAGAAGGGGATGACAGAGAATGAGATGGTTGGACAGTGTTCTCGAAGCTACCAACATGAGTTTGACCAAACTGTGGGAGGCAGTGGAAGACAGAAGTGCCTGGTGTGCTCTGGTCCATGGTGTCCATTTAGTCGGACACGACTAAATGACTAAACAACAACAAGAAGAAGAAGAATAGTTGCAAGGAATAACCAACTTCACTACAAATAATCCCAGTCTTGAAATGATATCTAATTTAAGAGTTTTTGTGTGTGGCAGAATGATGGATAGGAAACATATGCCTACATTAGTATAAGTGAATGTGAAACATGATGAAATGTTATACCTACAGCACTGCGATAATTTTTATGCTGCATGTTGTCTTAATCCTATGTCTTACTTTCTTGGAAGGCCTGGAGAGTTATTATTCACAATAATATATAATGGAATAAATCCTTGTGGTTTATTTGGATCCCTAGCTGGGGACATTCTTGAGTATTTTTGTGTTCTGGTCAAAATATTACCAAGCCAACCACATCCTGCATCTAACCCTCACCCTGGAAGTCCCAAGACAAGGTGAGAATCACCTAGCTAATTTAGGCTGTCAAACTTCACTCAATTCTCTTCTCTCAGTTTAACAGCAAAACGTTACAACCCCTCAAGCCCAGCTCCCTGCTCTACCAAAGGAGACCCAGATGAAGAGCTGCAGGCTGCTCCACTCAGGAGCCTTCAGCACAGCTCCCATGCCCTTCTAGCTTGAGTTTGTGGCTATGCTCCCTTCGAAAGCATTTCCTTCCCCCTGCGCCACAGAAGCCAGGGCTACAGAAACAGTGGAAGAACTGCAGAACAAGTCATTGTCCATTTCTCCACTGTCTAGAGTAGAGAAGTAACAGCCAGCAGAGCTAACTGGGAACTCTCCATGGTCCTGAAAAGGCCTGGCTGATCTTTGGTGTTTCTTACCAAGCCGGGTTACGTTCTTATGAAACTGACTTTCTTTTTATTTATAGGATTTATTTTTTTACCTGCCCTTCACTGTAAGGTCCCAGAGATGGCAGCAAGGTGTTACAGCAATGGAAAATAAAGTCACTGCAATTATAAAACACACCATTTTCCCCCCAAATGGAGAAAGTTGCAATTTGCCATGGCCTTGCTTACTGAGATTTTATCTAGCATAAACCTTCTGAAGTCATTCTGTTGCTACTTCCCCTCCAAGCCTAATCCCACTGCAGAGTGGTTCTGCTAGAATCCAGAGATTAGTCCCTGTGTGCCTTACTAATGCAACATAGGCACTTTTTCCACAAGCACTCCAAGAACCCTTGGATTTCTCCTCTGCCACAGCTTCTTGACACTAGGATCATGTGCCTGTTGCTCAACCCCTTTTTGCTATCTTATAACTGCAGGCATTTAACCTTCCCATCATCCTGTGCTATTTCTTAGCAAATGAGGCATATTAAGATGTTCTGCAATGAAGGGGGAAAGAACATTACATCTACTTAATACTTCTACTGTTGCAGACAAAGTGATATCCAAGCCAGCCCTGTATCCAAAGGAAATAATATAACTTACTATATTTTAAATGTTCTACAGACTGGTTGTATAGAACACAATTATACATGGTGCCCTGGAAATGTTGTTGGACTAAAAGTTCTATAAACCCCAGCCAGCATGGTCAGGGATTATGGGATTTGGAGTCCATCAACATCTAGTGAGCACCACATTGGCTACCACTTTTTAAACAAATTCTGCAGTTTTAATAAGTTCTGAGGCACCTTGGAATCTCCAAAGGCAATGTATAAATGCTGAAATAAACCACATTTGATAAGACTTCCTCAAGTGCAGGCTCCTGTAGAAGAGTGGAGAAGTGGCTAATTTTTATCTGAGATGGTGACTGGTTATACAAAGGTGAAGTCATCTGTGGACCAAACACATTTGGCCACTTGATAACCCACAGGAGGGGGACTAACAATAATGACAAATACAGTATGAAGATCTCAAAGGAGAATAAAAACATAATCTGCCCATGTTTCTCTCTACTGCACTCCTATCCTTTCAAAGACTGCTAAATTAATCTGGACATTATTAATATAGATATATACCATTGCTTAAAACCAGCATGAATATTCAGATCATTTGAGATTTAGAAAACTAACCCCCTAGGCCATTCTTGTCATTGAAATCCCAGTGACAGACTCAAGAATACTGAACAGAACAGAGGAAGAGACTGCTCACCAAATAACTCACTAGGTGGGGTTAATAGGTTAATGGGATGCTGTAGCCATACATATCTCTTTGATTTCAACTCAACTGTTGGAGAGGGAAGCACTTACCACAATGCAACAGAGCTTTTGAAAACAAAGACGCAAGCAGAGATGGCTTACAATCAGCACAGTGACATACGCCCTTTAAATAATAGCTGTTCCTTTCAAAGATGAAATTAAATTAAACCAAGAGCCAGTAGTCAAAGGACATATATTTTTGGAATGATGTCAGGAGAAAGAATATTAACTGACATGTGGAAAAGATAGCACTCCTTTCCCCTCTTTTCTTTTTTAAAAAAGGCTCTTGAATTGTCTAATCACCACAATATTTTTGGCTGGCCAGGTTTAATCTTGTCCTAACATGTAAACATACAAAGCACAGCAATGAAAAGGTAACAGAAGGCTGCACAGCCATTAGCTAAGGAATTTTGTTTTTATTTGCAAACTAGCACTATTGCCTTTAAGCACTGTTCCCATGTTTCCTTATTAAATATTTATGAAGCCAAAGCCTTATTTCACTTAACTTGCGTTATCTTTGGTTTGAGCGAGCAGTGGAAGAGCTATTGGCAAAGCTTTCCCAAATCGCTCTTACACCCTTTTGCTATTGGAAATGCATAATGCGGGTGAGGGAGGGAGGGAATTAGGCTACATTGCAAGCTCGCTTGGGGCCAGTTCCTGGAAATCCAAACCCAGTAAGGTTGGGAATGTGTTCAAGAGCCACATCCTAATAAGCAAATACAACAGGTGAACTTTTTCCTAAATAACCCCTGTTAAGTGCAGAAAGGAAGGACGGAAAAGAGACTCACTCTTTTACCCAGGGTGCAAGCAGCCCCAAACCACAAAAGGTCATATCACTCCCCCCCCCCACATCCTTTTGGAATCATTTATCAGAGAATATTTGTCATGTAGAAGAAACACTCTTTTCTGCCTACAGAGCAGTGAATTGATTGTCAAGAAGAATCAAGTTGCAACAATAAATTACCTGCAATTCATAGGCCTGCAGAGTAGGAAAAGAACTCTCTACTGCTCAACAAACCAGAGCTTCCCATATACAACAGGTATGGGAAAACGTTGGCTCTCCAAATATTGCTGAATGACAAGTCTGTCTCCGACCATTGTCCATGCTTGCTGTGCCTGGTGGGAGTTGGCACTAAAAACAGAAATGTGTAACAGCAACAAACACACGTTTTGAAAGGCATGTACACCAATGTACAAGTATTGTACCAGCAATGGCTGGTGTTCCCAGCTATATATTTTCCTGTGACCTGGGATAGCTCAGTCAGTAAAGCATGAGATTCTTAATCTCAGGGTCATGGATCTGAGCCCCACGTTGGGCAAAAGACTGCATTGCAGGGGTTTGGACTAGATGGCTCTCGTGGTCCCTTCAAATTCTACAATTGTATGATACTATGGTTCCTAGTGTGAGGCAGTTCTGTGCCCTCTATCAGATGCAGTTTTATAACTTTCAAAGGTAAACCCCATACAGTGCTTTCCAAATGCTAATCTTGGTAGGCTTGATAGCACCACCAGTACGTATCCAAAATAATAGATATCATTGGTGAATATGTGCTTCTAGATACCATGGGAAGATGGTAATCACTGTAGAGTTCCAGCAATCTGTTCCCATCCTAGAAACTCTCAAGGCTGAAAACCAAAGTACCCACAAGAATTCTCTCTCTCTCTCTCTCTCTCTCTCTCTCTCTCTCACACACACACACACACAAATATTATTGCTATGTCTCCCTCCTATTGACAATAGCTGAAATGTTCTCAGTCATAAAACAGCATAGTTCATTGTTTGCTAACCAAAATGCAAATCAAATGCTTCAATGCTTAATAATCAATGCACCATGTGGATGATTGCTAGCTATATTTCAATAAATGGAAGCAAACTTATTTGCAAACAGTGCTACGTATCTGCATGTGACTCAGCAGTTCCAACAGTGAAAGCCATGGGTACTTCATGTATCAGTCCTGAGGTTAAATACCTCTGTGTCTGATACACAACCAAACTGAATAAAAATGTTGTGCCTGTTTATGGAAAGCACAGTGAAAATTCTCTTATTGTGAGCATGGTGTCCTTTTCATTGCCCAACTACAAACAGTGTGATGCAACAGAAGGTAGAAAAGGAGAAATGGTTGAGAAGCATTTAAAGAAAATGGGAGTATTGAAAAGAAAGGAAGCCACTAAGAGACAGAGGAGCAAAACCAAACATTTTATGATTTTTCTTCAGTTTTAGGAGTCACAAAGCTTGCACGCTCTTTGAAAAAATGTTTTAGGACTTTTAAAGCCCACTTGCAACTTAAAAACAACACAATATTGTAAGAACTTTAAAAATAGTGCTACACTAATATTTCACCCAAATATTACGACATTTAACATCTGATGGTAGAAATGCTATGAACTGTCAGACCAATTATGGGGAATGGGCTAGAATAAAACAACATTGTTACGGTGAACTTTTATGCTTTATTATTCAATTGCATCTTGGCTACATTATAATATAAAGAAACTTCAATATAAATCCTCCAAGAATATGCAAGTCCTCCTACTGCGTACCCCTTATGGTTAGGAATTTGACTAGATCATACATGACAGTCAACCAACCTCTGCTTTAAAAACTCCAAGGAAGGAGAGTCCCACACCTCTTGTGGGAGTCTGTTCCACTATTGAACAGCTCTTACTGTCAGAAAGTTCTTCCTGACGTTTAGTAGGAATCTCTTTTCTTGTAACTTGAATCCATTGGTTTGGGTCCTACCATCTGAAACAGGAGAAAACAAGCTTGCTCCATCCTCCATGTGACAGCACTTATTTTGAAGATGGCCGCTATATCGCCTCTCAGTCTTCTCTTTTCCAGGCTAAACATACCCAATTCCTTCAACCATTCCTCACAAGGCATAGTTTCCAGATTCTTTATCATCATGAATGCCCTCCTCTGAAAATTCCAACTTGTCATCATCCTTCTTAAACTGTTGTACCCAGACACAGGTGTGGTCTGACCAAGGCAGGATAGAGCATGATTTGTATTTCCTTGCTTGGGACACTATACCTCTGTTGATGCAACCTAGAATAGCATTAGCTTTTTTTTGCTGCTGCATCACACTGTTGGCTCATGTTAAGCTTGTGGTCTACTAAGACCCTAGATCCTTTTCACATGTACTGCTAGCAAGCCAGTGGTCCCCCAGCTAACATTTGTGCAGCTGGTTCTTTCTGCCTAAGTGCAGAAGCTTACATTTGTCCCTGTTAAAAGTCATTGTGTTGGTTTGGGCTTAATTCTCCAATGTGCTAAGATCACATTGAACTCCAATTCTGTCTTCTGTGGCCATTTTGGTATCTTCTATATAAATTGGATGAGCATACCTTCAACATCTTCATCTAAGTCGTTTTAAAAGGTGTTGCACAGCAACAGTCCCAGGACAGAACCCTGCAGCACAAATCCACCTAACAGTTCTCTTGCCCACTCCATATTTTACCAGATTCTCCACAAGCATACCATGGGGGACTTGGTCAAAAGCCTTCCTGAAATCAAGATATACTACATCCAACATATTTCCATGATCTACAAAGCTTGTAACTCAGAGAGAGAGAGAGAGAGAGAGAGAGAGAAGGAAGGAAGTCTGGAATGACTTGTTTTTGAGGAAACCCCCATGTTGGGTCTTAGTAATCACAGCAACCATTTCTAAGAGCTGACTGTTTAATCTGTTCTAGGACCTTTCCTGGTATCAATATCAAGCTCACTGAGTGGTACCTGGGCCTTCTCCCTCCCCCTTTTTGAAGATGGGGACATTTGCCCACCTCTAGGCTGCAGAAACACATATATGAAAGGACATAAAAGCTTCATGAAGAACTACTCTGTGGCCTGTGGCCATATACACTAACAACCAAATAATATTAGAATCAGAATCAGAATTGTGGGGTTGGAAGGGTCCTGGAGAATCATCTAGTCCAACCTCCTGCAATGCAGGCATATGCAGCTATCCCATATGGAGATCAAACCTGCAAACCTATGGCTTCACAACAATGAAATGCAGATGCTGGAAGGAATTCAACATTACATCAGTACAATCATTAATTTCTGCTTGCCAGATGGCATGGTCTCCCCTCGCCCCATGTGTAGTTCCAGAGGTTCTCCTGACCTTCCAGAGTAGATTTGGGGAGATGCACAGGGGAGGAGAGGGGTGAAAGCCCTGTTGTACCAGCAGGAGTCTTGGAGATGGTTTCCACTAGAGCGCCAGGTCAGTTGAATCCAGCCCACTGTATACATCAGTGTATTCTGCAACTTCTAGCTGGGATGACTGGATACATTCTTCAAATGCTAACTGCATCACAGCAATGTAATACAAAGACTTGGTTGCCCAAATCATTGATATGCTGAAGATGAAGATTTGAAGATGAACACCACAATAGAGGTGTTTCTAAATAAATAAATAAATAAATAAATAAATAAATAAATTTTATACCCCGCCCATCTGGCTAGGTTTCCCCAGCCACTCTGGGCGGCTTCCAACAGAACACTAAAAACAGAATAAAACTTCAAACATTAAAAACTTTCCTAAACAGATACACCAGATGCATTTTGACTTATGAAGTCTTTTTCGGTGACAAATTGTTGGGAAAGGGGACATCCTTGTGCACAGGCTCAGAGAGCAAATTCATATGATTAATTATGCTGCTGCAGACTTTTATGCTGCAGTCGAATAAAAATAGTCTAAGGGTCTTCCGCAGTACAGCAAAGCCCAAAGCTCTGTCTTCACTTTTTTCATAAAGATACACTCTGCTGCAAGTTAGAGAAGGCTCGACTACACAACTGTGCCCAGAGTCTCCCCATCCCCCTCACCCTCCAAATTCCTACAATTTAAACATCCTTACAATAACCACATTCTATTTCAAAGCAATATTTAACTTAGGAAAATTTATATCCAGAAGAGGGTTCTTTAAAAATGAGGTTTGTTTAAAATAATTATTTAAATTAGGAAGAAATGTGCTCCAGCTCTGTAAAAAGTTTGCTCCTGAATCATATTCTTGTGACTCAAACCCTGTCCAGATTAGAGCACATTCAGTTATCTCCAGGATGCGTCTCTTGTGCTTCGTAGGCATCAGAAAATGGGCCTTGTCATGCTTGTAAATCACAAGGTTGTTACGTCTGTATTTTAAAACACACACACACACACACACACACACACACACCATAGAAGAACTGAGAGTTGGACAAATGGCTATTCTCTGGGTAAGCAACCCAAGAAGGTTTCTGAAACCCCATGCATGTCATTTCTACACAGATGGGGAACCTGTGACCCTCCAGATGTTGTTAGACTCCAACTCCCATCAGCTCCAGCTAGCACAGTCAATAGTCAGGGATGATGGGAGTTGCAGTCCAGTAACATCTGGAAGGCTACAGGTTGTATGCCCCTGGCTTTATGGAACATCTTGGTAAATACTCTTAAGTATGTGAATAAGCACAGTATTCATAAATGTGAATGGTTAATAAAAAACACATATTTTTTACAAAATAAATAGTAATGCCAACCAGTAGAAAATGCTGAACAAAGGCACACCTGCTGCTACGGTAGCAGTGCAAATAGGAACACCTTGCAAGTAAAAAGAAATTGAGCACGTTCTGCAAGCAAGCGTTCAGCAGAGTTGATAAATGTGTGTGGTGTCAGTCTAACAAAATGCACAATACTCCAGAAATGTTGGAGAAAAAGCAGCTAGGCATTTTCAGAAAGTGTGACTCCTCTCCAGGACTATACATATATTATTATAATGGCGTCTAACCTCTCAGAAGATGCTTTATCAACTCCAAACAATTCAAAGCTATTCTCCTCCAGTGGAAGGCAAAGTCGAAATCTTATTTAGGGGGATGAAACACTAGATAACAATAGCTGAATACCCAAGTGGGAGGAGTACAGTTTAGAGACTGGAAAACTTCAAATGTTACTACTATCTTATGCACATCTACTTGGAAGTAAGCCTCAATGATACTGTATTCTGACAAGTTATTTTTGTATATTCATAAATAACTAAGAGCAAGCCAAAATTTACTGTTCTGTGTTCATGGTAGTTGGAAGAAGCTTTTTGTTGCATGAGGCCCCTGACTTAATGTTAACCATTGCTGAATGACAATTTGAAGAATCTTGCCATAGATTCAATACTGTTCCCCCTAATCCTTCTTGTAAAAACGGAAACATGCCACACTTCCCACTAGCTGTGAAAGTGGGAAGGCAGAACTTATGTGTCAAGCACGCTTACTAGTAACCAGCAAGTACCTAATCTCTTACTTACATTTGAGTAGACTCCTTTAGGATTGCACTGAAGGCTTGTGATTACTTTCATTGGCTATGAAGAATATACAAGTATACATTATTTTTATCTGTATGCCACCTTTCCATAGTTCAAACCATGATCAATGAGGCTTACAACATGATAAAAATATACGTAACTGCAAATGTTACAAAAGCAGTCATAAACAATAAGGAAAACATTTCAATTTCCACATAAATCACAACGATGTATAACAACAGTCTCCAACAACTCTCAGCTGTTTGATCCTGTTGGGATAGAACAGAATGAGTGATCCGCCATTAAAACCATGTAACTTTTCCATAGTTGAACTAGCTTTTGGCTCAAGCCCAGGCATGCATATTTGAAAAGGAAGTGTATCTTACTGTGTCCAATGGGGCCAAGAAGTACATGTACATAGGAATAAGGCCTTAGTTCCATCGCCTCTCATTAGAAATAAACTGTTTCATATTTTTTTTGGTGTAAATATTCCATTTTGCATGGCTTGGGGGTTGAACTAAAGCCGTTCCCAAGAACGAGAAACTAACCATGAAAATAAATATACTGCGCCCTGATAAAAGCTTGAGAAGCTGTGTGATATAAGGACATGTTTGCAAGCCTGAGAATCAAAAGCATATCTAGTCCAGCATCTCTTTCTCACAGAAGCCAACCAGACGCTTACAGGAAGCTCACAAAGCAGGAGATGAGAACAATATCACTTTCTCCTGCTCACATTCACCAGCAACTGGTTTTCCAAGATATGCAGCCTCTGAGCCCGAAGGAGTGCTCAGCCATCACTATAAGTAGCCATTGATTACACATATTGATTAAAAATTATGCTACGACATATGGCATTATGGCTGAGCACAAAAGCCCTGCACATTTATTCGTCTTTATGTGTGAAAGGGAAACCGCTATCATGGTAGCAAATCCCTGTCTCCGCTAAGTGACCTATAGACTGCACACGTTGGCACCAACTGCACCACCTGCACACTGCTATATGCATAGGTTCCTGTACAAACATTCTATGGTATGAGTAGACACTGAACTCCACACACAGAGAGAAAGAGAGAGACTAAGCATTGTTGTATTTTTTATGTTTTTAGTGTTATTTGTCAGCTGCTCAGAGAACTTTATTACTAGGTAGCATACATTAATAATAAATATCTATGCAAAGCTAAATCACTTCAAATATAGATTATAACACTGCCAACACCAACTTTTCAAAAAGCACCTGTCAAACAAACAAACAAACAAACAAACGTATGTCACCTGTGTTGATGCTCTAGGAAACCAACCAATCAACCAACCCTATCATTGACTATCCTGCCTGTATTGGAACCAACTAAAATGTCACAAAGTACTAAGTAAGCTTTCAAGTTCCTATTAATTAAATAATAATCAATACACCACATGTATGCACTTCTAAGTTCAGCACAATGCTTTTTCAGGTTGGTTGTTATGCAAATGAAGAGGGGGGGAGAGAAAGAAATACATTGTTAGGCATGGCTGTTCAGAATATTTAAAAAAAAAACTGAGTAGACACACTGAAACCAATGGAATTGACTAACTTAAGCCCATCAGTTTAGATGGATGTACTCTGAGCAGGACTTAGGTGGATACAACCCTTAGTGCATGTTTCACCTGGAATAAAAGTGTGTGTGTGTGTGTGTGTGTGTGTGTGTATTACCAGAAACGTAAACAACAAACCTGCTCCAAAATTTAAAAGAAAGCAGTAAACACTTACAACTTATTGGCAAGGCAGGTGGGGGGAGATGGGGAGGGTGGGGGGACCCCCAAGCCCTCCCTCCCCCCCCCTTTCTCCTCGTTCGTTGCTGCCATTCTGGACTTGTGTCACCAGAGGTCTTCCAGGAAATATGGTCACTAGTGCTTAGCAACCAACGAGAAAGAAAGGATGGAGGAAAGGGTAGACGCGCTTCACCTATCCCTAAGGCTGACTCCCTCCAACGCAGATGGGGGGGGGGAATAAACACATTTCCCACCCAGGAAAGTTCTTTTAAAACACAACACAATCGAAGCGAGTGACTTTTAGCTGCTCCAAACCAATAAGAAGCACTGGGGCGACTCAGGGTCTAAGGAAAGAGGGAGGGGGAGAAGCAAGCCGGGCTGGTTTTGTGTTCTTTTTATCAAACCAAGAAGGCGCGGCTGCAGCTTCACCTGCCCAGCTTTTCCCATTCGTTCCAAAGCAGCAACAGCCCGATATTTATTTATTTTGGGGGGAGGCGGGGGGGGTACTTTGCTGCTGCCGCCTCCGCCGCGCGACGGACGGCTGTGAGGCGACTTCTCCCGACGCGCAAGTGGCAGCTGAGCGCGCGCAAAGCTAGCCCGGTCCGCGCCACGAAGAGAAGGGAAAGTGGGGAGGGGGGTGGTGAGAGACAGACCAGCACTTACTTGCTCCCATGCCCCGAAGGTGGAGTTCGGCGCCCAGCTACAAGTGAAGTCGCCCCCCCCCCCAGCTGGCGCTCTCCGTGGTTTGGTCCCCCCGCCCCGCTCGCCACAGGCTCCCTGTCGGACTTTCTTCCCGTCCTTAGGGCCACTTCTCTCTCCCTCTTCCTTCTCTCTCTAGGTACTCCCTCAAGAGCGAAGGGGAAAGCGTCGTCGCGCCTAGAGAAACCCTCTCCAGAAACACTTCAGCGCCTGCCTTCCCTCGACCGGCGGCAGCAACAGCGGCGCCAGCGCTGCCCCCCCCCCCTCTCCGCCCACGTGAGCTGAGCGAGGCCGGCCCCACCCGGGCTCGGGGGACCCGAGCAGCCCCAGGCGCTGGAGGGCTCGCCGGAGGGGGCGGGCAACAGGGCGCGGCTCGGCGAGGCGGAGGAAGGCAAGGAGGGAGCCGGGGAGAAGTTGGCGCCGCTGGGCGCGCGCAGGGTGGCTGCTTTGCGCTCGGGGCGCCCTGTCTCCCGCGCGTCGAGATGGAGAGAAAGAGTGTCGTCCGTGTCTCGTGTGTGAAGGGGAGGCTTGGAGAGGGAGGGTGGTGAGCAAGCCGCTTTGGGGGGGGTGGGGGGGTGAAGGAAGGAAAGGGCTGTGTCGCCCAAGCAGATCACCATTAAAGATCTGGGATCGGGCTGCGGAGAGAGCCAAAGACCAGAGACGCCTGTTGAAAGCCACCAAGGCAGCTGGAACACACTCGGCAACCTGTAGCGAAAGCGAGTGGGTTGCCGTCGCTTGAGAAGGAGCGGCGCCAAATAAAGGAGCACACAAAAACCTTGACAACTCCTAAAATATTTGAGGGACCGCCCCCCCCCCCCCGTTGATAGGTATGGCCATTCAAATCGTGTGCGCGTGCCTCGATTGTACAGGGTGGGGCTTATCCCCCCCCCCATATTTTATTCAAGTTGTCACCCCTGCCCTGCACAGACTCTATGCAATAGAATAAAAAGATCAGCATCCCCTCTCCCCCCCCCCCAATACCGAATAGTGTCTCGTTTGCTGAATGTAAACGGATGGTGGGGGAAAGGGCTATGAATGAAAAGTGAAGACGCTATATGTACTTTTCCTTGTTTATCTGTTTTTGTATCACACACAAATTTTTTTTGAATAAAAGCTAAATTGGAAAAAAAATGTCATGATAAGCCTTCCATGATTCTAGATTCAGGTAGGTAGCAGTGTTGGTCTGACGCAGTCAAAATAAATAAAAATTAAATAATTGTCCAGTAGCACCTTAGAGAACAACAAAGTTTGTTTTGGGTATAAGCTTTCCTGTGCAATGCAAACTTCTTCAGATACACTGAAACAGTGGCTAGATACTAGTCAAGGCATTGGATATCCATAATCAGATCTTACATAAACACTGAGGACTGGATAGCTCAGTTGATTAGAGCAGTGGTTCCCAATTAGCTAATTACTGATGACCCTTTATTTTTCAAAAGCCAAGTAACGGACTTCCTACTTTTGAAAAAAAATTATAACTCTATGGTAGTTAGCTCTGCAAAGCAATTTTTTGAACAAAATGTGAGGCAGCCCCCAATAAGCGAAGGATTTTAGGTATACTAAAAAGCGGACTGTAAAATTTGTGATATTACCATGCAAAAATGACAAAAAAAATTAGTTGGGATAAGGCCATGGACCCCTTGAGTGTGTTCCATGGAACCCCAGGAGTCCCTAGACCCTTAATTGGGAACCACTGAATTAGATCATGGTGCTGGTAACACCAAGGTTGCAGGTTCAATCCCCCTATGGGATGGCTGCGTATTCCTGAATTGCAGGGGGTTGGACTAGAGGATCCTCAGAGTCCCTTTCAACTCCATGATTTGAGTTCAGCACTGCAGATGCCCCAAAATTGGATCAGAACATTCCCTAACGATGCCAATAGCAGTTCTGGGAATGGGATTTTGATCAAGGAAGTATCTGTGTTTGTGAGTGTGCTGGGGTTAATCAGTGGTAAGTTTAGACTCTGAACTTAAGGGTCTTTGAGGAGGGGTTCTTTAAAAAGAAATGCACATGACTTCTCTTAAATATGTTGAAAGCCACCTCTGTTGAGTTGGGGGAATCCTCCTGTTCATTTTGATAAGTGGAACTTTGGACTTCTTCCCCATCTCTGGTGGTACCACTGATAAGGCCCCAGCTACACTAAACTTTCAAAGTAGTATCATACCATTTTAAATGACCATAGCCTCCCTAAAGAATCCTGGGAACAGTAGTTTGTTAAAAGTGCTAGGAGTTGTTAGGAGACCTCTATTCCCTTAACTGCACTACAAATCCCTCTGGGAATCGTAGTTCTGTGATGGGAATAAGGGTTACATAACAGCTAAACCAGGGACACAGGTGGCGCTGTGGGTTAAACCACAGAGCCTAGGACTTGCCAATCAGAAGGTCGCCGGTCCGAATCCACATGACAGGGTGCGCTCCTGTTGCTCGGACCCAGCTCCTGCCAACCTAGTAGTTCGAAAGCACGAAGTGCAAGTAGATAAATAGGTACCACTCCGGCGGGAAGGTAAACGGCGTTTCCATGCACTGCTCTGGTTCACCAGAAGCGGCTTAGTCATGCTGGCCACATGACCCGGAAGCTGTACGCCGGCTCCCTTAGCCAGTAATGCGAGATGCACCCCAGAGTCGTCCACGACTGGACCTAACTGTCCGGGGTCCCTTTACCTTTACCAGCTCTTAGCATCCTTAACAAACTACACTTCACAGGATCCCTGGAGGTTTTTAAACAGAGGTTTAAACAGATAGCCATCTGCCATGGATGCTTTAGCCGAGATTCCTGAATTGGATTGGATGACCCTAAGGGTAACTTCTAACTGTCCAGTGTTTTGACTCTTTGGGGGAAGCCATGGCTGTTTGAAGTGGTATGATACTGCTTAAAATGTGTGGTGCAGATGGGGCATGAGTTAAACAGTGCCATGGCCCAGTGTTCAGCCTCTGTCCTTGGCTGTTTTCAACTAGAAATATAAATGTTGGCTGAACCATTCGCAGCTCTAGTTTGCCTCTAAGCAAATGAAGCCTAGAAGCTTACCAAACTGTGTGGTACAAATTTGGTTGCCAGTGTCATGGAAGCAAAATGGTGCTAACATGGAATTCTTAAGTGAGAACTGTGGTTATAATAGTTAATGCACACAATATGTTTCTCCCTAAAGCAGAGTTGTGAAGGGTAATTCTGTGCTAAATGAATTTCTGCCTGCTCTTCAACTATAACAAGATGCCTGGGGTTTTTTTGGGGGGGTGGTGGTGGAGTAATGACAGTCTTAAACCATGCGTACCATGCCAAAGTGTAGATTTGCCATCTTGTTCTTGGCAGGGTTCCTGAGCCCATTAAACTCCAGAACTTCAACTTTCTCTAGCATGGACATAAAAGCAATAGGATAATCCCCACCTGCTGAATTTCTTCATCTCATTTGTGTATATGTGTTTTAGGTAGGGATAACAACTCCTTCTCTGGCAGGGCTCCTGTGCCTCCTGCACAAAAGAGCAGAAATCCAACATTTTCTGAGCATGGAAAAGATGGAGCAATAGATGATTCATCTATGGCCTTTTGTTTGGGGGGAGGAAGAGAGAAAGGACTATTGTGAAGGTATTAGGCATGGGACCCGTGGAAAAAAAAGAGGAATTGGCAACCACTCCTTGTAAACAAATATACACACAATGGCATGGCAGAAAGAAAGTCAGCAGGTGGTTCCATTCCCCCACCCCAGCCCTCTTCAATCACTTCAATTTATGTGCTGGGAAATGTTTTACTTGATGAATTTCAGACCATGATACAGGCACAGCACACCTGCAGAAGTACTTGCAGGGCAACAGCAAAACTTTGCGAGGCTTGTCCTTCTATTGGGCAGAGTGAGGTGGCATCTCACTTGAGCGTGTCATAAAAGGGCAGCAAATTGTTAATTATTTGGGATAGAAACACTACCAGGGTGTTTGTGAGATTTTCTGTCTGGGGTGCTAAAATAATCAGGCTGAGCTTGGGTAGTATGCACTGTGATTTGGAGGGTGGGGCAAGGGACACATATTTCCCTATTTCACTGGGATGGCAAAGAGGACAGAGAGATCCCTCTGCTGGATTGACATTGCGAATCATTTGCCACAGCTGTTTATTATGTACTCTTTTGCATTGTTTATTATCATGAAATGTATTTATGTTACCGCTGTCTTTTTTCATTTTGTATTGTATGTTATCTATTTACATTATGTTACAATAATAATATAATAATTTATTATTTATACCCCGCCCATCTGGCTGGGTTGCCCCAGCCACTCTGGGCGGCTTCCAACCAAATATTAAAAACAATACAGCGTCAGACATTAAAAACTTCCCTAAACAGGGCCAACTTCAGTTGCCTTTTAAAAGTAAAATAGTTGTTTATTGCCTTGACATCTGCTGGGAGGGCGTTCCACAGGGCAGGTGCCACTACCGAGAAGGCCCTCTGCCTGGTTCCCTGTAACCTCACTTCTCGCAGCGAGGGAACCGCCAGAAGGCCCTCGGAGCTGGACCTCAGTGTCCGGGCTGGATGATGGGGGTGGAGACACTCCTTCAGGTATACAGGACCGAATTGTGCTACCAATGTAGCACACCTTCCTGCACCCTTTTGACAAAGAACAGCATACAAAGAACTTCAAAAAAATCAATGCAAGCTACACCGCCTGGGGTTCCCTCAACCACACAGCTATTACAGGTGCAGGAGCAGTGTCCGATTTCCCAATCATCTTGCCCCTCTGTGTACTCCATCTGCCTCTCAAAATATTGAGACCTGGCCGGGCGGGGAGACGAAGGATTTTACAGATTCATTAGCAGAATGAATGCCATGTGCCCCTGCTGCCCACGCGTCTGGCGTTGAAACTGATCTATGCCAAAAGGGAAACCTGGGGGGGAAAGCTCGCGAAGGGTTAAACGCTGGAAAAGAGCCAGTCCGCCCTGCAGCTCGTGGAAGGCAGAAGCAGCAATCTGTTCTAAAAGCCCTGTCGATTCCCCGGGGCTTTCAAGGGAAAGCTAATGGCTGGGAGGGGAACGGAACGGAAGGCACGCACCAAGCGCAGGGAAGAGACAACACGCGCCCGCCCTTCCGCCCCTTTAACTGGGCGTTGGCCGCCGCGGCGGAGCGAAGCTCTTCCGGGAGAGCAGCCGGCAATCTCAGCGCGCAGCATAAAAGCAGCGGCTGCGGCAGCAGCAGCTGCAGACTTCGGAACGGGCGCGCGCGCGGCAGGGTGGGTAGAAGTTGCATTGTACGACGGGGAGGGAGCGAGTCAGAGGCAGGGAAGGCGACAAAAAGCAAACGCCAGGCTCTGGGAGCAATCCCAAAGGAACCCCTTCGGCTCATGATGGTCTCTAGGGATCCAGCAGCAGACTGGGGGGGGGGGGGTAGCGTGTTAGGACGTCCAGGGCGCCGTCGTGCCTCGACGGCTAGGGCGGAGAATTATTACCAAAGGAGGGAGCAAAGCAGGCTGCATGGGCGTAGCCAGGGTTTGTTAGAGGGGGCAGGAGACCCGCCTGCTTTCATCCTCTGTCTGGCTCTGTGATTGGGAATGAAAGGTTGCAACAATAGTTGCTCAGAATTACTTTCTTTTGACCCCCAAGTGCTCAGAAAAAAGCCTGTCAAAATCTTTCTGCAATTTCCTTTTTTTTTAGTTTAATATTTTTTCTTTACTTGAATCAGTGGGGGGCGGGACAGCTGCCCCCTACTTCCCCCCCATTTTTCCCATGGCTTTGGGAGTGCCAGCTTGGCCCCCATAACTGTGGGTGCCTGGGGCTGTGGGTGTCATGGCCCTGGCACTGAAATTTGTGGCTGCTTGGCCCCTTCATGGGAAATTTTGTGGGTGCAGGGAGTTGGCACCTAATAAGAGATGGGAATGAAGGGGGGACTTCTTGGAGTCAGGGGGGTGGCATTCGGTAGCTCTCTAGAACAGCCGAGGTGGACAGTGAGACAGTTGAAACTAGCTTCACCCCTTTTAAATCCACACCCCTTTTAAAAGCAAAATATTTCAATGCAACTAGTTGGTAAAAGTTGGAAAGTTTGTGTGTACCTGCAAGGGTAAAATAAAATTTACTTCCCCTCCCTTTCAAACAAATGATGGGAGGTTAGAACTAATACAGGGTAATGCTGGGCTTTTCTCATTTGTGTATGAAATTGGTGTAAAAAGAGATGGATGTTACTTTGAGGAAAAATAAGTAGAACTATTTCAAACAGAGCACCGTAAGTTCAGTTAAAGTGGGTTCCATAAAACAAAACACCTGAAGTTTTAAAATGCCCAAGTAAATTTGAAGCCTTAAGCAAATGCGGGTGGTGCTGTGGGTTAAACCACAGAGCCTAGGGCTTTGCCGATCAGAAGGTCGGCGGTTCAGATCCCCATGAGAGGGTGAGCTCCTGTTGCTCAGTCCCTGCGCCTGCCCACCTAGCAGTTCGAAAGCACGTCAAAGTGCAAGTAGATAAATAGGTACCGCTCCGGCGGGAAGGTAAACGGCTTTTCCGTGTGTTGCTCTGGTTCGCCAGAAGCGGCTTAGTCATGCTGGCCACATGACCCGGAAGCTGTAGGCCGGCTCCCTCGGCCAATAAAGCAAGATGAGCACCGCAACCCCAGAGTCGGCCACGACTGGACCTAATGGTCAGGGGTCCCTTTACCTTTAAGCAATACAGCGTTTGGGAGTAAAGCAGAGAAGGTCCAGTCTTCCACAGTTTTATAGATGTGCATTTTTAGGTTAGAGGTGAGGAATATCTTCAAAATAGTTGTCTGTTGGGATGGAAATATTTACCACAAAATAACACAACATGGCTTTCCTGTTTTCAAAACATTTTTAATTTTAATTTGTTCCTGTTCAACATTTAAAAAAATGCCCTAAAATGTGTTTTTAATTTTAAAGAGGAAATCCCCCTTTCAAACAACAAAATGTTTATACATGGCTTATATGAACATCTGTAGAACCATGTTCACTGATGCAGCAAACCCATTTGTGGTTCCATTGTGTTTGCTGCTTTTGTGTGGATTTCAAACCCTTCCCCTTTGTATCTGAACATGCTGAAAATGTTTCTCCCACTTTTAAACCTTCTAACAAACACTCGTCAACCTTCTTTAAGTGTTTCATGTAGGAGTCTTGCTGATGCCTTTTCAAAGTAGCCTTTCAATTTTTTCTCTTCATAAATGAATTTGGTCTTTTTAGATTACATGAGATCAATATGCTTCAGCTTCCTATTATTTTATGTTTATGGAGAAAAACAAATGGGGGGGGGGGCTATGAATCAGTTGTGGAGCTTTCATTGTTAGGAATGCTCTTAATTTCAAGTAATTGTTTCCAGCCTTCTGAAACAGCAGGTACTCTTTCAGCAATTAATGGCAATATGGTTTCACTTCTTTTCACACCTTGTAAGAGTTCCTCATCAGTCGCCTGATTTAGAACTTGTCTTTGATCATTATCAATAGGCTGCATATATTGCAGATTAAAATCTATGGCTTGTAAAGATGGAACTTCTGTACAGTGGTACCTCGGGTTAAGTACTTAATTCGTTCCGGAGGTCCATTCTTAACCTGAAACTGTTCTTAACCTGAAAGCACCACTTTAGCTAATGGGGCCTCCTGCTGCCTCTGCGCCGCCAGAGCACAATTTCTGTTCTTATCCTGAAGCAAAGTTCTTAACCTGAAGCACTATTTCTGGGTTAGCAGAGTCTGTAACCTGAAGCGTATGTAACCCGAGGTACCACTGTACTGTAAAGCTTAGAATAAAAAACTATCTTGTTAGGAGAGGGGGGGGACTTCTCTATCCACCCTTCTCCATGCCATACATAATTTTAAAAAACTTCAACATTGCTTCCTCTTACTCACCTTTTCCTCAAAATTAAAAAGTCCCAAATTCTGCAACCATTCTTCAATCCCTTTGATCATTTTGATTGCCCTTTTCTGCATAAATTTAATTATGTCTTTAGGCAGTGAGTTGTTAGGCCACTGCAGAAGTCCTTCTCAAAAAGCTGAATTGTATTCTTGTAATGCCTGGTAGGATGTTCTGGAACAGAGCAATGAGGAACGTTGACATATCTAGTCCTCGGAAGTTTTCTGCTATTCCTTTTATTATAAGCTTCAAACAGCGAGGACTACAGTCTGCCTCTTTGGGATGGAGTACCCAACCAATTAAGCCCCTGTGTTGCAAACAATTATCAGTAATATCCAAGGCAACACGATGACCAGGTACAACAATGCGATGTCAATATAAACTCTTTATATAATCTATACAGAACATTGAACAGTATGAAATATATGAAATATGCACTCTCTGCAAAACCAAATAAACAGAAATCTTATAAATCTCTGCAAGTCACAAAATATGCACTCTTGATGGATTCTCTTGAAAACAGAGAACCAAATCAACATAAATCTTGTAAGTCTCTGAAAGTCTTTGTAGACTATGCAAGTCTCTGAAAGAAGCAATGGGTCAGAGGCTTCTGGAACAGCGCGTTCAGTGTCAGGTCGGAGTTTGAGCTCAGAGTTGCTCGAGATAGACTCGGCACCTAGAGAGGCTAAGCAGGAGCAACAGGAGGCATAAGTTGCCCCTACTCAGGTGGATTTCCTGGGAGCAGAGGCTCAGCAGCGCAAAAAGGGGTTTCCTCACACTAGAACTGGACTTAAAGACACCTTAAAAAGAAGGAATTTAGGGGAGAAACTCAGCACAAAGGAGCGAGACCGCCCTCCGGTGCCTTCGCCAGTGTGGTGTAGTGTGAACCAGGTTCGCGTCTCCGCTCCTCCACATGCAGCTGCTGGGTGACCTTGGGCTAATCACACTTACTTTGAAGTCTCTCAGCCCCACTCACCTCACAGAGTGTTTGTTGCGGGGGAGGAAGGGAAAGGAGAATGTTAGCCACTTTGAGACTCCTTCGGGTAGTGATAAAGCGGGATATCAAATCCAAACTCTTCTTTCCTTCTTCTTCGCCTCCAAACCCCATGAGCTAGCACTGGACTCTCCAGTAAGATATTGACACAAACTCAAGGAGCGTTCCCCCCCCCACAAAAAAAGTACAGTGATAAGCCCCAACAATACATTGGAAACAAAAAAGGGGGGGGGACTAACAAACAGACAAAATGAAGAAGTTGCAAATGGAATGCTAAAAGGGGGTCATCCCTCACAACAGAAATTAACGCTTCAGAACAGGCATTGCGGTAGAGGTTTTGAGGGGCTTCTCTGCGCTCCCAAAACAACACAACCCAAGAAGTGTTACTGGAGTTTGGAGCAGGGGAGTAGTTTAGACCAGCTAAACAGACGACAGAAATAAGGAGAGCTCTTTACCAGCGGTTTGCAGGGATCTGGAGAGGTGACGAGAAGGCTGGAGAAGACAGAGTGGAGTGGAGCTGAGGGTGGAAAGGGTGGTGAGTCAGCAGACTGAATGGTGTGGGCGGCGGCCATTACTGAAAGACTATACAGGAAAAGACACCAAAAGCCGCTTTAGCACCAGAGAAAGAAAGATTCTTATCTGGTGAAAACAAGCCAGAAATCTTTGTTTTATGATGTCCAACGCTGCAAGTGGTTCGAAACATAGTGAATAGTGATCCCGGATATACCCACTGTTTTGTGAAATTCTTCTTCAGCACAGCAGAAGGATACAGAAATGCTTCATAAACCCATCTATATTGTGAATGGAATTGTATAACACAATGCTATGGAGGAGTGGTCATGAAGTTATGTAACCACTGCTCTTTGGGATGGAGACAGAAAATCCCGAGTGGTTTCAGTAAGTTTTTTTTTGTTTTGTTTTGTTTAACTTCAGTGATTTGCTTCATGCTTAAGTTAATGGCTTCACTGGCCGTCTTAAACATGTCTGAGATGTGGTTCTGTGCTCCGTCAACCTGAGCACCCAGCAGCATGATGGTACGTTTCCGTTCAGAAATCAGATCTTGGCAAAGCTTGTCAAACCGTGCTACCATCTCTTTGTCCAAAGAATTTCAACAATCGCTTCATCTACATTTGGTTGCTTTGCTGCTTTTGTTGCCACTGTGAGGCCCTCAACATCCTTCGATAGCCTGGACTTTGTGGTAGTATTTTTCGATTCAAAGTACAATTGATAGTTATTTTCTTGATGGCTTTGAGTTCTTTGCTGTATGCTCAATCCAATACTGATAAAGTATTGGATCAGAGGTGTTTTTAAGATTTTTATTGTGGTGGTGAACAGAGCCTCCATCTTTAGTCGATGACCCTCCCAAGGAATTTGTGAATAAATGAGATGATGATCAATGTGTATTTTCATAGAAATACTTCACTGTGAGGTAGTTTATTTTTAATCAATAAAATATTTCAGACCTTTAAAGTTGAGAGTCCTGATTAATTACCCTACCTTTTTTTTTTCTTTTTTTTTTTTTTTTGCTGTTGACAGGCATTACTTGAGATACATATGTCGTGCTTCCTGACTTACTTTTGGATATTGAGGCAGTTTGGCAAAAGAAGTTAATGAACTCAAAATAAATGGTAGTCCAGATGTTAACATGGATAAGAGCTGTTTTGGCTGGCACAAAATGCAATAGCTTGTTTTTGTTAAAAAGATTTAGGAAACCGCTTGTGTAGGAAGACCTAGCAGAAACAACAATCTGCTGTCACTCTGTGGACACATGTGGCATTGCAGATTTAAAAAAAAATTAAAAACCCCATACATACGTAATTTTATTTGTATGCCACCTTTACACAGTTCAGTCCATGCACAAGGCAGCTTACAACATTAAACAATACATAACCACAATATAACAAAAGTAGCCATCAACAATAAACAAAACGCTAAAAAAGAAAGCCGTAACCAACCAAATTGAGCAATTTCCACATAAAACACGACGAGATCCAAAATAGATTCAAAAAACTTAACAGCAACAACCCCACCCAAAAGTCCCTAAGCAACAACCCAGCCCTCAAAGAATCCCACTTCTTCCATTTTTAGGCCATTTATCCCTGCCCTGCAGTTTTCCTCTTTCTACAATGGTTCCACCCAGCTGTCACCGTTTGCACGTGCACAGTCCTCCCACAATTTCAAAAAGTGGAGAAGGGCTGAAACCCTTTCTTTTCTCCTGCTTACACATGCCTGCTGCCCAGCTCTTGCACCTTTCCTTCCTCTGAGGGAGGGCTGTGTCAGAAGGTCATGGGGCACCTTCTGACCTTAGGTTGGGACCCAGGTAGTTGTCACGTGGGCAGTGGTCTACTTGGGCAAATGGAGCACTGCCTCACCAACTTCCATCCTCCATGTTGCCCTCCTCCTTGCAAGCAGCTCAGGAGATGGCACTGTCTCACCCTTGGGCAACTCAATAGGGAGGAGAAGGAGGATGGAGTTGAAACATTAGTTGGTTCTGTCATTGACTATTGCTGCGCCTACGGACGGTTTCCCTACCTTCTGTCTTACCAGTTCCAGTTGGCAGCAGTCACACCTGGGTGTAGATGATCTATAAACAAATACCCCGGCTTTTTTAAGGCTTAAAAGCGATCATGGGCCTGACAGTGGGAGGAGAGGATGAATAATTTCCTCCTTCCCATGTATAAATCGTCCCTTGAAACTCTTATTAACATGGAGTGGAGGGAGAAGTCAGCTACAGTAGAGATACCTGTCTCTTCCCTGCACTGTGGCATTAGGGCCAAGACTGTGAGAGTCTTCTTGAGGGTGGGCTCTTTGAAGCTCTCCAGTGGAGTCTTCTAGAAGAACATCAGAGTTTTCTTGCTTTTCAGTAGTCAGCCTTTTCCCAGAGATCCCAGTTAAGATAACACCTTTCCCACTCAGTTCAGTTTAGAGCATAAAGTGTTCATTGTCTCGTGGCACAAGAGAAGCATAAACACACTAGCTACATAAACTACATAGCTACACGAACTTTTAAGAGGTGCTGGCACATCATGAACTAATATACTATAATACAGTTCTCCTAGTCTTCGACACAAAATAGAAATATAGAGAGATTCACAGACAGAGGAACATCATGCATGTCCCTGCCCCAGTTTTTATTTCTATTTTTTAGAAGAAAGGTAGAATACAAACATATTGATTAAGTAATGGTATAAGTTGAGTGCTTGGTCAGAAGGAGTTTGTGTGCAAAAGCTGTGCTACACATTTTCAATGTAATTCAGTACTGAGAAGAGGGATAGGAGAGAAATTGAGTTTGGTTTGCAGTTAATGTGACCCCCCCACCTGATTTTGCACATTCCTAACCCCATGTGCAAACCAGAACATATCATTTGAAATTCTAACTTGAGGTGCTGTTCTCCAGCCCAAAAGTGGGATGGGTGGGTGAAAATTCATTATATTAGGAAACGTTGTCATTAACAATGCATTATATATGGGAGAATTGCTTGCAAACTAGTAGAGAAACCCATGAAAATGCATCTATGGGAAACTTCCACAAGAGGGTGCCCGTGCATTTTGCAAGAAAGCTGCAGAACCAACATATTCTAACCTGGTAACAACTCTTCTCTTAATGCTGCTAAAACCACACTTGTCATTCTACTGGGGTATAAACTGTACTATGGACAGTGTTTTTGGAAAACACTGTCATTTATAGATCTCTCCCCCCCCCCCCCCCGTTGAGATGCCATTTCACGTAAACATGGCAGCTGTGAAGATTAATAATATTTTCTTTGCAATAATGTTTATATCCTGCCTGTGCACAAGTGCAGATATGCTTGCTGGTTTAACCCAAATGCCCCTGTTGTCAGACCATCCCCTCGAAAAAAGTGATGGAAATAAAATATGCATATAAACATGCCATTTCTATGCTCTCTTCTTGACAAGGTCAGTCGTTTCAGTTCTGAGGCATGAGACGTGTATTGACAAGATCATTAGATACGATGTGTAGGACAATTACTGCTGATATATCTGTAACTGATGACAACATTAACAAGATCTGCAATGGTAGGATAAATTGTCAGATATTATAAATCTGCATCATTGTGAAGACGTTTATCCATTTAGTAAATGTTTCAGAGTGAATGAATGCATCATTTAATATTGTCAGCCTAGCAATTGCTACACATTTTATACCATGAAGTAAGTAATGAATTATTAACTAGGCATTTTTTTTAATAAACTCCCCCCATCCCCGTCTTGTTCCCAAGTATTGTTAACACAATGAGCTTGTGTTGCAATTAATTGCGTTTATCTTATCTTTGTCAAGAAAGCCTATGAACTGCATGCTTCCAGTTTTCCTGTCCTGTTACTGCAATTGCAGTTTAGCTTCTAAATAAGGTGGTGTGTGTACACATGTGTGTTTCTTATACATACAGAAAGATAATAACCAGCTAGTTCTAAAAACCTATCAGGTGCACAGAAAAACAGATCTGGGTGCTACCTAAGGTTGTAATTTACACTGCAAATTTTACATTGCACACAGGGGATATATAGTCGGAATCATATTCTGTATTGGAATTACTTGTATTTCTGATGAATCCACTGTTTTTGTATTTTTGCAGGAAATGGTGAGTGACAAGCGAAACACTTTTGTGTGGCTGGGAAGCAAATCACTGGAAGGGGTTGGTGAGGCCTTGGGTCTGATTGTTAGGTCCCCCTTTGCTTGCCAAATGCACTGCACCAAGTTCGAAAGTCACTTTTTGCAACCCATTGTATCAGCACAGTGCCAGCCCAAGGCACTTTGCTGCCTGAGGCCAAGGACAAGATGGCATCCCCTCCCAATAAGTTAACTAGCCTGACAGATGAACCTTATTTCCACACTGGCAACTGGATGGCATCCACTATTGCATTTGAGGGCTAGCTTAGGGAGTGTTGCGCAGTCTATGTATGGTGCATAAAGCTCTGTCTTCCAGCATTTCATCACTGCCACCGATCAACTGCCTGAGGCAGGCACTTCATTGCCGAATGGCCCCGCATTCATAATTGGATCATATTTACATTTTATTCCAGTTTATCTGCTCTCATTCCCATCCTTTCAGTCAAACTTGTTGCGGGAGCTGCTTGTTGAAAACATTATTTTGTTTACCCATTGATATTACAGAAGGGGATTTAAGGGGGTGGTCAGCAAAATGCATAAGGAGAAATGGAAAGCCTCTACAAAACCAAGCAAGGTTATTCTCATTCTCAGTCTCTCTCTGGCAATACACTCATCATCCCATCCTTAACTATATCATGTCAAGATTTGTTACTGTTAGGATTGTTGAGAAACTAAGCCGAGGAGGTGACAGAAGGAGAAATAAAGTATGAATGAATCTGTCCTCCTGAGTTCAGCTGTCATCTTTCAATACTTTTGGATACTTGTAATTATCTTTAGTGGGACTACTTCAAAGGAGCTGGCACACGGATTGCAGGGTCAATGCAGTTTTATTGAAACTGTCATGCCTAAAATGAACAAAATTGGATAGTGGTTCTTTATTAAAGTTGTTCTGATCTAAAATTATAATTGGTACCTAAGTCATGCAGGTGTTGCGACAAAAAAATCAATGCCTTTATAATGGCATGATTAAAAATCCTTTCCTTTCCTATTTGTCCAGCTTTCACTCTCTCCAAGCCATCTCGCCAGTTTGTCATTGCTAGTTCTCACTTAGGGAAACAAGATTGGAATATAAAATGCTGCAGAACTGATAAGAGAGATTAAAACACACTACTTTTCTTTTTAAGAGATGGGTTGTATCTTGTCCAAAGCATTGGGTCACAAAATGATTAGTACAATAAAAAGCTGCACAAAGACACTTTTCAAATGAATCCCAATGCTTGATAAATGACTCTGGTGAATTCAGAATAAATGATTGTGATTTTTACTTAATAAGATAAGGAGAGTGTCCACTTTAGTATCTAAAAGTGGCTAGGGGAATACAAATACTTGGCCGGAGGAGATAACATATTTCATTCTTTATCTATCAAAAGAAAGGTGTTAGGCCCCTTTCTGACAATGAAATGCTTTCTGTAAGGTTGAGCTTTATTGCTATGTATTTGAACCAGTTTGAGATGTGCTGGATTTCTTCGGTCATAGCTGTGAGGGCGCAGACAAGAATCTGAGGGCTGATAATTCAGAAATTTCAGAACAATGTTCAGTTTATCACCTGCTCTTGGCCAACAGGTCCCAGGGTGGTTTAGAACCATTTAAAATTCAATATTGAAAACTGTTAAAACAAGTTAGTCCTTAGAATAGAGTGCATTCTGAAAACAAACACCTCAAAGGCCAGAGTATATAGGTGTGTCTTCAGTATATACATTGGAAACACTATAATGTATATTTTGTCTCCCTTCCCTGTTTTCCTTTTGTGCTATATCTGTTTAAATGGTAGATTTGAGGGCAGGGGTGGTTTAACTTGTTTTGATCCGTAAACTGCTCTGGGAGCCTTTTTGGGGTGGAGATAGGGGCAAAGAACAGAGTAAAAATGATTTGGATGGATGGATGCTTAACTTGCTGGAAATCCAATGGGAAACAAAGTCAGAGGCATCCTCCAGAAAGCTGGACATGCTTTCTGACTGTCCATTATAAACATTTAGTAGAAAACTGTCCCAAAGAAATGCTTGCTGTATACTACCACTCCATGTCTTACCAATATGCATGCTCTGATCCACTTTTGAACAGTTCAGTGAAACTGCTGATAAATATAAAGAGGCACTTGAATAAGCATAAATTAATATATTGGGCTTCCATGGGTAAAGGTATTTGAAAAGGGCCAGTGACTATGTACCTACTCCTGCTTTTTCTGTGCACAAATAGTCACAACCATTGGATTGTTGAGGGGGTGGAGGGGCGGTCCCTGGTGTCCCCGCCCCTTGCTTCTGTCAGTTTCTAGGGGCTTGTTAATGGTGAATGAAATTTCACAAAGTGTTTCATATATGAGCCCAGCCATACAAGCAAGAGCCCTGCAAAAAGATTTGAGCCCTGAAAGTTTAAGCTACAAATTTAAGTACACTTTGTTTTTGTTTTTTTCAAAAAAAAATATTGATTTTCCAAAATTTTAAACAAACAAACATCATAACTGAACTTAATCCAATCTTAGTAACATTGTTAGGTGACTTCCTCAAATCCCCCTAGCTGAATTTCAGGGTATATCATTTTCCAAAACCAATTTTTCTCGTAATATTAACTTATTCACTTAACATCTTTATTTCTTTTCATTTTAACTTTAAACTTATTATTCTCTAACATTACATATTTAAATCCTAGGCCTATCTGGTATTTGCAAGTTTTTCCAATTAAGTTATCTTAGCATATTTAACTAAATAGTCTTTAAATTTCATCGATTCTTCCTGGTACTCCTCCTCCTTCTGGTCGCGGACTCTTCCAGTCAGGTCGGCTAGCTCCGAAAAATCCATCATCTTCATCTGCCATTCTTCCACTGTTGGGACTTCTTGTGATTTCCAATTCTAGGCTAACAAAATTCTAGCTGCTGTTGTGGAATACAAAAACAGTCTAACATCTTTCTTGGTCGACTCCAAACCTGTTATTCCAAGAAGAAAGGCTTCTGGTTTCTTAATAAATGTATATTTCAACATTTTTTCAATTCATTATAAATCTTCTCCCAGAAGTCTTTCACCTTGGGGCAAGTCCACCACATATGATAAAAGGTACCCTCTTTTTCTTTACATTTCCAACATAGATTATCACTGTTATGATAGATCTTTGCTTGTTTTACAGGAGTTAAGTACCATCTATACATCATTTTGGAGAAAGACTCTTTGAGCTGAGTGGAAGTTAACATCTGATTAAACATGGTTAGGATTCCATTAATGATGGGAGGAACTGGTTTTGCAGATCCTCAAGTTGTGGATATATAGGTTATATTTATTAAATATAACATTTGGTTGTCTTGACTCTTCTTCCTTGTTTCCTGGCAAAGTCCCATTGAGCTCAGTGGGCCCTAACATCTGATTAAACATGGTTAGGATTCCACTAACTATGGGAGGAAATCCTGTTGAACTGAATGGGGCATACTTCTGAGTAAACAAGTATAGGATTGCACTGTTTAGTTGCTCAGCTGCTATACAACACTAGTTCTCAATGCAGCAGTTGATTCATCACTTTCACCATCATCATGAATGGTTGAGCATGTTCTGAATACTAATGGGATACATTGCTTGACCTGGCAAAGCATGGGAATCTTATTTTAGCAAGCTACCCTTTCTGTCACTGAAATTTTCTTAATGCTCATTGTTTTTATGTATTTATTGTCGACTGCATCATTGTTGGGGCTAAGCAGTCAAATGAACTTGGCCAACTTTTTAAACTTTTCCTTGTTGCCCTTCAACATTTCTTTTTCAGTGTGTGCGCATCTAACCAATGCTATCCCAAAGTAACCATTAAAGCAAATTTTTTGTCATATCATTTGTACTAAGTGTTTCAGGTTGGAGCCATTGTTAAAAAGCCGTCAGAACCCACTTCTGAAAGGCTGCAGGATTTTCTTATGAGCAGCCACAGTTCAAAGAAAAACACCCTTGATTTTGAAAGAAGTGATAAAATAACCATTTTCCCCAGGCCTGTGGACACAGACATAATTCACAAGAGATAAAGCTTTAAATGACTTATGTAAATGGAATGACAAGTGGATTCAACATTATATTGAAATCAGATGGAAGCTAAAGCTGGATGATTTGACCTTGGATGGGGAAGGGTTTTGTTTTTTTAAGTTTTAAGGTATTGCAAATGATTTATTTGTTCTTCAGAGGATGCAGAGTCTATCTGATAACATTTATATGTGCACACAAAGATGTTAGGTCCCAGGAGAAATATTTTTGATTCCAGAGAACACTTTAGGTATGGTTTATTAATTCTCCTAAGCTGCAATTTATTGCTAGGGAAATTATTGTTTGAAGAGTTCATCCATTCTAGTTCCCTGGCTCACTTTTCTTATTTACTCCTTTGCAGAGTGCCAACAAGAGTTCCCTCTTGCTTTTGCCCATCTCACAGGATTTGCGTTTTCTATCTCCACTTCTCAAATCTACGGCTTCAAATTTTGTTGTATGGAAAAGCCCCTCATTATGGCTTTGCTCATGTTCCAGACTACCTTTATATCTGTTCCCTGATTTAATATGAATTCAAAAATAACCTTTAATGGTTTTCCTGCTTTCTGTAAGATCACGTTATCGTTCAGAATTCCTTCGTTCAATCTTGGTCACTGCGGTGCTTTTCCTTCCCCTCTCAGGAGCAATAAGACTGGGTTATGATCAGACAAGGTCTTTGGCCGGACCTCTGTTTTTTCTCCTCAGTGATAATTCTCTTGATACCCAAAATGTCTTATCTTCTCCCTAAAAAAGAGAGTCTCAGTCTATTCCAAATATCTGTCTTTCTTAATTTCTCTCCATGTGGTCTCATAGTTATCTTTATATAGATTTATATTTTTTGCTGTCAACCATATTCCCAGATATTTGACTTTCTTAGCCGCTGTGATATTTTCCCCAGGCCTGTGGACACAGACATAATTCACAAGAGATAAAGCTTTAAATGACTTATGTAAATGGAATGACAAGTGGATTCAACATTATATTGAAATCAGATGGAAGCTAAAGCTGGATGATTTGACCTTGGATGGGGAAGGGTTTTGTTTTTTTAAGTTTTAAGGTATTGCAAATGATTTATTTGTTCTTCAGAGGATGCAGAGTCTATCTGATAACATTTATATGTGCACACAAAGATGTTAGGTCCCAGGAGAAATATTTTTGATTCCAGAGAACACTTTAGGTATGGTTTATTAATTCTCCTAAGCTGCAATTTATTGCTAGGGAAATTATTGTTTGAAGAGTTCATCCATTCTAGTTCCCTGGCTCACTTTTCTTATTTACTCCTTTGCAGAGTGCCAACAAGAGTTCCCTCTTGCTTTTGCCCATCTCACAGGATTTGCGTTTTCTATCTCCACTTCTCAAATCTACGGCTTCAAATTTTGTTGTATGGAAAAGCCCCTCATTATGGCTTTGCTCATGTTCCAGACTACCTTTATATCTGTTCCCTGATTTAATATGAATTCAAAAATAACCTTTAATGGTTTTCCTGCTTTCTGTAAGATCACGTTATCGTTCAGAATTCCTTCGTTCAATCTTGGTCACTGCGGTGCTTTTCCTTCCCCTCTCAGGAGCAATAAGACTGGGTTATGATCAGACAAGGTCTTTGGCCGGACCTCTGTTTTTTCTCCTCAGTGATAATTCTCTTGATACCCAAAATGTCTTATCTTCTCCCTAAAAAAGAGAGTCTCAGTCTATTCCAAATATCTGTCTTTCTTAATTTCTCTCCATGTGGTCTCATAGTTATCTTTATATAGATTTATATTTTTTGCTGTCAACCATATTCCCAGATATTTGACTTTCTTAGCCGCTGTGATTCCTGTCTCTTGTTGCAGTTCTTCTGTCTCTTCTTTGCTTATGTTTTCCACTAACATTTTAGTCTTATTTTTATTGAGTTTAAACCCCGCTACTTTGCCAAATTCTTCTATTTTTTGTAATGCCTCTTTTAAGCTTCTCTTTGGATCTTCCAAAGTTAATACTATATCGTCTGCAAACGCTTTTATTTTAAATTCTTTATGTCCAACCTTAATCCCTTTAATTTCTGGATTTTCTCTCATGGTCTTGTTAAGTACCTCTAGTATGGTTATAAACAACAGGGGGGATAGAGGACACCCCTGTCTCGTCCCTTTTGAGATATCAAAGGTCTCTGAAACATTATTATTTATAATAAGTTTGGCTGTTTGATTGTAATATATGGCTTCTACACCCTTCATAAATTCCTCTCCTATTCCCATTATTTTTAGATTCTTTTTCATAAATCGCCAGGAGACATTATCAAATGCTTTCTCGGCGTCGATAAAAATCAACGCTGCTTGTTTATCAATTCTATTTTCTAAATATTCAATAATATCTACTACAATTCTTACATTATCTTTCAGCTGTCTCCCCGGTAAAAAGCCAGCTTGATCTTTATGGATTACTTTGTTTAGGAGCCTTTTCAGTCTTTCCGCCAAGACATCTGCAAATAATTTATGGTCATTATTCAGTAATGAAATGGGTCTATAATTCCTAACCTCTAGGCCATCAGTATCTTTTTTTGGAATTAGGGTTAGATAGGCTTCTTTCCACGTATTTGGGATTTTGCCTTTTTTCAAGATATTGTTCATAATCTCACATAATACTGGTGTTATTTAATCACATAATGTTTTGTAGTATTTAGCCGATATTCCGTCTGTGCCTGGAGATTTCCCAGTCTTCATCTTCTTTATTACCTTTCTGACTTCTTGTTCTGTGATTAACTGGTTCAGTTGTTCTCTTTCTTCTTTTGTAATTTGTTGTATTTGATGTTTTTGTAGATAGTCCTCTATTCTGTGATCGGCTTCTTTCTCTTTCTTATATAGCTCTTTATAATATTTCTGAAAAGCCCTTCTTATTTCTCTGGGATCTGCTATTATCTTTTCTCCCTCTCTTATTTTACATTTTATATTTTGTTTTTGTCTTGCCTTTAATTGCCATGCCAGATATTTTCCTATTTTGTTAGCAGACTCGAAGTTCTTTTGTCTCATCATTTTAATTCTCCACTCTACTTCCTGATTCACCACCATGGAAAACTGAGCTTGCAACATCTTTATATTTTGTTTTATTTTTTTGCCTTTTGGTTTAATTGTTAGCAGTCTCTCATTCTCCACAAGGTGTGCTAAGATTTCCTCTTTTTTCTTTTCTTTCCCCCTTCTTTGCTGACTGTTTTTTTGAATCAAAAAGCCTCTTATAATGGCTTTGCTTGCATCCCATACTATTTCTATGGGTGTTTATTTAGGTTGCAGTTAAAATATTCTGTAATTGTTTCTTTCGCTTTATCTATTATCTTCTGGTCATTAAACAGGCTTTTGTTCATTCTCCATCTAAATGATGAAGGGTCTTTTCCTCTCACCTCCAAATACACCGGGTTATGGTCAGATAGAGTCCGTGGCAAAATTTCTGGTTTAAATGACCTCAGGACTAATTCTTTTGATATCCAGATATAGTCTAATCTTCCCCAGCTTTGATTTGGAATCGAGAAAAAGGTGGGTTGTTTCATTGTGGGGTTTTTTAGCCTCCATATATCTATTAGTCCTGTAGTATCCACCAGGTCAAAAAAGGACCTGGGTAGTTTACCCTCATTTGTATCTTTTTTTCTTATAGATCTGTCCAAATCTGGCATGACCGCGCCATTAAGATCTCCCATTAATATCAAATGTTGATCTAGAAGGTCAAGCAATGTGCCTGTTAATTTCAGATAAAAGTCTGCTTTTTTGTCGTTAGGGGCATAAACTCCAACTAGGTTTATACTCTCCCCTTGGAAAGTTATTTGCACTATTATCACTCTTCCTTCTTCATCTTTATAGATTAATTTTGGGTCATATTTTTCTTTTATATAGAACACAACTCCTCTTTTTTTATTTTTGTCAGAGACAATAAAGTCTTTCCCCAATCTTTTGTTACTTAAAATCCTCTTTTGTTTTCTTGAAACATGGGTTTCTTGCAGCAATTATGTCAAGATTCCGTTTAATCAGCACATGTTCAATTTGATTTCTCCTATTTTTATTATTAAGTCCATTCACATTCCATGACAATATTTTTAAAACCATTTTTATTTAATTACCAATCAAAAATTAAGTCTTGTTTTAACCTTGGTGTTCTTTGCTGTCTGTTTCTTCTTCTTCTTCCTCCTCCTCCTCTTCCTCCCCCTCATCCTCCTCCTCCTCTCCCTCCCCTCTCTGTTTCTCCTGTTTTTCTTTCTCTGTTTTTTTTTCTTTTCCACCTTCCCCAACTCCTTTTCATATCTTCTGGCAAATTTCTCGAGGTCCTGGGGGTTAGATAGCTTAAATCTCTTATCTTTATAGTAAAACGAGATCCCCTTCGGGAATTCCCACCTGTATTGAATTCCATTTTTTTTAAACTGACCCACTAGTTGTTTATGGATGTCTCTACGTCGAAGAAATCTGGCTGGAACCTCCTTGAATACAATAATTGCCTTCCCGTCAATGCATAAGTTTTTGTTATAATTTAATCTCAATATCTCATTCCTCATGTCCATAGAATTAAACATAACCAGTACGTCCCCTGGCAATTTCTTCCCTCTCGCTCTAGCAGATTTTACCTTTATTCGAAATGCATTTGCTATTGTATAACCTATCTCCTCTTCCCTCATGTCCAGCCAGTTTGCTAATTCTTTAATTAATTTAGCTCTTATAGTTTCGTTTATCCCCTCAGGAATCCCTCTGAATTTCAAATTCAACTGTTTCTGCCTCATCTCTAACATTGACATATTATCCAATAGTTCTTCTTGTGTTTTACTTATCTCCTTTATTTCTCCTCCAATATTCTCTTCTGATATCTCTGATACTCCCCTAAAGCATAATATCAGCTCTCTCTGTTTCATCTCAAGAATTGCAATTGAGTCCCAGGTTGCCTCTTAATTCTGTACTTTCCTCCTCTAATATTTCCTCTCTCCTCAGCTTCCAGATTTGAGAGGTTTTATTTGGGAGAAGAAGGGAAAAAAAGCTTTGCAAAGTAGTTGCAAGAGATCTTGGAGTTCTTACTAGACCCTGATGGCAAAGGTGGTTCTGTTAGACTATGGACCACCTGAAAGAGTCTCCTGGCAGGTTGCATTGGCATAATGGAATGGTCTCGGTGGTGGGGTGCACATGTTTATTCTTATTTATTTATGATTACTACATTTATTTATGATTACTACATTGTCAAATTAAAATTAATGAATTAATTTAATTAATTATTAATAATAAAAAGAGTCTCCTGGTACTGTTTTCCTCAGATGCAATGGAAGTGGCGAAGTATTGCTAGTATTGGTGCACTTCTTAAATACTGCAGCTCTGAAATGGAATCTGAAGCCCTCCCATTTTCTCTGAGTTCTCCCCTCCCCCAGTAGAGGGAAGAAAAAAAAGCCCTGTTCGTATTGGAGAGACCCTGGTGGAGTTTGGTCTCTCTGAAACAAGGCAGACATGCATCTGGGACTCTCCTTGGAAATCCCTACTCAGAATATGGAGGGTGAGAGCACAGCTGTGGGGGCAAGGCCTGACTGGGGAAGGAGGGAGGTGGTGGCAGGGTGTTTTATCTACAGCGGCAAAATGTTATGGGTCAGCCCTTCTGGGAGGTGATTGACACTCTGCCTGTGGGTGGAACCAGTCTAGTGGTCCTGCAAGAGCCTTGTTGTTTCTGCCAGACAGTGAATCTTCGATAGAACAATTCCACTGCGGGAAAGTCAGCAGGATTGATCATTGCTCCGGTACCCACCTGGTGACTGTATTCCAGAGGGACAGGACTTCCTTACACTCTTGCTGTGGGTGTTGAGAAACAACGTCTTCTTAGACTCCCCCATCCAGATTCAAATAGCAAGTCAAGGCAAAAGGGTTCTTACAAAAACTTATTTTCCTTACAAAAATAAAACATCAAACAGCTACAGAGCAAGATTCCAGCAGGTGAAGAGATACGGCTTTCACTCCCAGTAGGTGGGACCAACTGGATCTTTACAGCAACTGCAGGAGCCTGGCAACCAGCCAGCCAAGTCATGAGTTTGCACTTAAAAGAGCCTAGTTGTTGCTTTTTAAATTTATTTAATCATTTTTTCAATACAAACAACCACAAAACAACAACAATACAAAAAGCATACAACATAAACCACAATTACACTAATAACACAATTTAGCAATTCAGATTTGAGTATTGATATACCTATGACTACACATTATTAACAGTATTTCCCCACCTCTCCTCCCCCTACTTCCCACCACTGTCCGCCTTATCGCTTAAATATTCCTTCCAGATTTCTTCATATTTATGCAGTCTTAATTTTCGTGGGCATGCAATTTGTTCGTATGTAGCTAGTCTGTCCATATTATCAATCCATGTGCTCAATGGAATCTTTTTGCGGCTCTTACAATTCATCAAAACAAGTTTTTTTGCTTCTAATATGGCATGGTGCATCCATTTTTATTTATTTTTTACCCCTTGTAATCTCCCACGTTTCCGGTATATAACTTAGAATTAAATTAAATTCCCCTAAATAACAATTTCTGTTTATTAGTCTTGCTATATATATCCTCACCTCGCACAAAAATGATCTTATCATTGGGCAGTTAATCACCATATGTACTAAGTTCGTATTTTTACTCCCAAATTTCCAGCAGTTGTCTGCATTCATTTTCTTCTGGTAAAGTTTTCCTGGAGTCCAGTGGACTCTGAATATTATTTTCTGCTGAATAAGTCTTTTTTTAAAAAAATAATGTTTATTACTTTTATAGATTACAAAAAGAGAGGGAAAAAAGAGAGAAAAAAACAGAAAAAAAGACAAAGAAGGAAAGCAACAAGAAAAAAAACAATACAATATATAAACAATGCAAAACACAACCTAAACTCAAAAACTAAACACATTAAACTAAACTAAACAAACCCCACTCCCTAACCTTAGCCCTAAATGAAACAAAACGAAAACAATTTTTAAAAAAACATACATCCTCTCTTTTCCGTACTCTATCTTTCATTCCCTTGTTTCCTCGACCTCCTCTCACCTCCCTTTTTGTATTCCACTTCTTTTAATTGTTTCAGCAAATCCTTTCCATCTTTCTCCATTTTCTATCATATTGTAAATAACGTATTTTTTAACCTTATTTTCCATTAAAACTAAAATACTTATATATACTTAACTCCTTATAACATTTCTGCTAAGCCCATAAAAAATCATTCCACCGTTTTTCTATCACTCATTAGTTTTACCATAAGTCTATACTTTAAATTTTCCAATCTTCTTCCACCATCTCCTCTCCCTGGTTTCGGATTCTGCCAGTCCTTTCCGTCAACTCCATAAAGTCCATCAACCTGGTGATCTTATGTCCGGGGCGCTTAACTCTTTTCCAAGTCCCTTCTGCAAGTCTTCTTCATTTTCTTTAATGCTAAAGAGCAAATCTCGGGGAAACTCCAACCTGTCAATCCTTTTCTTCCTTCTGAACAGATCAGCCAAATTTCCATAGTTAAAGCTACAGTCCATAAAGTATTTCAGGGCATATTTCAAGATTCCTCCAAGTCCAAAGGCCCCCAAAACTTCAATCTCCTCCAGGCCCGAGTCCATGTCCCAAAAGTCAGTTAATCCCTGCATAGAGGGATCTTTCCAACTTTCCTTCTTTCGTCCAAGCCGGGGTCCATTCCTCAGAGTCTGACTTTTCCTAGATTCAATCATAAAAGGCCTCAACTTATAGTCCTCAATTTGCTTCTGTAAAGCCACGGATCTCACTTGTACTGCTTTATGTTCAACTTTATGTTCAACAACAGCAGCATTCTCCTTCTCCTCCTTCTCCTCCACCATTTGTCCTGCCAAAATGGATTCCTGTACCAAGTCCTGAATTATTTCTGTGTTGATGTTCGCTTTTTGACTCAAATTAGTCACTTTCTGTTCCAAATTGTCAACTTTAAAAGTCATGTCATCCATCTTCTTGTGAAGCTGTCCCAGCGAACAGCTTATCTTACATAAAACAGTCACAATGGCCTCTCCTGTCAACATTTTTAAATAGTCCAAGGTTGCTCTCTGGTTCTCAGAATCCTTATCTGCAGCTGGAAATCCCCCAGTTACAGTCCTGTTACAGTTTCAAAAGCTCCCTCTAGAGGGAAACAGTCTCCACTTGTATCAGTTCTTTCAAGCACAACTCAAACATTAAAGATAAAATTTCAGTTACTTTTCCTCTTTTTTAAACGCAGAGAAGGACAATGGAAACAGTATCTTACTCTTATTTAGCTAGCTGTCAAATCCGTTCTGTCAAATGCACTCTCTCCAAACATCATCTGGCAGCCCGTTCCCAGGTTCAGAGCAGTGGTAATTTGATTTTTCACTCTCTCCTGCAGGCTCACTAGATCCAAGATTTCCCCCTCTTCTCCTGCTTCCAAGGGGGGTTTTGTATTTTAAACCGATGGAAATTTAATCCTTTGCCAAAAGCTTTCAAAGACTTTAACTTGTAACGTCTTTGCTTCAGTCTATTTACAAAAATGGAAGGCGGACTTCCTGTTTATGACCTCCCGCTTCAGTGCCAAATTAAAGTATTTAAAAATCCAATTTTCCGATTTACTCACGAGTAGTTGTTTAAAATCCAATTGTCCACAGGAAAAAGTCAGCGCTCTCCGGCAACAGCAATGCGGCTTCACTCCGTGAAAAAAGCAGTCAATTCAGAGCACCATGCCATTCACCCCACATTGCTCCGGATCCCCGAAACTGGGTTTCCCCGCGAGGAGGGGAGGCGCAAAAGGTGCCAGCCAAATCCCACGTCCACAGGCTTCTCCCGCCTGTGGTTTTTAATGGGTCTTCGCCTCACCGCGGCGGTCCAGACCCTAATTCTCACGAAGCGGATTCCTCCTGGTCAGAGGAAATCCGCCATTGCTGGAGGCGCTAACCCAGAAGTCTGCTGAATAAGTCTTAGTCGTGGATCCATAGAGGTTATTTCTGTTGATTTTATACTTGATTCCCTTATATCATTTGTTATCTGTACCCCTAACTTCACGCTGGGGAAGGAGTGAGGTGGTGGCAGGGTGTTTTACTGACAGCGGCAAAATGTTATGGGTCAGCCCTTCTGGGAGGTGATTGACACTCTGCCTGTGGGTGGAACCAGTCTAGTGGTCCTGCAAGAGCCTTGTTGTTTCTGCCAGACAGTGAATCTTCGATAGAACGATTCCACTGCGGGAAAGTCAGCAGGATTGATCATTGCTCTGGTACCCACCTGGTGACTGTATTCCAGAGGGACAGGACTTCCTTACACTCTTGCTATGGGTGTTGAGAAACAACGTCTTCTTAGACTCCCTCATCCAGATTCAAATAGCAAGTCAAGGCAAAAGGGTTCTTTAAAAAACTTTTATTTTCCTTACAAAACTAAAACATCAAACAACTACAGAGCAAGATTCCAGCAGGTGAAGAGATACGGCTTTCACTCCCAGTAGGTGGGACCAACTGGATCTTCACAGTAACTGCAGGAGCCTGGCAACCAGCCAGCCAAGTCATGAGTTTGCACTTAAAAGAGCCTAGTTATTAGCACCCGGATCTGCTCATTTGGCAGTTCATGACAGTGGGTAGAATTCCTGTTTGTTCAGCACTTCCACGTACATTTTCCTGTTAGTTGGTAGCAGCTTCAGCCTCTTCTTTACTGGGTATTTGCTTTTAAGTTTGCTGCAATTGGACAATTTGGCAATATTGCAGTGGTAGGTGCTTCAACGTAGGGAAAATATATTCAAACTGCCGTAGAATGCAGCAATAAACAGCAAATAAAACAGGAACAGAACAGAACAGTGTTTCTGGGATAAGTCAACTGTTTCAAGGATGATTCTTCACCAGCAGATAAATTCCAAATAAACTGTCCACTCAGGTACATATAATAACTAAGAATCAGTGCTCACTTGCAAGTGTAGCCGACTGATGCACTCATGTTTGGTACTTCTTATGGAGTTCACACACTTTGAGCTTTCTCATTGCAAGCCAAGCAAATGTTGTGGCCATATTGGCCTCTGTAAGGGATTGCATGGGGACTAAGTCTTTGGGGAAGCTTTTCATCTCCAATTTGTAGGAAAGGGGGTTTCATATCTGCAGTGACCTGCTGATGGTGGGGGAAGGGTGGCTTCTGAGCCCATAAATTCAACTAATGGTGGTGTATCTGGTGGGTTGGATCTGGAATACAAAGGATCAAGTTTTGCTTTCACAATCCATTCTGAGCCTTCTTCAAACTTATTGGGCACGAACAGTCAAATCTAATATTTCATTCTGGGCTTCTTGTGGCAAAGCACAGAAGGAGTGCAATAAATTCTTTCCAGTATTCTCAAGGTTATTCCCCAGATTTCTCAAGTGCAAGGGCCCAGGGGTGTCTTGAGTTGCTTGGGGTCCAGGTCGGCTGAATAGTCAGGATTGTCATCTGCAGAATCTGTGTCAACTAAAGTATGATAGTCTGCCTTGTATTGAGGACTTTTTGGAAGTGTTGCTGTATGCGGAAGCAGAGGAGCTGATGATGCCACATTTTTGAAAAATATTAAGACTGATACACCACCTCCTCCTTAGATATTCTCTGTGCTTGAACACCATCTTCGCAAGCATCTTCTTTCCAAAATAGAATATTTGATTACTTCTCCCCAGTCAAATTGCATACTTAGCACCTGTATTTTACTGCAACTTATACAGACTTATAAACAACAGTGATATAAACAACAATGTCCCCAAGTAATACAAAAGAAAAAGGTGAAAGAATTAAAGAGTTGCAGCCGAGGTTACAACCGTGTATTGACTAGTAACTTATCGATTGCCGTTACAAGTAAGAATAAGAGACTGCATGAAGCTTCATACCGGCTAAACGGAGGACCTGCTGAGAAAAGAAGTGGAAAATCAAGACAGCCAAATTATCTCATTTCAGGATAGCGGGTGTCAGAAGATGTCTAGGAAATAGAAGGGCAGCGTAGTGTTTCATAGGTTAAGATTTGCTTCTTGCCATTCTTACATTTTTCTCTAATAGGGTCATGTCCCAAACCTGCCCTATCCTTTAAAAAGCCACTCACATGATACAATCTTTTAATATATATATATATATATATATATATATATATATATATATTCCAACATTAAATTTATACATCTTACCATTACCTTTGATTATCTCATGTCCCCAGTCCATCCCTCTATGGCATCCTATTTAATCCTAAATTTGCTGCATATCCACCCAGTTTCATTCTATACTATATTTCTAGTTTGTTTTTGTTATTTACTGCTATTCACAATTCCTACGCTACTTGGAGGTTTATTTGACTAGTATACCTATTTAGATACTCTTCCAAATGTTCCCACTCCTCTCTCATCTGTGTCTCATCTTGAGTTCTTATCTTTGCTGTCATAGTAGCTATCTTCATATTCTATCATCTTATTTTGCTACTGTTTTATTGTTGTGATTTCGTCACCCTTCCATTTTTGGGCTTATAATACTCTAGCCACTGTGGTTGCATAGAGGACGAGTGAGAGTACCCTTGTTAAACCTAATAAAAAGGCATCTGGTTTTTTGGGGAATGTAAGCCTAAACATCTTTTTAAATTCTACATAAATCATTACCCAATATTCTTTAGCCTTCTTATATGACCACCACATATTAAGGTCCCCTTTGTCTCTTGGCATTTCCAACATAATTAAGGTCTGGAACTGCAAATCCGCATCTGTCTCTAATTTCCATTAATAATTAGGATTTTACTCTTGGGTTTTTGCCTTGCCAAATAAATTTTGCCAGTCTTTGAAGCATTTTACTCTGCTAATTATTGGTATTGTTTGGAATAGAAACAACATCTTTGGTAGCATGGCCATTTTAATTATGGACATCATGCCCCAAAGTGACAAATTTAATCTTCTCCCAATTTCCAATTTTTTAAAAATTTATTTCCATATTTTTACATAGTTATCATTATAGAGATTTATATTTCTGACGTGATACAGATACCTAGATATTTCACTTTACTGGTTATCTTTAATCCTGTTTTAATTTCTAATTCTCTTTTTTTTCTTCATTCATATTTTTCACTAATAATTTTGTTTTATCTTTGTTTAATTTAAAGCCTGAGACTTTCCCGAATTCATTTATTTTTGTCAGTGTTTCTAATATGCATTCCGTTGGATTCTCGGTAGTTATAATGAAGTCATCCGCAAAGGCTTTGAGTTTATAATATCTGTTACCCAAATTGATACCTTTTCTTTTTGCTTCTTTCCTTATTGCTGTTAGTAATGTTTCTAGAATAGTAACAAATAGAAGTGGCGACAGTGGACAGCCTTGTCTAGTACCTTTCTCGATGTTAAATGTTTCTGTTAATTCATTATTTATGATTAATTTGGCTTTCTGGTTATTGTATATTGCATTAATTCCATGATTTATTTTACTTCCTAATTTCATTGCCTCTATGGTTTTCAGCATGAAATCCCATTTTGGAAGGTGCTGTGCAGCTTGCACTATCTTAGCATACATGGAGCTCTCTTGGGGCAAAATATGAAGTGAGATCACTTTCCCTGGCCAATGTGACCTCCTCAACATACCTCACTCAAGGAGAAGCACCCCCCATTGCTAGTTGCAAGCCAGTACCCCCCCCCCTTCTGTGCATTTTTCATTTCCTTTGTGCATTTTGGCTCAGTATAGATGCTGAAAGCATTATATTCCCAGCATACAGAATGTAAGAAACAGCAGTGAAGAGAATGCTCCACTAGCTACTCTTTATGAAGGTGATATTAATTTAATAGGCACTCCCCTCAATTTACTCAAGTTTAGAGGTGAAAGACGACAAGCAAAAGTGAGTCCGATGTTTTCTAAAATGTATTTTTGAGTAATGCAGCTTGGATGATGCAGTCTCGTAAACCCGACTATAATATTGATTCTTGTTAGGATGCTTCAATAGATGACACTTAATAATAGCAGTGACATATTAGTATTACCAAACCCATTTTCTGAAGCATTCACCATGGGAGCTTTGTCCATGGAAGATAACAAGATGAGGCTAAGAATATCCTGTTTACCAGAGGAAGAAAAACATGCAAGCTCTTTTTTGTTTCTCCATCTCCCTCTGGCTTATGGTTATCAGCCTCTTAGGATTTTCTTTAAATAATTTTTGATCGAGAGAGAGAAAAGCTTTTCTAAAAAGCCAGCAAATAGTTGGGTGTTCATTTGCATTACTTTTGTTGCAGGTATGCACAAACTGCATTCATGCTATGGGCTGTTTCACCCTGCAGATAAGTGATTGCCCACTGGTGGCAGCTTTGGAAACAGACCCTCCAGGAAGGCTGCACCAGGAAAGCAGCTCCAGAAGGGTTGAGAGGGGTGGAGGAGGGGTACTACCAATGCCTATCCAGGAACCCGTCTCCTGGTGGGCTGCCACCCCCCTTGCCTGCTCATCATTGCCAGATTGGGAGAGTGGTACAACTCATGCAACACGTTGGTGACTAATATACACACAATAATTATCCAGATGGTAGAAATAAAGCTTTTTCTCTGAAATTATTCCTTGAGTGTCTGTTTGACTCCCATTTCCCTGTCCCGGGCTCAAAGCTCTTCTCACCCGAGGGCAAAGCCTAAAAAGGCCACAAAAGTAGGGACTTCATATGGGCTAAATCACAAATGGGACCTGCAAGAAAATGTTGCAGTGCATTCTGCTGGTTCTGTTTAGGGTTCCAGCCAGCTATTCCCTCCAAGTGCATTGCACACAAACACAAACATCAAGTGCCAATCTATATTCCATGGTTTATTTAGCATTCTCAGTTGAATCATTCTAGCTCTTGTCCCAGTTTCTCCCCGCCCCAAACATTTCTCTATGGAGGGCCTCAGTAGAGAGGAGAAAGGAAAAATGGAGGGGAGGCAGGGCAGAGGCAGGGATGAATGGCTTCCCTGAAATAATCTTGGGAACTGTAGTTTGTTTAGAGTGCTGGAAATTGCAGCTCTGTAAACTACCATTTCCCAGGATTATTTTGGGGGAACCCATGTGTTTTAAATTTTCTTTCTATGTTCGGTGTGGATATTGCAGCCAGGCCTCATCTGCAGCATCCTTCTGATCAGGAACAAGAAACACAAGTTCCCCCAAGCATAGTAATATTTCTCAGTGATCTCCTTTTGGCTACAGTGGAGGTGCACCCACCATCTTGAGTTCACGGTTAGGAGGAGCAATAACATGGATGGGGTAGATGAGATTGGGTTTCTGGCCCAAGGTCACCCAGACATCCAGAACTCCTCTGTATTGTTATGTAATGTGGATAGCAAGCTCTTCTTCCCCTTCTCCTCCAAATCAGTGCGTTCCCACGCTTTACCTTCTCCCAATCCAGAGTTTTATAATAATAATAATAATAATTTATTATTTAAACCCGCCCATCTGGCTGGGCTTCCCCGGCCACTCTGGGCGGCTTCCAAAAGAATATTAAAATACTATAATACATCAAACATTAAAAGCTTCCCGAAACAGGGCTGCCTTCAGATGTCTTCTAAAAGCCTGGTAGTTGTTATTCTCTTTGACATCTGGTGGGAGGGTGTTCCACAGGGAAGGCGCCACTACCGAGAAGGCCCTCTGCCTGGTTCCCTGTAACTTGGCTTCTCGCAGTGAGGGAACCGCCAGAAGGCCCTCGGTGCTGGACCTCAGTGTCCGGGTAGAACGATGGGGGTGGAGACGCTCCTTCAGATATACTGGACCAAGGCCGTTTAGGGCTTTAAAGGTCAGCACCAACACTTTGAATTGTGCTCGGAAACGTACTGGGAGCCAATGTAGGTCTTTCAAGACGGGTGTTATGTGGTCTCTGCGGCCGCTCCCAGTCACCAGTCTAGCTGCCGCGTTCTGGATTAGTTGTAGTTTCCGGGTCACCTTCAAAGGTAGCCCCACGTAGAGCGCATTGCAGTAATCCAAGCGGGAGATAACCAGAGCATGCACCACTCTGGCGAGGCAGTCCGCAGGCAGATAGGGTCTCAGCCTGCGTACCAGATGGAGCTGGTAAACAGCTGCCCTGGACACAGATTTGACCTGTGCCTCCATGGACAGCTGTGAGTCCAAAATGACTCCCAGGCTGCGCACCTGGTCCTTCAGGGGCACAGTTACCCCATTCAGGACCAGGGAATCCTCCACACCTGCCCGCCTCCTGTCCCCCAAAAACAGTACTTCTGTCTTGTCAGGATTCAACCTCAATCTGTTAGCCGCCATCCAACCTCCAACCGCCTCCAGGCACTCACACAGGACCTTCACTGCCTTCACTGGTTCTGATTTGAAAGAGAGGTAGAGCTGGGTATCATCCGCATACTGATGAACACCCAGCCCAAATCCCCTGATGATCTCTCCCAGCGGCTTCATGTAGATGTTGAAAAGCATGGGGGAGAGGACAGAACCCTGAGGCACCCCACAAGTGAGGGCCCAGGGGTCTGAACACTTATCCCCCACCACCACTTTCTGAACACAGCCCAGGAGAAAGGAGCGGAACCACTGTATAACAGTGCCCCCAGCTCCCAGCCCCTCAAGATGGTCCAGAAGGATGTTATGGTCGATGGTATCAAACGCCGCTGAGAGATCCAGCAGAACTAGGAAACAGCTCTCACCTTTGTCCCTAGCCCGCCGGAGATCATCAACCAGTGCGACCAAGGCAGTTTCAGTCCCATGATGAGGCCTGAATCCCGACTGGAAGGGATCCAAATGGTCCGCTTCTTCCAGGCGTGCCTGGAGTTGTTCAGCAACCACTCGCTCAATCACCTTGCCCAAGAATGGAAGATTTGAGACTGGGCGATAGTTGGCTATCGTGGCCGCATCTAAAGATGGTTTTTTAAGAAGCGGTTTAATAACCGCCTCTGTCAGCGGGTCTGGGAAGGCTCCCTCACGGAGGGAAGCATTCACCACCCCACGAAGCCCATCGCCCAGTCCTTCCCGGCTAGCTTTATAAGCCAGGATGGGCAAGGATCAAGGAGGCAAATGGTTGGTTTCACTCGTCCAAGCAGCCTGTCCACATCCTCGGGGGTAACAGATTGGAAATGATCCCACACAACTTGACTAGACAGGACTCTAGCACTCTCCCGCCCCGGCCCTGCTCCCACGGTGGAGTCTACCTCTTCTCGAATCTGAGCGACTTTATCTGCAAAAAACTTTTTGAAATATACCTAGCATGCCCCCCAACATTTCTCTGATGGAAATAGGGACGCCCCATTCCATAATGATAATGTTATTCTTTATACACCACACATCTGACTGCTTTGCCCCAGCCACTCTGGGCAGCATCCAACATATATAAAAACATAATAAAACATTAAACGTTTAAAAAAACCCTTCACTGTACAGGATTGCCTTCAGACGGCTCAGGAGTCGGATAATTCCATACCCCCCAACATTTCTCCATTGAAAATAAGGAGACCCTAAGGAAAAGAGATGAACAGTAATACTTCTAGTTGGTTGATTCATTTGGCTATGAGTTGGTTCATTCGTTAATTGGTGAGCTATGAGATTAAGGTGAGGGGCAGATGCCTTGTCAACCAATCAGAGGCAGCTTTGTCAATCCCAGCAGCTATATAAGAGGCCTGCCCAAGCCATAGGCCTGCCCTTCTTCTCCCCCCACACCTATTCTGAGGTGTGTTTTTTTTTTAATTCCTTTACCACTCTTTCCTTCTTTCACTCTCTTCCAGATTGTGCAAAGTTTCCTCTTTCCTTCCAGCTCCTTTTGTCTCATGCTTTTATAATTGTGAGCCCCAAAGGAGGAGGAGGATTTCTACAGAGTAAATGCTTCATGTTAGAGGGGGATTTTCCACTGGTGGCAGTTGACAAAGACTGTGACACCATGAGACTGGTGTAAAACCAAACTAAATAAGGACTTTATTTCAAAACAACAAACAGCAAAGCCTGTGGGTGTTTTCCTGCAAGCAGAGTTCAGACTGCAGCTTTTCTCCTTTTGTAGCCATGGCCAGCTGCAACCAATTAGCCCAGAGCTTACAGAAAACTGTTCTTAAAGGTACAAACATGTTTCTGTGCAGAATGTCTCCCAACACCCCCTCTCATTCAAACAGAAACAGAAACAACAGTACTTTAACCATATACAGAACATATTTATACATCATGCACAACAATTCCTAATTTTGCCACTAGTTGTGCATGTTTCTCAAAAGTTAGTGCTTTCATAAATATATCAGCCACATTTTGCATACTCTCACAATATTTTAGCATTAACAGGTTTTGCTTAACATTTTCAATTACATTTTGATACTTAATTTCTAAATGTTTGGATTTATTTTTAAACTGCTCAGATCCAGCCAAAGTTATCACAGCTTGATTGTCTTCGCATATTTGAACTGGATAATCACATTGTATATCTAAATCACTGAGGATTTGAACGTAAAATTTTATTTCATGACAAAACTCCAATAAAGCACAGTATTCAGCCTCTGTTGAAGATGTAGTCACGATTCCTTGCTTTTTGGACTTCCAACCTATCAAGGAATCCCCAAACTGAAACACCATACCAGAAATGGATTTTCTATCAGGCAGGTTGGCCCAGTCGCTGTCAATATAACACTGCAATTTTGTAGACCCTGAAGACGGTAATCTTAAACAATAATCAATTGTATGTTTTAAATAACGGAAAATACATTTTAAACCCTTCCAGGAATTTTCTGTGGGACAGCTTACTAGTCTGCTCAGTATTCCAACTGCATAACTCAAATCTGGTCTACTCCACAATGAAATGTATAATAAACTTCCAACTATTGAATGGTACATTTCAGGATTTACTGGTTCTGTGCATTCTCCTTCATTCTTGAAAAAACCTATTTCCATTGGGGTTTTTACTCCCTTGCTGTTTTGCATATTGTTTCTTTCAAGTAACTCCATTATTTTATCTTTTTGACTCAACAAAAAACTTCCACCGTTTCTCCTTTGAATTTCTAGACCGAGATAATTTTTTACTGGACGCAAATCTCTTACTTTAAATTCCTTTCTTAGTTGTTCTGCAAATTTTTCCACTTGTTTGTCATTTTTTGTAGAAAAAAGCAAATCATCAACATAAGACAAACATAATTCTTGTTTATCATCCTTTCCTTTAGTGTACAAGCAGTTATCAGCTAAGCTGCTTTTAAAGCCAAGATTTTTTAAAGCATTATCAAGACACTCGTTCCAATTTCTAGCTGATTGTTTGAGCCCATAGATTGCTTTGTGTAACCTATATACAGAACTCTGTTCGCCTGCCTCAAATCCTGGTGCTTGATTCATAAAAATTTCTTCATGAACATTTGCGTTAAGATAAGCTGTTTCAATATCAAAATGATTTACCTTAAACCCACGTTGTGGTTCGAGGACCCGACCCCCGCGATGTGAAATGAATACACAAGGACACGTGATATAAGGTTAATGGGCATGGAAAGGCCACAACTTTATTGATTACAGCAGTGAAAAGGTATTGGCTTAGGCATTGGATCTCTAAAACAAGTGGGTTTATTCACCAGTAGGTGGATCCTGTTGATGCTAATCCAACTATAGGCTCCCCCCTGATGTCACCGAGGGTCGTGCCATGGCCTCCCGCCAAGCAGGCATCGGACAGAACACACGACCGCCAGATTCCTTTAACGGAATACCCAAAAATTGAAGGCATAGGCGATGGCCACACCTAGCCCTTCGGCACACCACAACACATTATTCCAATGCCTAACCGCCACCCGAGCCTAAAGGCTCGCTGCCAATACCCTCACGGCTGCAACCAATCCCAGATACTATTGCTGACACTATCTAACCAAATATCGTTCCCCAGATCTGATAGATGCACCCCGTCATTCCGGTATAAGGCTTGGTCGCTGATCCGGATACGGTCATGATAAATGACACGGCCATACATGAAGCGCAACCAACGGGTCACTGCCCGATTTACAAGTTTTCTGGTTTTTTCAATGGCCATACAGCTCTGCGCACCGCGCCAAAAAATTCTCTTCAGGAGGGAGGACAAGAACACCGTCGTTCTGGGACATAAGGCAGCAAATGCATTCAAGTCTCTTTTTATGTTTGACAACAAGTCCACACTCCTTCTGTTAGCAAGGTCGTTCTCCCCCAATTGAATGACAAGGATGTCGGGAGGGCCAAACGTGGCTACTTTCTCCAACAGCAAAGGCATAAGCTCTTCCCAACGCATGCCTCTTCTCGAAAACCAGGAAATTCGAACTCCGGGTGGAAAACCAAGATTAGGCGCGAGGCGCGGCTGACCGCCCGTACGCGGGCCCAATGGACTATACTGTGGCCGCAAATCCATACACTTCTCCTGAGCACAGCTGAGGATAAAAGGACAGAAAGAGCAGGTAAGTAGGGTAATGTAGCAGAGTGCGTTCTAGCGAATATAACTCTTATAAGCATTGGATTTCCACCGGCCCATTTCTTTAATCCTATCCGCAGGCAGCCCCAAGTGGGCGGCTGTTGTTGCGGCGCCAATCCTAAATGAGTGCGCAGCATACTCCTGGGAGGACAAACCACAAGCTTCGATAGCCTTGTGGAGTACCCTGGTGAATTGGTGTCTCAATAAGGGTGACCCATCTTCGTGAACCAGAAGCAGACCCGGGCCGGGTGGTCTGAGGTAGAGGTACCGCCTAGTGTCCTTTACCGGGCATGGGCCCCGCTGCGCCAACGCCGCAAGCTTAACTAGGACACCCCTACCGGCCTGATCAGTTTTGGACTGACGTATCCGCACCGTCACAGAAGTTTCGGACAACTGCACGTCCTCCCTGAGGAGGCCGCGTGTTGAACCGCGTGCCCTAACTTCAACCACCACTTCACCAACTCTCAGTGCGCCAAAGAAGGCGATAGCGCACGCTGCGGAAAAGAGACGGGCCTCAAACTTGGTCCAGCAAATTGACCTGAGTTTTATGCGTATCTGAGATAGCAACCCATAAGAAATTGGCTTACGGCCCTCGGCCCTGGGAGGTTGTAACCTGCCCCAACCCTCAATAGCTCTACGGATCAGGAAGTCTCTACACGGGTCATAGGAAAATGTGGCTTTTGAAAAGAAGCTGATGGCGGCTACATGTATCTTCAAGGTCTTGGGAGCACGTCCCAAATCATCAAGATGGGAAAGGTACTGCAGGACATCATCAGTGGTGGGTGGCACGTTATGCGACAGCCCAGATAACCCAGACCTGAAACCCAGGAAATCGCACCATGCCTTCTTGTAAGACCTGAGAGTGGAGGGTGCGACGGACGCTAATACTCCCTGTATCACTTTGCGTCTCCAACGTTCCACAGGTGCTCCGGAAAGGGTTCGGGCAACAGTTGTGCTCCAGGTGCTAGCGACCGGAAGCGAGATATCTGAAAGCGAGACAAGGCATCGGCTATATCATTATTGACTCCTGGTATGAATTTGGCTGAAAAAATTATGTTGTACTCAAGGCACCGGAGAACGAACGCCCGCAGAAGGGAGGAGACCCTCTCAGACCGCGATGACTGCCTGGCTAGTATGTTCACCACTGCCAGGTTGTCGGTCCTGAAGCATACGCGGCGATTTCGAAAGTCCTCCGTCCAGATGTGAACGGCCACCACTATTGGAAAAAACTCAAGAAAGGTGAGATCCCGCGTGATGGCCCGACCCTGCCATGCCGTTGGCCATCGTTGCGCGCACCAACGTCCCCTGAAATACAAGCCAAAGCCTAGAGACCCAGCCGCGTCTGATTGGACCTGGAAGTCTGATGACAAATTTAAAACATCCTGCCATAGAGATACCCCATTGTAGTTTTCCAAAAATGACGTCCACACCTCCAGGTCGGCCTTAACTGACTTTGAAAGGCGGACCCTGTGGTGTGGGTGTCTGAGACCAACTGACAGCCTGGCTAAGCGGGCACAGAAGGGGCGTCCGGGGGAAACTACCCTGCAAGCGAAGTTAAAGTGACCTAATAGGGATTGAATTTGTCTAAGGGTGATCTTCCTTAGCGTAAGGGTGTTTCGGATTATTTCCTTAAGGGCGTCAATTTTTTCCTCAGGCAGGCGGGATGACTGGGCAATTGTATCCAACTCGATGCCCAGGTACGTGAGGCGCATGGCCGGTCCCTCGGTTTTTTCGGCTGCAAGGGGAACACCCAGGTCCTGGGCCAGAGCTGAGAAGGCCCCAAGCAAGGAGGCGCATTCCCCCGTGTTGGACTTCCCCACAAAAAGAAAATCATCCAGATAGTGCGTGACCCCAGTGGAATTGGTCCTGAAACGCAAGGCCCAGTCCAAGAATGTGCTGAAAGTTTCAAATGCTGAACAGGCTACTGCACAGCCCATTGGCATGGCCCTGTCAACGTAGTATTTTCCTTGAAATTTGAAGCCCAGCAACCAAAAATCACTAGGGTGCACTGGCAAAAGGCAGAAGGCCGATTCAATATCGCACTTTGCTAAAAGTGCCCCGCAACCAAAACTCCGGATTAATTTAACTGCCTGGTCAAAGGAGGCGTATTTTACCGTGCATAACTCTTGCGGGATGGCATCGTTGACCGAGCCACCTTTCGGATAAGAAAGATTGTGAATCAGCCTAAATTCCCCAGGGGTCTTCTTGGGGACGATGCCTAATGGCGATACGTGTAAATTTGGGATGGGGGGTCTGTCAAACGGGCCTGCTACCCTGCCTGTGCTCACTTCCTTGGCTATCTTTCTCTCGGCGACTTCCGGTCTCTCCCTGACTGACTTTTGATTGGGGGAATCTTTTGCTATCAAAGAACCTGCAATAGGGATTCTAAACCCACTGGAAAATCCTTCCCGGAGGTAGGAAGCTGCATTTTTATCCGGGTAAAAAGACAGAAGGTTGCAAATGGGGGTGAGCTTGATGGGGGAAAATGCCAATTCCAGAACTACCTTATCTTCTGTTCCCTGCCACGGGGGCTCCCCTGGAACTGGAATGATGGAACCCCCGGCCTCCACGAAAGGGCTGCTTCCCCCCCTTAAAGCAAGATGTTATAGGGTGAGCCCCGGCGCATCTGTCACATTCGTGCGGGTATTTACAAGATGACCTTTGGCATAACCCTTTATTGTACTCCCAGCATACCCTGCGCTTGAAATCCCTTCTTTGCTCGGTCCTGGCCAATCGATATGGGTCAACCGGTTTTTTCTCCACATATGGACCAACTGCCACTGACCAGACGCCGTTCTCGATCTGATCCCAGCGTGCTAACGGGATCCTAGAAGCCTTCCTTCGAAACTTCTTGTCATAGCTTATGGCGGCGGCTTCCCCTGAGAGGGCGCAAGCCGTACGGATATGCGAAAGGTAAGCAACAAGGTGAACCGCTCGCTTTGGATAAGCTGCTACAATCGTCCCCATAAAGGCCCGAAAACCATTGAGCCAGTTTTCAAATGTCCTAGGCACGGAAGGGTACTTGCTCTTTCTCTTCCCATGGGAAGGCCTCTTTTTGCCCCTACCTAACTCCTCTGCAGGAGGAACTAACTTGAACATATCAACAAACTCACCATTTAAAATTTTTGCACGTAATTTAGGGGATAGATGATCACCTGGGATAACATCTGAAGTTGAATAGGTGGAAGTGGTGGCGTCCTTTACCAGAGCCCCATCCTTCCACTCCTGGGTTCCCCCGAACTTTTTCCGGTGGCAATTGGCCCTCCTTCAGAGTGCCCAGTCCGGAAGACCAGACACTTCCTCTCCTTTTCCCCAGCAGGAACCCAGGGACGCATCGCTGTCATACTCGGAAGAAGTACCTGTCTCGTCGTCCGTGTCATTCTTCCTCGACCTGCTTCTCCTGCAAATGTGTTTCTTCTTCTCACGCCTCTTCCCCGAAGGCTTTTCCTCTGACGCTGCACTGGGGCCCTCCTCCAACTCCTGCTGCTCGTCCTCTGCAGCAGATGACGAAGCTGATTCCGGCACCTGCACCCTGGGCTGCTTATCCTGTGAACGACTGGCAGAACTAGGAGCAACAACATTATTAGTGCGGGCAGACTTGGTTGTCGCCTCCCCCCCCCCGCCCACGAGAGGCGGATGCCGTAGACTGGGACTTGGACCTAGTCCGAACCGGTTCTGACCTAAGATTCGAACCCGCCCTAGTCAATTGAGCTTCACTGAAGAGGGCAGCCGAGGTGCCCGGTAGTTCATCCCATTGGGAAGATCCCGGACTTTCCGGAACAACCTGCGTATCAGGAATAACATCCGGAGATGGGGGAGGGCTGGTGTTCTCATCGGGAAAGCATTGCTCATAATCATCTATAAATGACCTAAATGCATTGAGGAAATGTGAAATGGGCTTTTGATTATTAATCCTACCCTGTTGTCCCCGGGATGTGTTCGCAGCTGCATTACATGCTCCCTCAGACACGCGCTTTCTCTTGGGTGCCATGAGGTGCGCTTCGTAAAATGAAATGTAAATCTAACTAAAAAAAAAAGTTTTTTTATTATTATTTAATTATTAAATTATTTTTATTATTATTGAATTTTATTTATTTATTGTTAAATTTATTATTATTATTATTATTATTATTATTATTATTATTATTAATTAATTAATTAGTAAGTATCAATATTATTAATTATTTGTCACTATAGTTCACAACAAAATTGCTAAAATGCTTAAAATTAATTTGAATATAATAAACAGGTTTTATTGATGATCCAATTAATTGATGCTGTTAAGAATATATATATATTCCTAATTTAATTTAAAATTTGTTACTATTATTATTAATCAAATAAATATTATATGACTAATTTGTCTGTATTGCTTACAATGAAATCAAATAAATTACAAACTAACCTGAGTACAATTGGGACTGATTGCTGTTACTGTGAAACAATTAACTATTACTGTTGATGTTTTGTGCCAAAATTAGCAAATTATCAGTGGTGCTAATACTATTGAATACTGTTGCTGCTTAATATGTGCTACCAATACACTCTGCTTTCAAGCACTGTGATATTAAGATAACTGTATTATCACTGTGCAGTTAAATCACATATATACCGCCTTTATAAGATAATCAGATGTTGAACAAACCTTAATAAAGGTATCCCAGTATCAGGAGCTATCCCAGTATCAGTAGCAATGTTCCCAGTCACAGTTACCCAGGAGCTATGGTGCCCTAGCAGCACCACAATTAAATAAACTGGTCAGCAGCTAAACCATGAAGTAAAGTGAGCAGCAGCTAAACAAGAGAAGCCGCTCTCCTATAAAAGTGAAGCCACTCCCACTATAAAAGTAAACTTCAGGGAAACAGGAGCTTAAACTTCCATTAAAGAAACCAGGACACACACACACACACGCACACCGAGTGACCGATTTTGTGTTGGAGGAGCGTTAAGAAGAATCCAAATTAGCTAACACGGACGCCAGATGAGAAAGCAGGAAGAAACACCCAATCAAAGAGTTATGTTCCAATTAATTATAAGGAAAGTGGGATTTACAAAGAGACTCCCAGATAGAGCAAATCAACACAGGTCGGGCTGCTTCGAAATGCAGAGTTTTGGAGCGGTGCAGCCGTGAGCCGAAGGTACACCAGAGAAAGCAAAGCCCAAATTACGCAAATAGCTCTAATAACTAAAACGTATCCCTCCCAAAAGCAACTATCGTAGAGGGGAAAAACAGCGGAAAAGACAGGAAAAGGTAAGGCAAAACTTCTCTGTTAAGGCTCCTCTTCTAAGTTAGATCCACGTGGTCGTCGCTGCTGGGAACGGACGGGAGACTATCCTGACTCACGACGAGACAACGGCGAAGAATGAGGCCAGGGAGAGGCTGGCACCACAGCAAAAGGCTGCTGAACACGCCCCCTCCGAGGCACCTGGTTGGATGCATGCAGAGGGGGCGTGGGCGCCAGCCAGGTGAGGTGGAGGCAGGGGCTAACGCCCCCTGCTAGGGGCGGTGCTCGGGCTCCCGCCCACAACCACTCCCCTCTCTTCCAGGGAGGAGAGTCTTTGTGCTGCAAGAGCTAGCAATAAACGTACACTTTCGCTCCTTGCAGTAGGAGAAAAGGTTTCATCAAAACTTTCACCTTTTCTTTGCATAAAGCAGCCTAGCTTTGTACTTAACACTACCATCTGCCAAGTGTTTTATTTTATACACCCATCTACAGTCCACTGCCTTTTTTCCTTCTGGCAATGGCTCAATAGTAAACACATTATGTTCTGCCAAAGATTTCATTTCTGCCCTCATTGCATTTTCCCACATTACTATTTCCTGGTGTGGTAACTTTAAAACCTCTTCATAATCACGAGGTTCTTTCTTCACATCAGCAGTTTTAACTTTTTGTATAGTAAACCTTTCTGGAGTACCCCCTTATTGCTTCTTTGTGATCTTCTAACTTGAGCACTTTCCCCCTCTGAACTATCTTCCCCTTCTGATTCATCTTGCTCAAGAGAAATTGGTTCAGCTTTAGGAGATTGTGTGCTGGGACCCTCATCCCCTGATTCCTCATCACTATCACTTTCAGAACTTTCTTTAATTTGTGGCTTTTCTTCCTCAGATTTCACAAATTTATCTGTATCATCTGAAGATAAAACAACTTCTGAATTTCCATGTAAACGAGCCCAACCATCTTGCTCACAAAACTCTGCATGCCTTGATATCACAACTCTGCCACACCCTAGTGCAAAACGATACCCTTTTACCAACTTTGATAGCCAACAAACCTAAGTTTCTTTGCCTTGGGATCGCCTTTCCTTCTCTGTCCTTTTGGGATGAGAACCCAAGCCCAACAACCTAAAGTTTTAACATGGTCCAAAAAGGGTTTTTTTCCATAAAGCAAAAAATGAGGGGTATTGTTTATGGTAGAATGAAACAATCTGTTCTGTATGTAATTAGCACAGAGAATTCCTTCCACCCAAAACTTCCTGGATAAGCCAGAATCACATAGCATAGAATCTAGCATTGTTTGCAAAGACCTTATCTTGCGTTCTGCAACTGAATTTTCTTCAGGCGAAAAAGGACACAATTTACGGTGACTAATACCACACTTTTTCAACCATATCTGGAGGGCTTCAGACATGAACTTGCCTCCACGGTCATTTTGCAATTGGGTAACTTTGTAGGGAAACTGCCTTTCTATATAGTTCACCCAATTTTTAGTCAGTTGACCAGTTTCACTTTTGTGTTTTAACAAGTATACCCAAGTATACCAGCTATAATCATCCACAAGAACCAGAAAAAACTTTTGTTGAGACCCTAAGGAAAAGAGATGAACAGTAATCCTTCTAGTTGGTTGATTGGTTTGGCCTAGAGTTGGTTAATTGGTTAATTGGTGAGCTATCAGATGAAGGGGAGGGTCAGATGCCTTGTCAATCAAATAATTCCTTGTCAACCAATCAGAGGCAGCTTTGTCAATCCCAGCAGCAGGTATAAAAAAGGATGACCTGGCCTGCCCTGGCCACAGGCCTCTTCATCTTTTTATGTAAGTTCATGAAGATACCAACAAGATGTAAGTTCGGTGTTGTTCACAATACCGAGAGATGCTAGTGAAGTTGTAGATGGATCTTAATGAAGTTGCAGACAGGGTGCCGGCGTTTCACACTTGTTTTGCCCTGGCAGTCAAAGTAAGCAAGTGACCGCTGTTCACCCCTGATGGGCCCTTTTACTGGGGCTTGTAGGTAGCATACTCCCAAAGTAGTTTTCCAGGCTTCTTCAGTGGTCTAAACTCAAAGCCTTGATATGTATATTGATAATCAGTTTCGTAGAGAATATTATTTCTTGGCTTAAGCTTAGGAGACTGATTTGCTTAGCCAAGATTGGGAGAGTGGGCAGATCAGTCAGCTCGGGAACCTCCTTTTAATGGGTGAGCAGAAATTATTTTTTTTGGTGTGGCACCAGCTTCCAGAAGTATGTCAATGGCCTTAGTGGACCTCGGCAGAGACCTTGCAGCAGTGGCAACAAACCTTGCAGCAGTGGTGGGCCTTGTCAGGGCTCACAGCTGCACCAGGATAGCTTGGTGGAGTGTGCAGCAGAGTTGAGGAGGGTAACATTCCACCACAGTTTGGACCCTCCCTTGTACATTTTAAGCAATTTACTGGGCGTCAGATACCACCTATAGAAGGACTCTGATATTAGCATTTCTCGACTTCCGGGGGCGGCGTGAACGGCAATGGCGGTCCTCTTCTGAACGGGAGAGGAGGCTCCGCAGACAACGGGTCGTCCGCTACGGCGAAGCGGAGACCCATTCCGGAAAACCCCAGGCAGCAAGAGCCTGGGGTCTTGAGGCTCGGTGGGCGCCTTGAGCGACCCTCCAAACGCGAAAGGAACCCCGTAAGGGGCTCCGGAGCGTGGAGGGGGGTTGTGGCGCTGAGAGCTGTTTCACAGTCGGCGGAGCGAAGCCGCGCTGCTGCTGCCGGTGAGCGCTGATCCCTTTTCCTGTCAAATTTGGATTCGGACGAAAAGCAACTTATTCGTGAGTAAAGACTGAATCACTCGAAATTAGAGACTTTAAATGAAAAATCTTAATTTGCTTGAACTTGGCTGAAAGCGGAGAGACGTGGAAACAGGAAGTCCGTCTTCCGCAGCCATTGAACTTGAAAAAAGCAACTAGTTGGAGGAGTGGAGGCTGAAAGAAAGAGATTTTAAACTTTACAGATCTAAGCATCTACTGAACTTGCAACATAAAGTAAAGACTTTAAGCTAAAGATTTGGAATTATTACTTGCACTTGACTTTCCTCCTTTTATTGGATTACAAATTAGAAGGTGAAACCCAGGGTCCGGAGCTGCCTGAGCATTGAGAGATTGAGCTGTCAGTACTGCAGATTTGGATACTGTATATTGGAACTTGCAACAATCTGAGGGTATTGAGACCTTTTAAATTTGAAACATTCTTTTTGGAGACAAATAAGCACTGTCTGTAACAAAGTGACCACTTATAAACTCTGCTAAACATTTGTATCTGAAGGTTCTTGGATATTAAATTAGACTCTGAAAGACATTTTAAGCTCCCTCTAGAGGATTGGATTAAAACAGTGACTTTACATGTACATTTACTTTCGATTCCCTTGTTGTTTGCTTGCTCTGGGCCTTTCTATTCCCATGGGAATAACTCAGTGTGACCTTGACTGATAGATAACGTTGGAATGAGTGGCACAAGAAAAAGAGGGAGAGTTAGACAAACAACTTTAACAACTCTAACCTCAGCCTCGCAGACACGCAGATCATCTGTACCTACTTTGCCCTCAGAAGTAGAAGTTGAAGAAGTTGCCTTGTCACAGGCAAAAGAGGGAGAGGGTGAAGCAGAGCAGTCACAATTGGAAGATATGGCCTCAGGAGCATCTGTTTCTGTTCTAGACAAAATCTTTGAAAAATTGGAAGCTTTGGACAAGAAAGTAGATGTGCAATCAGCAAAGATTGACAAAAATACAGAATGTCTAAATAAATTAACTATACAAGTGGTACAGAATACACAAGCAATTGGACAGTTAACGGAGGCCTCAGCAGAAAATCGGAAATTGGCTGAGGATACCAGACAAAAATTGGAAAATTTAGAGCAAGAGGTAAGAGCACTCACTAAACAAGTTGGGGAACATCAGATTTATCTTTCTATGATAGAACTGCGAAATCGTGAGAATAATTTGAGGATTAGATCATTACAAGAGGCAGAAGAAGGAAATCTAACTGAGTTTTTGACCAAAGAATTCTCCAAGTTCTGGAATTTGGAAGAAAAGGACTTTAAAATTGTGTCAGCTTTCAGACTTGGAAGATTCACAAAGAAGGAGAGGCCCAGAGACTGTTTGATAACATTGAGATCAAAGGAGGAAAGGGATAAGATTTTGGGCCTACACTACGGAAAGTCACTGGAGGTTTTGGATAGAAGAATTGAAATTTATAAAGATATTCCAAGACAACTGCTGTTTGCAGATGACCTGGTTTTGACCTTGCAGAAGCCAGAGCCTAGTACGAAAAGAGTATTACAACTGATTAATGACTTTGGTCGGGTGGCTGGGTTTAAATTAAATAAACAGAAAACTAAGGTCTTGGGGAAAAATTTGACTGATACAGAGTCAGAACGGTTTCAGAATGAGACGGAACTTAATGTGGTTAAGAAAGTAAAATACCTAGGGGTAAACATAACAGCAAAAAATCTAAGTCTATTTAAGGACAATTATGAAAAATGTTGGACAGAAATTAAGAGAGACTTAGACAGTTGGTCAAAATTGAAACTTTCTTTGTTAGGCCGAATTGCTGCTATCAAGATGAATGTATTGCCAAGGATGTTGTTTTTATTTCAAACACTTCAGGTTTTGGACAAAAAGGAGTGCTTTCAGAAGTGGCAGAGAGATATTTCTAAGTTTGTCTGGCAGGGCAAAAAGCCCAGAATTAAGTTTAAGATACTAACTGACGCAAAACAAAGAGGGGGCTTTGCCCTGCCAGACTTAAAGCTGTATTATGAAGCCGCAGCATTCTGCTGGCTAAAAGACTGGCTACTTCTTGAAGACACTGATGTGTTAGATCTGGAAGGGTTTAACAATACTTTTGGATGGCATGCATATTTATGGTATGACAAGGTTAAAGCAAATAAGGCCTTCAAGAACCATATTGTCAGAAAATCACTGTTTAATGTCTGGACAAAATATAAAGACTTGCTGGAAAATAAAACACCAAGGTGGCTTTCACCTCTGGAAGCTAAGGCCCGAAAAAGACCCAATATGGAGGCTAAATGGCCAAAATATTGGGAAATACTAGAAAAGGATGGAGATAATTGGAAATTGCAGAGTTTGGAGAAAATGAAAGACAAAGTGCGAGATTGGTTACATTACGCTCAGATTAAAGAAGTTTTTAAAAATGATAAGAAACTAGGGTTCCAGGTGGAGAAATCGAAACTAGAAACAGAATTGTTAGAACCTAAGATTAAGGTACTTTCAAGGATGTATAACTTGCTGTTGAAATGGAACACACAAGATGAAACGGTTAAATCGGCTATGATAAGGTGGGCACAAGACATTGGGCATAACATTATGTTTGAGGACTGGGAAAGGTTGTGGAGTAATGGATTGAAATTTACTGCATGTAACGCTTTGAAAGAAAATGTAATGAAAATGATTTATAGATGGTATATGACCCCAGTCAAACTTGCAAAAATTTACCACCTGTCTGATAATAAGTGTTGGAAATGTAAAGAGTGTGAGGGAACGTTCTTCCACCTCTGGTGGACTTGCCCTAAAGTGAAGGCGTTCTGGGAAATGATTTATAATGAATTGAAAAAGGTATTTAAATATACCTTCACTAAGAAACCAGAGGCTTTCCTTTTGGGTATTGTCGGCCAAGGGGTGGAAAAGAAGGACCAGACATTTTTTATGTATGCAACAACAGCAGCAAGGATACTTCTCGCAAAACACTGGAAAACTCAAGATCTACCCACACTGGAAGAATGGCAGATGCAACTGATAGACTACATGGAACTGGCTGAAATGACCGGCAGAATTCGTGACCTGGGAGAAGAGAGGATTGAGGAGGATTGGAAAAAATTTAAGAATTATTTACAAAAACATTGTAATTTGAGCGAATGCTAAATAAGATGCTAGACCAAAATAACTGAGCACCACTAAATTTAGAAGTTTTTTTTTTTTAAGAAAATAAGTAAGACTGTGAAAATTTAACTTCTTTCGAGAATTATAAGATTATGAAACATAGAAGGGATACAAGAATCTAAATAAGATGATAAATTGCTGACAAAATGTTATAACGATGAAAGTGGGAGCGGGAGATGTGAGGAAGTCCAAAGAAAATGTGAAACTATGTTAAGACAAATGTTATATTGTTTATTATGTTTATTTTTATTGTAAAACCCAATAAATTGCTTTTAAAAAAAAAAAGATATTAGCATTTCTCCCCCCCCCCAATTTTTTTAATTGATTTTCCAAAATTTATGAACAAACAAACATAAATCCTAACTCTAATTATTCTACTCTTAGTAACATTGTTAAGTGACTTCCTCAAATCCTCCTGGCTGAGTTTCAGTGTACATCATTGTAACAGTTTTCCAAAACAATTTTCTCATAAAATTTACTTAATCAATTAACATCTTTCTTTCTTTTCATTTTAAATTTAAACATATTATTCTATAACATCACATATTTAAATCCTAAGCCTATCTGGTATTTGCATGTATTTCTGTTTAAATTATCTTAGCATATTTAACTAAATAGTCTTTGGATTTCATCCATTCCTCCTGGTACTCCTCCTCCTTCTGGTCGCGGACTCTTCCAGTCAGGTCGGCTAGCTCCGAAAAGTCCATCATCTTCATCTGCCATTCCTCCACTGTTGGCACTTCTTGTGTTTTCCAGGTCTTGGCTAACAAAATTCTAGCTGCAGTTGTGGCATACAAAAACAATCTAACATCTTTCTTGGGCAATTCCAAACCTGTCATTCCAAGAAGAAAGGCCTCTGATTTCTTAATAAATGTATATTTCAACATTTTTTTCAATTCATTATAAATCTTCTCCCAGAAGTCTTTCACCTTGGGGCAGGTCCACCACATATGATAAAAGGTACCTTCTTTTTCTTTACATTTCCAACAAAGATTATCATTATTGTGATAGATCTTTGCTAATTTTACAGGAGTTAAGTACCATCTATACATCATTTTCATAATATTTTCCTTTAACACTGTACATGCAGTGAACTTGACCCCTTTCCTCCACAACCTTTCCCAGTCTTCAGACATTATGTTATGTCCCACATCTCTTGACCAATCTGATATTAGCATTTCTAAGCTCGGTGTGTTTCGTGCATTTGTGTGATCCTCATGTGTACAGATTTTATTTTCTGCAAAGTTTTTAGTTCTCATAATTGCGTGCAGAATCCTGAGATACAAGGATGGGCTATGCTTGTGGGCATTTGAGACACCGGAGGTCTGCCAGATGTCAAGCAATAGAATTACAGCGCCCTGCATTTGTCTTTATTCACCTTATAATGGCTATATAGCTTTATAACATTCAGGTCCAGATGTCATGCACTCTAGAGATCTCACTCCCCAAAGAGCAAGGACCATATTCAGGTAAATAGTTGCGCTAGCAAAAGCCAGTGCAATGATTCCTGCTAGCAGAATGGGCTTCATCCCTTTTCCCCATGCCCAGATCTGCTTGGGAAGGTTAGGAGAACTTTCAGAACAGCACTCAGCAGGAGCCGAGAGGAGATCATTCTGTTGGGCAAGCAGAAATGATTGTGCTGGTTGAACAATCTCCTTAGGGCCATGTTAAATAAAATGCTCAAGTTTTGAAACTCTGAAATAAAGTTAGCAGAACATAGAGTCCTAGTGAATGTGACATCTTTGGGGTACTAATGAAAATTTGGGTACCTGAGACAGATTATGCCTGGATGTATTAATCTTTATTTTCTAAAGTATGTGCCTAGATATAATGAATGCAAAGAAAATAATGGAAATATGATGGATGGCAGTGTTGGTGGACTAACATAAAAACATTTTCTCGGCTGGAAATTTATCACACCTGGAGTTGGTTATAGCACATGAACACAGATCACAGTGCACTTCAAGCTATCATAAATTTGACAATATGTTTGAGGGCTCATTTTTTAATCTTTGATTGGGTGTGTGTGTTATAAACTGATGCCTAAGCTGGTTAATCATTGTTTGGAAAGCATCTGAAGATCTTTCTGTTTCCCACCGGACTCCTATCCTTACTTCAAGGAGCTCAAAGCAGTGCCTACCAGTGTTGCCCACTGCAAATTGGGACTGGTAGGAGGGAAGGAAGATGAGGTGAGAGGCAAGGGACAGGGAACATGTTTCAGCCCAGGAGTCACATTTCCTCATAGTGGCAAACCAGGAGAGGCAGCACCATGTGTGGCAGATGGAGGAGGAGAAGTCCTTTACCAGCATGAGAACTTGCTGCTGTCCTCCCAACCCCTAAGGGTTGCACACACAAACTTCCTTTCTTGGGAGGAAGGAGCTGGTAAGGGAGGCAGGGAAGACCCCCACACTATCTACAATATAACCCTTCTCCCAAAACTCCAGGACAGAGGAAGGGAAGGAGGTGAGGCAGCCTCCAATGCTTCTTTCCTTTCCTTTCCAGGTGGTTGTAGGACGGTCCACGTAATTAACATTGTAACGGTACAACAGCCAGCGGTTTATTTAGGGAACACGTGGCGTGTTTAGTCCTTAAATGTAAATAGAGCCTTACACTGCAAACCTCTACATGTCTACTCAGAAGTAAGTTCCACTTGAGTTCAATAGGACTTACTTTCCAGTATGTGCCTAGGATTGCAGCCTGACCATTCTCACAGCTTCCCATTTTAGGAAGCTTAAACTGAAAAGAGCGGTCACTGAAGCTTCCAAAACGAAATAAGAAATAGAAACATTTAGAAATCCAGTTGTTAAGATGGTAAGTTCTGCAACCTATTTCATAACAGCTGGTGCTTGACTTTAAACAGAAGTCATGCAACATATCGTCACCTCCATCACTAAACTGGCAGGAGGAGGGGCACCATCCTGTGGATGCTGAAATATCTTGGGCTAGCCCTGCTCATAGGCAACTTTCTCATGTCAGAGATGAGCAAGGCCCAGCCTACAGTGGACAGGACAACAGAGGTGACTCTTACATGTGGAAGGTAGGGTACGTTCTAGCCACACAAAACTAAGAGGTTTCTACATGCCACCTTTCTCTATGTAAAGGGCTTGCAGATAGAAGATGGAGCTAACTTGTTTTCTCCTGCTCTGGAGGTTAGGACCCGAACCAATGGACTCAAGCTACAATAAAGATTTTGACTAAACAGCAGAAAAAACTTTCTGATGGCAAGAGCTGTTTGACTGTGGAATAGTCTCCCTTGGCAGGTGGTGGACTCTCCTTCCTTGGAGGTTTCTACGCAGAGGTTGGATGGTCATCTGTCATGGAAGCTTTAGCTGAGATTCCTGGATTGTAGGGAGTTGGACTTAGATGGCCCTTGGGGTCCCTTCCATCTCTATACTTCTGTGATTCCATATACTTCTGTGATGCCAGGAGAAGCATCTGAGAAGAGTACAGAGCAGGGCCAGTGAGGGGAAGTATTTCAGGGATAGATGTGACCTGGCAAGAGTTGTGAGGTCTGCATACAGAGACCTGGCCCCCTGGGTCTGAGATTCCCGTCTTGAACAAGAGAGAGCCATGCAAGGAAGCAGCCTTCTATAAGCATATCCATCTGCACCCAGGAGCTCTTAAAGTGGCTAGATGCATCCCCACCTGGGGCTCCCAAGCAAGGACAGGAAGTGATTATTATTTCCAAAACTTGCTAAATAGAAGAGCATTCCAAACTGGGATATGTAACAAATGAAAATCTGAATATATATATATGCAAGATGCAAACTAGAAGCACCAGCCGGAAACATTCTCCACTCCCTCCAATTAATTGCACAAAAATATTTGAAGTCCTTTGCTCTTCTGGCTAATGTTACTTGCTTGGCAGTGGCTGCTTCTTTTTTCAGAAAAGAAAGCGGGGCTCTTCAATCCCACTCAAAAAGGACAAATGAATTGCACGGCTTCCTGCTTCCAGCATTTGGTCTGGCTGTGCTTGCCTCGCTTATTCTCTTAGACACCCTCCCCCTCTTTGCTTCTTCATTGAAGAAGCCCTAAGTGCGCGTTGCCTCTGTGCACTCAGCGCTACTCTTTTGTTGACGGATGGAGCCAAAGACCTCCATAGCCTGGAGTGATGTCCACTAGCCCCTCATTAATTAGCTGCTGGGGGAAGGCAGGCTGCTAGAGCAACGAGCAACCAACCTCTGCTGTTAAAAAGGCCACCGCTGCTTGAAACCAGTGCTTTATACAGGCACGGACAGATGGAAATGCCAGGGGGTATATAAAATCCTTTTATTCATCTGGTAGTTGGTAATGCATTGTAACTTGAGAAATGCAATATGGTGCTTATGGAGGATCTGGAATGCTAAAATCCATAATGAAAATAGCATCCATTTATACCCCTTACAAGTACCGGCCTCATTATAAATTGTCAGAGGGATACATTTAACATGGTCCTGTTGCTTTCTCATCTCACAGCCTCCGTGACGATAATGAGTCCCCTGAAATGTTTAATGTATGGTGTGGTGTGAGGAGTGTTCTGTACTACCGTGACCTTTACAATTCTCCACACTTGGACTGATTCCCCCCATTTAGAATCTCAAAGGCTGTTCGGGGAAATCTGGGAGCAGGAAGCTTTGTAAAAGAAGAGTTTCGGTGTATGGTTCCTAAGTTGTATTCCCCGCCCCCGCCCCTTTTGTTGAGAGTGCTCCAAATAGCAAGATGTTACAGCTTGTCTAGTGATGATTTTGGATCTGGGCATGCAACTCCACAGAATGAGGATTGACGCAAACTCCCCAACAACAACAACTTTGAGATGCAGACTCAGTCAATGGTTGGTTTAGGAACCTCATGTCTTCCTCTTCTCTGACAGCCTCGTTTGACCAGCTATGGTAGGTGGAAGTGAGTAGCACCATAAGAGGGAAGGTAGACATTGGTGTGCAAGTGGTGCACCAAGTCTTTTGAAAGGGGGCAGGCAACCTTACTGCCCCTAAGAGCCATATTGTGGCTGGAGCCCACGGTGAGTTGAGCCTTTCATGCACACTTACTCACAGACACATACTCATTCTCTCTCCCCCCCTCTCTGTGTGTCACTCAGGCACTTATCACAAAATTGTGATAGGGAGGAAGGCAGATGGAGAGAATAATCTCCACAATTCTCCTCCAAACAGCAGGAGGAGACCTATGTGGCAAGTGTATGCTCACTGCGACCTCAAGGGTAGGGATGGCTGACCTGTGACCCTTCAGATGCTGGACTCCAACTCCCATCAGCCCCAGCTATGGTCAGGAATAATGGGAGTTGGAGTCTAAGAGCATCTGGAGGGCCACAAATCTGATACCCTATGATAGTGAAAAGATGCCACTGTCAGAAGATGAATGAGGAAAATGGTGGGGCAGGCTGGGTTCACGTGGTGCGAGCACCATCACAGAATCACTTTGTGGTTTCTGATGGCTTTTAATGTTGTTGGTTCATGCCACCACCACAAATCTACTCATCTCCTTGACATCTGATGGGAGGGTGTTTCACAGGGAAGGTGCCAATACCAAGAAGGCCCCTTGCCTGGTTGCTAGCTTCACTTCTCTTCTCCCAATCAGGGAGGCACCAGAAGGCCCTCAGAGCTGGATCTCTGCGTCCGGGCTGAACGATGGGGATGGAGACTCTCTTTTAGCATGGCTCCATAGTCAGTTTAGGCCACAGCTATATTCTGTGTTCCTTAGAGTCCTGCTTCAAGGACCTAAGAAGCCTGTGAACATTAAGTTGTTTGTTTCCTTGACTCCTAGTGCCATTACTAGGACTGCCCACTTAGGAGCTGAGAGAGAGGGTTAGGTGAAATGCCAGGAAGGACCAGAGCTCTCCTCCAAAAGGCCTAAGGCTGGACTGGTTGTCTCTTTGTTGTACCCTCTCTGCCAACTGGACCTAATCTAATTTATTAACATGACCTAGAATTTCTGACCCTGTTAGTTTCAGTATCTGATACAGTTTCAGTATCTGATACTGATACAGTTTCTGATACTGTTAGTTTCAGTATCTCTTATGACAGTGTGGTCCATCAGATGTTGGACTTCAACTCCCGTAACCAACTGTCAGGGATCATGGGCCATAAGCTAATCATCCTAGTGAGTATATCAGACTGGGAGGCATTGGTATTAGGCATTAAGACATGACCCACTCTAATCTGAGAAGGGTCTTTCTTGGCATTCTGGAGAGTTTCCCTGTAAATCACTCCTTTGGCTATGGTTTGGTGGTGGTGCATTGACTGTCTGACATCCCAATTTCAGAAGCTCTGCTATGGTCTTATGTCCTATCATTAGGATGGAGAAGGATAATGAGATTGTCCATTTTCTAGACAGTGAAATGGATGACTTGGCAAACATCCTCTGAGTAAAGTACGGCTGAAGCTGAAAATAGACTCATGTTCCAGGCTTCCTGCTAAGAACCAATTCCCTTTTACCATTTCCCCCCCACATTTAGGTATAATAAACAATTACAGAAACAAAGTCTGAAATTTCTGTCTTGCAGCTCAAGTCTTGCTAATTGGCATAAGTTGAATGAGAGAGTGCTTTTTTCTAGATATTGTGCAATATGGTGAAAGTAGAAACCCCTCCAGGAATCGTTACTTGCACAGAATGAATAGTATACTCTGAACTCAGTGCTGTAAACTGGGCAGATGGCAGCAGATGGTCACACATTTGTGACATGTAAATAGAATTTCAGAACTATGATCCTTTGAACTAGCAGTGTGACCACCCACAAAAATTATGTATGACTATGGCAAAGCATATTCACCCCTTGTTTGATGACCTACTTCAAACACACAGAGAGAAACAACTATTCTCTTCACTTGAACTTTTTAGGATCAAAAAGCAGGGCAGCACATCAAGACAGTAGCATACTTTTGGCAGTAGCGGCGCAACAGCAATAAAGCTGCTAGCACAGTTGCAAAGCTAAGTAGGGACCAGTACGGTTTCAAATTTGATGGGGGACCATGTGTTGATGTTTCCTGCAACGCAGGGGGTTGGACTAGATGACCCTCAGGTTCCCATCCAACTCTATGATTCTATGTTCTCAGAATGACAGAAGGCATCTTCATCTGTCTCCATCTATCAAAAATTTTGTGGAGCAAGCTGCACACTCTGTGAGCCTCTAGACAGGACATATTGGTGTTATTTGAGGATTTTTGTGGGGGGGGCGTTGTTGTTGCTGGTTGTTTGTATCTTTATTAAAAATCTTGTGATTTATGTGAAAATAGTTCAGTTTGGTTTTAACGTTTTCTTTATTGTTTATGACTGCTTTTGGTATGTCGTAGTTATGTGGGTTGATTTCATGTTGTAAGTTGCCATGGTTGGAACTGTGGAAAGCTGGGATACTACTACTACTACTAATTTTATTATTTGTACCCCACCCATCTGACTGGGTTGCCCCAACCACTCTGGGCAGCTTCCAACATATATATAAGGTCGCAATAAAACATTAGGGAAGCTTTTAATATTTGATGAATTATTGTATTTTAATAATTTGCTGGAAGACGCCCAGAGTATCTGGGGAAACCCAGGCAGATGCGTGGGGCATAAATATATTATCATTATCATTATCATTATCATTATTATCATCATTAATTAATTAATATCTTTAATACGGTCAATGACTAGCAAGCAATTTATAAAATAAAATATGACAATATAAGTACTATTGTACTACAGATAACAGTGGAGATATGGCCAAATCACAAAATTGGTACTTATGTTTATGACCAGGTTTCGACTTTTAAGGTTTTAAGGATTCAATTCAAATGTTACTACTGTTTATTATCGTTCCTTCAATGTTTGCAATTTGAACTCCGTTGCTGTCATCATTGCTCGTCTTATTCTTGTTGCAATGTAACAGTACTTCGCCACAGGCCTGTTGATTTCGGGGTCTTTGTCAGCTAAGAGGTGTCTGATATAGGTGTCGTCTGTACTACGCGGTATTTTCCTCAGAATCGGCTCGATCAGCTCTTTTCTTGAGTCTCGATATAATGGGCAATATAAGATGACATGCCCGATGGTTTAAATTTCGTTGCTGTTACAGGGACATAATCTTTGTTCGATCGGTATTTTGTTGTATCTTCCCTCTAGAAGAGCTGAAGGGAGAGCGTTAAAGCGGGCCCTGGTAAATGCCCATCGGTGTTTAGCATTATGTAGAACTTTGAGATAGTTTGCTAGATGGGGGCTTTGGGAATCGAATAGGAGTTTATGAGTTATCGGAAGTTGACTAAAGTCATTTTGAGCTTCAATGTCCCTGAGTCTCTCTTTGATTATATTCTTGGCCCTTCCCCTTTCTAAACTTAATAAATACTCTGGGGAGAGACCATATGTAGCCAATTTTCTGAGAGTGCCCTTCAACCAACTAGATTGGAATTTGTCAAGAAGCATCAGGGAAAGTAGTCCAACCGGCAAGTTGTTAAGTCTTAGCCAAGTGCATAAGGTTCTTATCCATACTTTGGTTTTGATGTTGTATAAGCCCGCTTCCAGTCGTAGGGCGGCGTTTGGGACTCATTTAGGTGTTTGCAGGAGTGATCTAAGGAAACCTGATTGTATCTTTTCGTATGGGTCTAGACTGGAGAGGGAGACGAGTGGTGCGCCGTATAGTATTTGTGCTGTTGGTTTTGCATCAAATAGTTTAATTGTGGCAGGAATAAAATTTCCTCCTATTGTACGATGGTATCTTAGAATTGCTGTTGTACTTTTTTGTGCTGTAGAGGAACTGTAGTTTATGTGGGCAGTCTTCTTCCTTGATGCTTGGAATATAACTCCTAGGTATTTAAAGCATGTCACTTGTTCAATCTCCTGATTGTCTAATTTCCATCTATATATTTTTCTTTTGTTAGAGAAAACCATGTTTTTTGTTTTTTGGTAGTTCACTACTAGTTTCTCTTCTCTACAGTATTGGGATAAGCTGTTAAGAGCTCTTTTAAGGCCCTTCTGAGTCTGGGACAGTATAACTGCATCATCTGCATAGAGTAGGATAGGTAGTTTTTTGTCTGCTAATTTTGGGGCGTGTGTATCCGCTCCTTGTAGGTGGTCTATTAGGGAGTTTATATAGATGTTGAACAAAAAGGGGGCCAAGATGCATCCTTGTTTAACTCCCTTTGTTGTTCTAATGGAATTAGAGAGTTGACCTTCTTGGCTACATCTTATACGAAGTCGTGTGTTGTTATACAGTTTGGATATTAATAGCAGGAGACGTCGGTCTATGGATGATTTGTTGAGTTTGTCCCAGAGTCGGGGTCTTGAGATGGAGTCAAAGGCTGCTTTAAAATCTACAAATGCTGCGAATAGGTGGTGATTATGATGCAGCGTATATTTCTCAGCTAGGTGCTGTAAGATCAAGCAGTGATCCATTGTGGATCTCCCCTTTCTAAATCCCGCCTGTGCATCATCAAGAATCTTTGCTCTTTCTATCCATTCGCACAGTTTCTCGCTGAGGTGTTTAGCATATAATTTGCTTATTATATTCAGGAGGCTTATAGGTCTGTAGTTGGAGGGATCATCCCTCAGGCCTTTTTCGTAAATGGGAATAATGATGGAAGTCCCCCAGTCGTATGGAATCTGTGCAGTTCTATCTATATATGTGAACAGGGAGGCTAGCAGGGGGGCTGTATTTTAATAATTTGCTGGAAGCCGCCCAGAGTATCTGGGGAAACCCAGGCAGATGCGTGGGGCATAAATATATTATCATTATCATTATCATCATCATCATCATCATCATCATCATCATTATTATTATTATACAGCTTCCCTAAATAAAATTATGCATGTATGTATATACACAAATAAATAAAAATCTATTAAAATCATACAAATAGTTACAATACAAACAGCACAGCACCAGCCCTTTCATTAAAAGCAGTCAGTTCTCCAAAGCCTGTTGGAATGAGGAGGACTTCACTTGCCAGCAGAAGGACACCTGGGAGGGAGCCAGTCTACCTTCTCTAGGGCCTTCTCAGCAGCCATGAAGAAGGCCCTCAAATTCATAAAATTTCCACAGTATTGAAAACCAAACACATCTGCAATCTTGCCAAAATGGCAAAGTCCGCTCTCCACAAAAACATTAAGAGAAAACAAGACTATTGCTTTGGAAAAAACTAAGTTGGAAACAGAGTTGTTGGACTCTAAAGTTAAAAATTTGTCTAAAATGTATAATCTATTGTTGGAATGGCATACAAAGGATGAGCAAATTAAATCTGTGATGATAGATCGGGCAAGAGATGTGGGACATAACATAATGTTTGAAAATTGGGAGAGGTTGTGGAGGAAAGGGGTCAAGTTCACTGCTTGTACGGTGCTAAAGGAAAATATTATGAAAATGATGTATAGATGGTACTTAACCCCTGTAAAATTGGTAAAGATATATCATAATAGTGATAATTTATACTCGAAATGTAAAGAAAAAGAAGGTACCTTGTATCATATGTGGTGGACCTGCCCCAAGATGAAAGACTTCTGGGAGAAGATTTATAATGAATTGAAAAAAATGTTGAAATATACATTTATTAAGAAACCAGAGGCCTTTCTTCTTGGAATAACAGTTTGGAATTGCCCAAGAAAAATGTTAGATTGTTTTTGTATGCCACAACTGCAGCTAGAATTTTGTTAGCCAAGAATTGGAAAACACAAGAAGTGCCAACAGTGGAGGAATGGCAGATGAAGATGATGGACTTTTCGGAGCTAGCCGACCTGACTGGAAGAGTCCGCGACCAGAAGGAGGAGGAGTACCAGGAGGAATGGATGAAATTCAAAGACTATCTAGTTAAATATGCTAAGATAACTTAATTGGAAAAAACTTGCAAATACCAGATAGGCTTAGGATTTAAATATGTAATGTTAGAAAATAATATGTTTAAAGTTAAAATGAAAAGAAAGAAAGATGTTAATTGATTAAGTTAATTTTATGAGAAAATTGGTTTTGGAAAACTGTTACAATGATATACAGTGAAACTCAGCCAGAGGAATTTGAGGAAGTCACTCAACAATGTTAATAAGATTGGATTAAGTACAGTTAAGATGTATGTTTGCTTGTTTGTAAATTTTTTTTTTTGGACAATCAATAAAAAAAAATGAAAACAAAAAAGAGAAAACAAGACTATTGAAGCAACGTGTTCCCAGGCAGGGGAACTGGGGCATGGCAGGTGGAAAAGCTGGTCAATGATGGTTCCAGCATTGTCCCCCACGCAGGGGTGCTGGAGGATAGGAAACACACCACGGCTTTTGCAGAAGGAAGATATCCCCAATCCAAACAGAGAAGAGCTTTAAAAACCCATCAAAACTAATAAGAAACTCCTGGTGATACCAGTGGATTGGCCTTGGAACACACTGCCTTCGATAGCAGTTGTCTCTCTTTTGTTGATTATTTTTAAGCAGAAGGTGGATGGTCACCTGTTGGAGATGCTAGGGTAGTGGATTTCCTGAATCAGCAGGGAGTTGGACCAGAAGCGGAGAAAGCTGCTCCGGTACCCAGAGCAGGAGCGGGGCTAGCTGCCCACGGTGAGTGTCCCAGGGTTGCACTGGCTGCGGCGAGTGTCCAGGGGGCACCGGCCGTGGTGAGCGCCGGGGTGTGTGTGGTGCAGCGATGTCACCCGCCATCAGGATGGCACCCAGGGCGTGCCGCCTTCATCACACCCACCTCCAGACACCACTGAGTTGGACTAAGTGACCTTTGAGTTGCCTGCCAACTCCAGGAGCAGCGCCTTCTAGATGTTGCTGCTTCTTTAAATGTATAGTGCACATGGGGCCTGTGCGAATGTGTTCCCATGCCAGTTTCGTGGCACCCTCCCTCTCCTGCCTGCCCTTTATCGAGCAGGAGAACCAGGCCTCTGCATGACCAGGCTTGTGCATAGTACACTGGTAACATACTGCAGGCTATCTGCATGGTGGAGGAGAGAAGCTCATGCCACCCCTTTGTTACGTTACTTCAGGGTTTGCCTTCAGCTGGTTATATGTGCCACAAAGGTTTATTAATCAACAGGTAGTGTTCCAAAGAAAGTTGAGCAGCAAGTCTAGGAGGGAGCATTCTAAAAAGTGCACCAAGCAGCAACTGTGCCAGACAGTTTTATGAATAGGATATTTATAGTTACTGGGGGAGGTTTGACAACCCACCAGGCGAGTCACACCCTCCTACTCTGGAGGTCCAGTTAACAACATCTGCCTCTACTGGACAATCAAATACTAAAAAACAATCCCAAAACCCAACAACACCCAATCAGGGACACCTTCCTCTGCTAAAAATCCATTTCATGACAATATGGAATGGGGGGGATGTTATTGCAGCCATCACGAGAAATGCACTTTGTGTGCGTACCACAAATGTTAATTCCTTTTAATGTTTTGCATATGTTTGTATGTGTATTTCTGTAACATTAAAGGGGAATAAAATGCTGTGGCGTATGATGTATACGTGCTGGATCATGGACCAGTGAGACATGGATTTAGCTTAACTTACCATAGAGGGGTATGTGGGTGGTGCTGTGGGTTAAACCACTGAGCCTAGGACTTGCTGATCAGAAGGTTGGCGGTTCGAATCCCCATGACGGGGTGAGCTCCCGTTGCTCGGTCCCAGCTCCTGCCAACCTAGCAGTTCGAAAGCACGTCAAAGTGCAAGTAGATAAATAGGTACCTCTCCGGCGGGAAGGTACATAATAATAATAATAATAATAATAATAATAATAATAATAATATCTTTATTGTCATTGCCCCCTTCGGGGACAACGAAATTAATTGACTGCTCCATAAAAACACTAATTAATCAATACAGTATAATACAGCAATGGAGATTAGATGACTTTCAAAGTCCGGGCTTCCCATTCAGGGCCGAGATCGCTCTGGAGAAGAAGCTGTTCTTAAGATGGCTCGTTCTTGTCTTCATCGTCCTGTATCTCCGTCCCGACGGCAAGAGCTCGAAGAGACAGTGATCAGGATGCGATGGATCTTTTACTATGTCCAGTGCCTTCCTATGGCACCTTGTGGCATAAATCTGCTCTAAGGTGGAGAGTGGGCAGCCAACAATGCTCTCTGCTGCCTTAACAACCCTGCACAACCCCATCCTGTCCTGGGTAGTACAGCTTCCGTACCACACACATAAGCCATAAGTGAGCACGCTCTCAATGGCACAGTGATAGAAGGCAAGCAGCAGTTTCTGCGGAAGATGGTTTTTCCTTAGTATTCTCAAAAAGTACAGTCTCTGCTGCACCTTCTTCACAAGCCCCCTTGTGTTGACACTCCAGGACAGATCCTCTTGTAATTCAATGCCCAAAAATCTGAACATTGTTACCCTCTCCACACAGACCCCATCAATCAAAAGTGGCTGGACGTTGCTCTTCTGTCTCCTGAAGTCCACCACAAGCTCCTTTGTCTTCCTTGTATTTATGAGCAAGTTGTTAGCTCTGCACCACTCTGTCAGCCGCTCCACCTCATCTCTATAATCCGTTTCACCCTCCCTTTCAGGGATGAGCCCAATCACGGTTGTGTCATCTGCAAATTTGACAACCCTATTACTAGGGTGAGTAGCGACACAATCGTACGTGTAGAGAATATAAAGGAGCGGACTGAGTACGCATCCCTGTGGTGTTCCTGTGTTAGTCTTGAGCATATTAGAGGTATAAGGGCCCAACCAAACCCTCTGGGGGCGGTCTGACAAAAAGTCCAATATCCACCCACAAAGTGATAACGGAAGCCCCAGATCTTCCAGTTTAGACATCAGACGTTGTGGTAGAATGGTATTAAATGCCGAGCTGAAATCTAAAAAAAGCAGTCTGGCATAGCCCCCCCGCTGCTCCAAATGTGCAAGGACGGCATGGAGGGCAATCGCCACAGCGTCCTCTGTCAATCTTTTCGTTTTATAAGCAAATTGGAATGTGTCCAGTCCCTCTGGTAGGCAGGCAATGACATAATTTCGTACCAGCTTTTCAAAGCACTTCATGATTATAGGTGTGAGTGCTACCGGACAAAAATCATTCAGATCTTCCGGGTTAGATTTTTTTGCTATTGGAACGATAATAGAGGACTTTAGACAGGATGGAACAATAGCCTGGGCTAGGGATCGATTTAAAATCCCAGTGAAAACTCTTGCTAGTTGATCTGCACAGTCTCTCAATACCCTTCCAGCTACCCCATCTGGCCCTGTGGCCTTCCTTGGGTTGATTCCCTTCAACACCTTCCTCATCTCTTCTTTTTCCACAGAGACTACTGCATTCCTTTGTACTGATGATGGTAATGGTGGTGATGATGGCAAAGCCTTCACAGGGAGTGGTGGTGGGGTTGGTAAAGCCTCAGCAGGTGTTGCTGCAGATGTTACTTCAAAACGGGCAAAAAAGGCATTCAAATCCTCTGCGAGGGATGCCCCTCCCTCGTCTGCCAGGGAGTCCTTGGATTTATACCCTGTTAATTCTTGTACACCTTGCCACACCTGCCTGGTGTTGTTACTTTGTAGATGATTCTCCAGCCGCTGTCTATACGCCTCCTTTGCTACACGGATACCTCTCTTTAGATCGGCTCTAGCTAAGCTGTACAGCGACTTATTTCCACTTCTGAAAGCAGTATTTCTTGCCTTTAGCAACCCCTGAACCTCCCTTGTCATCCAGGGCTTCCTGTTTGGGTAGATCTTTATCCGGCACCTCCGTGTTACATTGTCAGTGCAGAACCTAATATAGTCCAACACTTGCTCAATATGAGTCTATACATCCTGTTGGGCGAATACCTCCCAATCGGTGTCATGAAAACAGTCTTGTAGTTGTTGGGATGCTTCAGCTGGCCATATTGTAATATCCCTCTTTATAGCTGGAATCCGTTTCCTCAATGGAATATATTCAGGAGTCAGGAGCAGGGACACATGATCAGATTGGCCTAGATGTGCCAATGATTCGGCCTTATAGGCCTGTTTGACATTTGTATACAGCCTGTCCAGAGTCTTTTCTCCCCTGGTTGCACACTTTTATGTGTTGATAGAATTTAGGTAGGACCACTTTCAAATCTGCCTGGTTGAAATCCCTGCATACAAGAAATGCAGCCTCGGGGTACTTGCCTTGTTGCCTGCTAATGGCATCATGCAGAAGACCCATTGCCTCATTGATGTTCGCATCAGGTGCAATGTATACTATAGTTATCAGTACTGCTGTAAATTCTCGGGGGATATATATAGGTCTGCATTTAAGCGTCATAAATTCCACAGTTGGGGAGCAATAGCTAGCTATCACAGCGTGGTTTGTGCACCAGCTGTTATTCACGTATGCACACAAACCTCCCCCCCTTCTTTTACCAGAGTCCTCTGTTCTATCATGGCGGAACACTGTATAGCCTGTTAGCTCTATGGCTGAGTCAGGAATAATTGGTGTCAGCCAAGTTTCTGTAAGCAGCAGAAGACAGCATTCACTCAGAGTTTTCTCCGTTGCTATCCACAATTTCCACTCCTCCAGCTTATTCACCAAAGATCTCACATTCGCATAGAAAATGCTGGGAAGCGGTAAGTTATAATGTTGTGTCTTCAACCTTAATTGCCTTAATCGCCTTCCTCCTCTACAGCCTCTCTTCTGTTTACGGTCTCTCCTGTGTCTCTTTACTCCCCAGTTCTTTGAAGTCAAAAAATCTTCCTTGCAGACGCGGAGACGCTCACAATTTGTGCAGCACTCACTCCGTAGCCGAATAGATAACATGTCCTGCCGACTATAAACAAGTCTATTTTGGCAGGACAAAAAAGCCAAATTCTGAGTTGAGGAGCAACCAGCTGCAGCATCTACACGCGCCGCCATGTTAGAGATGGTGTTTCCTTGTGCTGCTCTGGTTCTCCAGAAGCGGCTTAGTCATGCTGGCCACATGACCCGGAAGCTGTACGCCGGCTCCCTCGGCCAATAAAGTGAGATGAGCGCCGCAACCCCAGAGTCGGCCACGACTGGACCTAATGGTCAGGGGTCCCTTTACCTTTACCTTACCATACAGGGCTATAACGAGGAAAGGGGGAGAGGATTTGTATACCACGTTGAGTTCCTTGGACTTTTAGGGTGAGATAAAATGTAAAAAATAAGGACGTCTACCTTTTGTTTTTTATATGCCTGTTGTCTTTGTCCATGGAGTTTTCTTGGCAGGGATACTGGAGTGGCTTGCCGGTTCCTGCTCCAGGTGGATCACGTTTAGTCAAAACTCTCCACTATGACCTGTCCATCTTGGGTGGCCCTGCACAGCATAGCTCATAGCTTCTCTGAGTTGTTCAAGCCCCTTTGCCACAACAAGGCAGTGATCCATGCAGTGGAAGACAGGAGTGCCTGGCGTGCTCTGGTCCATGGGGTCACAAAGAGTCGGAAACGACTAAATGACTAAACAACAACAAACACCTTTTGTTTTGTAGTGCAGCATCTTTGGAAAAGAATTGCAAAGCCTGAAATGTATTGGGGAAAAGCTGGGCTTTTTTTATTTAAAAAATGCCCCTTTGCATTTTTCCTCCTTGTTTCTGTTAGGGATATAGTCTAACCTTTCTAGACTGTTAAAGCATTTCCTTTGTCTAGCCTTATTTTGAATGAGGAGAGATTTAACGTTACCCATGAGAGCACTAGTTTATTTAGGACTTACTGCACCCAGGCATCCCGTACATACATAATTTACTTCAATGGGCTCTGGAAAGACATTGTTACATCTATATTGGTGGCTATGGATGTCTTGCATAATGAACTGCCTTTCTGTGAGACCTCCCACTGCTAAACCATATGGGAAAGCCATGCTGGTTATGATTCCTTGACATCTGTGCTGTCTCTGTGACTCACAAGTTTCATAACTCCTGGTGTATATATCAAGAAAGGAGAGGCTGGTATTGCGTGCAGTGAGGAAGGAAGTGAAGAGGACTTCCACCAACCCATCCCCATCTGTACGATACAAATTAAAGTGGATGGGAATTTTGTCACAGGGACATAAATATGGGGAGAATGGCCAGATGAAGTGGCTGGTGAAATGTAATTCTGATAAGCATATAAGCATGCATATTGGGAAACATAAATTTGTTACAAACTGGTTTGCAGGTGGCTGTTCCTCAGAGAATTAAATTCATCAATTAGAGGCAACATCTGGGTCCAGAAGGAGAAGAAAACCCCAGAACCAAGCAAAACTCTTGAGGAAAGTTGTATGCCACTTACCATAGGATGTAGCCAAATGCTTGAAGATTCAAATGAGATCCAGACAGGTTTTGAAGTAAGTAAACCAACCTACTTTCTGATTTTGGCGAGATTTTTTACTCAGTTTGCTGTGCCCAGTTTTGAAGTGAGTTGCAGAAAGGGTTTGTGTGTGTTGCTCATAGGTATTTAAAGGTGAACCCACATATTTTGTTTGCACTTCCTGAAATATTTTGCAAACCAAAATGCAGGCACCTTTCAAAATTCACACTAATCTCAATTTTGCAATGGAGTTATTCAGCCAAGTGATGTGTACAAAGAATGCATGTGATAGGGTAAAGTGTACATAGAAATGCATTTATTAGTGAAAACAACATACAGAAACGCAGTATAAATTAGGGGAAATTGCTTGCAAAAACATGCATTTTAGGCAAGATTGCATGCAAAGTTGTGTATGTTAGGAGAAATTCACATTAAAACGCTGGTGAATTTTCATGAGGACTTTTTTTTTAATGCAGGCTGATGTAGAAATCTGGAGAATTGAACTTGAGGCTGGAATAATGAGAACTAGAATGAAACTGAATTTGACAGATTTTGCCATCTCTAGTTGCCCATCACTACTCACCTGTGCCTCTAAGTATGGCAGGTTTCTCTGTCAGCCCTGAAAACAGTTTGATGGGTTCCTTCCCCCAGAAAGAAAGAAAGAAAGAAAGAAAGAGGAGAAAAAGACAATTCCTGCAGTGACTCCAGAGTAAATTGTGTATGGGGTAATCTGGGACTGAAAGGAAGCTGAGAGACTATTTCATCTGCAGACATATCTGAAACATGAAAGGGTTTGAAAGGCGCAATAAGAAGAGTTTCCATTAGGCTGTCAAAAGATAGTAATAATGGTTTTATTATCGGAAGACGTAGGGGTCTAATGATATGAACTCATTTTTATACTTTCCCCCACCTTTACGGTGATAGTTTTTGTTCCCTTGTTTAGTTTTTAAAAGGATACTATTCTTACATATCTCATATAAATATCCCACAGTGGATTAGTTGCCTTACATGTCAAAAATGGTACCTGGGCAAAAGACATCCAACTCCCTTCCTGGTCCTAACTGAATGATCGGTAAAACAAGTACGTGTATAAGCTCAGGACTAGATGCAAGGAAGAAAATAGCAGGTTTACTGTGCTGGTCCCGGGGGGTAGGTTACTGTTACCGTAGTCAAAGTTCAGTCCTAAGTCACTAGCCTGGAGATAGTCCACAAAGTGCGAGGTGAGGTCCGAAACAGGGAGCCGGGCGGGGACAGGAACACTCGAAGATCAGAAGCAGGTAGCCGGGCGGGGAACAGGAACACTGGAGGAACAGGACTGGATGCTGGCCAAAACAGCTCTTCAATGACGACGTTGCTCCCGCAACCTGGGACCGGGCTGACTGCCCTTTATCTTCTCTAAGGCCAGGGGCGGTCCCGGCCCCCAGGAGCCCCGCCTCTCCTGGCCTTAAGGCGAGCACTCCTCCTGGGAGAAACCAGTTCCCTTCGCCTCTCTGCCCTAAGACTCTGCAGTTCAGGAGAGGCCGAAGGGTTACTGGGCCCCGGGGAAGGCTCACCTGTAGACACTGAGTCCTCAAGCACCTCTGGGGCCAGAATGGTTTCACCTGGTGCCTGCTCCTGAGGATCTGGCACAGGTGCAGGCTCCTCAGAATCTAGGCCTTGCCCCAGTTCAGCCGGCCCTGGAGGCGGGGACTCCTGTGCCGGCTGGGATTGCTCCGGTTCACTCTCAGAATCGGAATCCCAGGCCATCACACCATCCCCCCTCCCAGGCCCCCCCCTTAATCGAGGGTCTGGACCCGGCTTGCTGGGGTACGCCGCATGGAACTCTCGGAGGCAGGCAGGCGCGTGGACGTTGGCCGCTGGTTCCCAGGAACGGTCCTCCGGCCCATACCCCTTCCAGTCAATGAGATACTGCAGCTTTCCCCTGCGGTATCGGGAGTCCAGAATGCGTTCCACCTCGTACTCAGGCTCTCCCTGAACCAAAACTGGCTGCGGTCGGGGACGGTCCGGGTGGAACTCGTCGGGTGGGGCCACCGGACTCAGAAGGGACCTGTGGAATACCGGGTGAACCTTCAGGGTTGCGGGCAACTGGAGACGGAATGCCACAGGCGAGACCTGGTTCACGATAGGGAACGGGCCGGTGAAACGGGCGTCCAGCTTCCGCGAAGGTCGAGAAGGGTGGAGGTGGCGAGTGGAGAGCCATACCAGGTCACCGACATGGAGTTCCGGCCCCACCTGGCGGTGGCGGTCGGCCTGGACCTTGTACGCCTCCTTGGCCTGGCGCAGCTGCTCCATCAACAGCTGTTGCTGGGACTGGAGCTCCTGAAGCCACTCTGTCACCGCAGGGACCGCAGATGCCGGCAGCACATCCGGAAACAACCGTGGATGAAAACCGTAACTGGCCTGGAACGGGGTCTGCTGGGTGGATGCATTCACCGCATTGTTGTAAGCGAACTCCGCCAATGCTAGGTGGTCGACCCAGTCATCCTGCTGGTAGCTGCAGTAGCACCGGAGGTACTGTTCCAGCACCGCGTTCGCCCGTTCCGTCTGGCCATCAGTCTGTGGGTGGTAGGCAGATGAGAGACAGACCTCTGTTCCGAGGGCCTGGTGCAAAGCACGCCAAAACCGGGACGTGAACTGAACGCCACGGTCGGACACCACACGCTCAGGTAGGCCATGCAGGCGGAAGACATGCTGAAGGTACAGCTGAGCGGTTTCCTTAGCTGAGGGTACGGATGGGCAGGGGGCACAGTGCACCATCTTCGTGAAATGGTCAGAGAAAACTAGAAGGCAGGTGCAGCCACGAGACGGGGGTAGCTCCACTACAAAGTCCAGAGAAACCGTGTGCCAAGGACGTGGTGGAACCGGCAACGGCTGAAGAAGGCCGGGGGGTCGCCCGGTAGGCCCCTTGGCCCGCCGGCAGACATCACAACCAGCGACGTAGCGAGCCACGTCAGCCTTCAGACGGGGCCACCAAAACTCAAGGCTTACCAGATGGGTGGTCCGATACCGCCCAAAGTGCCCTGCTGCTGGAGCATCATGGGTCATCCGGAGAACCTCAGCCCGCAGCGGCCCTGGCGGGATGTACAGGCGCCCGTGGTGCAGCAGAAGGCCCTGATGCAGGACCAGCCCCGGGTACTGAGGGCATGACCCTTCGGCCAGTTCCTGGAGTCGTTCCTGGGCCCAAGCGTCGACCCGCTGCTGTTCCCGCACCCGAGCCTGCAGTGGCTCAGCCTCCTGGGTGGCCAGGAATGCAGCCGGTGGTAGGATCGTGGTGGGTACTGCCTGCTGTACCGTGTCTGTGTTGTCTTCAGGTTTCCGGGACAGGGCATCCGCCTTCTGGTTTTGGGAGCTAGGGATGTAGCGGATCCGGAACTGGAACCGGGAAAAGAACAACGCCCACCGGATCTGCCTTTGGTTCAGCTTGCGGGTGGTCTGGAGGTACTCCAGGTTCCGGTGGTCGGTTCTCACCTCCACCGGGTGTCGTGCCCCCTCAAGATGGTGGCGCCAGACCTCAAAAGCCACCTTGATGGCCAGTAGTTCCCGCTCCCATACAGTATAGTTACGCTCCGCCGGCAGGAGCTGGCGGGAATAAAAGGCGCAGGGTAAGAGTGGCGCATCAGGTCCGTACTGCTGAGACAAGACGGCACCGAGAGCCGTACTGGAGGCGTCAGTCTCTACCACAAAGGGTCGAGAAGGATCCGGATGTTGCAAGATCGGCGCTCTCTGGAAACAGGCCTTCAACCCCTGAAACGCCTCCTCTGCCTCGCTGTCCCAGGAAAACGGCGTCTTGGGGCGCAGTAGCCGGGTCAATGGGGTAGTGCGACGAGCGTAACCCGCAATGAAGGTCCGGTAATAGTTGGCGAACCCCAGGAAACGCTGTAGGTCCTTGCGGTTCCGAGGTGCCGCCCATTCCCGAACCGCTGCCACCTTCCCAGGATCCATCTGCACCCCATCTGGAGAGAGTCGGTGACCCAGAAAATCCACTGTCTGCTGATGGAACTCGCACTTGCTGAGCTTCGCATACAGGCGGTGCTCCCGCAAGCGCTGCAGCACGGTCCGGACATGACCATCGTGGCGAGCCGGGTCACGGGAGAAAATCAAAATGTCATCCAGGTACACCACCACGTACTTGTCCAGCAAGTCCTGGAACACGTGGTTGATGTACCGTTGGAACACAGCGGGCGCGTTGCACAATCCGAAGGGCATAACCAGGTATTCGAACTGCCCGTACCGGGTCCCGAATGCTGTCTTCCACTCATCCCCGGCTCGGATCCTAATTAAATTGTAGGCCCCCCGGAGGTCAAGCTTGGTGAACATCTGCGCCCCTTGCACCCGCTCCAGCAACTCCGAAATAAGGGGCAAGGGGTACCGGTCCGGGATGGTAATTTTGTTCAGGGCCCGGTAATCATGGCAAAGGCGAAGCTCCCCACATTTCTTCTTAACGAAGAGTACTGGCGCAGCGGTGGGTGAGGTAGAAGGCCTAATGAACCCACGCTCCAGGTTCTTGCGCAGGAAGTCCTGCAAAGCTTCGCGCTCTGGCTCTGTTAGAGAGTATAAGCGACTCACCGGCAGGGGCGCTCCGGGCTGGAGGTCTATGCCGCAGTCAAAAGACCGATGCGGCGGCAGCTGGTCTGCCCCCCGTTCCTCGAACACGTCTTGGTAGTCCCGGTACACGGCTGGGAGCGTGGGTGCTGCCTCCTCAGTGGGTGCGGCCGCTAGCATCTCGGACCGAGCATGGGGGCATGGGTCTGGGAAGTGCACAGTCCGATTAACCCAGTCAATCTGAACATTGTGAGCCTCCAACCAGTCCATACCAAGCACCAGGGGGAACCGGGGCATGGAGGCAATGTCCAAAGTTCGCACCTCCCGGTGCTGCTGGAGACACAGGACCAAGGGCTGGGTCTCCCGAGTGACGGCACCCGAACGCAGGAGCCGTCCGTCGATTGCCTCCACCTGTACCGGTTCTGGCTTGTTCTGAAGTGGCACCTGATGATGAGCGGCAAAGGCAGCGTCCATATAGGAGCGGGTTGCCCCCGAATCTACCAGAGCGTGGGTAAGAATCCAGGGCCCACCTGGAGGGTAGAGACGCACTGGAACCATGAGATGTCGCAACTCCCCTGGTGAGGGCCCCTCTTGCATGGTTTGGGACCCCACGTTGCTAGGGCCTTCGGCTACAGAGGTTGGTGGTTTTCCTGCGACTGGCATTTTCCTGGGACAGGAACGGGCGTAATGTCCACTCCCACCGCAGTAAAGACACAGGTTTCCCTCCCGACGCCGCGTCTTCTCCGAGGGGGAGAGGCGAGGTCGCACAGCCCCGAGCTGCGTTGGCTCGACTGGCAACTCGGCTGTGGGCGTGGACCTGTTGGGAAGGATGGGCGCTAGGAGCCGGGGGTGCTGGCGGTCCCGGGCCTGGCGACGGTCCTCCAACCGATCGTCTATCTGCAGGCTCCGCTGAATGAGGGCGTCCAGCGTGGTGGGACGCTCCATCATGGCCAACTGGTCCAGTATCTCGTCCGACAGTCCCTCCAGATACTGGTCCCGTAGTGCAGAGTCATTCCAAGACAAGTCTTGTGCCAACAGCCGAAATTCTGTGGCGTAGGCGGCGGCTGTGGACTTGTCCTGTCTCAACTGACGAATCGCCCGATTGGCTTGGCTCTCCTTCAGAGGGTTGCCAAACACAGTCTCTAAGTGGTTACAAAATCCCACATAGTCCGTTAACAAAGGAGAGTCTTGCCGGAGCAGTGGCAAAGCCCACTTGGCCGCCTGGTCCTTTAACAAACTGATCAGAAAGTGCACCTTGGTGCGGTCGTCAGGGAAGTTCCGGGCTCGCCCCTGAATATACAACTTGGCCTGGGCGAAGAACATGGGAAAACTGGCCAGGGTCCCATCAAATTTCTCTGGCAAAGCCACTGGGTACTTGCCTGGAGCTGGGGCGTTGGCCCCATGATCTGTAAAGGTTTCCAACCGTTGCTGAAGCGCCGCAACCACATCGCTTAACTGCTGAACGGTGTGGGTCAAGGCCTGGTTCTCCTGGGCCAATGCCACCAGCGCAGCTGCCTGGTCAACCATGGCCTCTGGCTGTTCCCGAACGCACCCCAACGAAGGGGGAGTGCGGGAGAGGCGGGAGCAAACTGTGCTGGTCCCGGGGGGTAGGTTACTGTTACCGTAGTCAAAGTTCAGTCCTAAGTCACTAGCCTGGAGATAGTCCACAAAGTGCGAGGTGAGGTCCGAAACAGGGAGCCGGGCGGGGACAGGAACACTCGAAGATCAGAAGCAGGTAGCCGGGCGGGGAACAGGAACACTGGAGGAACAGGACTGGATGCTGGCCAAAACAGCTCTTCAATGACGACGTTGCTCCCGCAACCTGGGACCGGGCTGACTGCCCTTTATCTTCTCTAAGGCCAGGGGCGGTCCCGGCCCCCAGGAGCCCCGCCTCTCCTGGCCTTAAGGCGAGCACTCCTCCTGGGAGAAACCAGTTCCCTTCGCCTCTCTGCCCTAAGCCTCTGCAGTTCAGGAGAGGCCGAAGGGTTACTGGGCCCCGGGGAAGGCTCACCTGTAGACACTGAGTCCTCAAGCACCTCTGGGGCCAGAATGGTTTCACCTGGTGCCTGCTCCTGAGGATCTGGCACAGGTGCAGGCTCCTCAGAATCTAGGCCTTGCCCCAGTTCAGCCGGCCCTGGAGGCGGGGACTCCTGTGCCGGCTGGGATTGCTCCGGTTCACTCTCAGAATCGGAATCCCAGGCCATCACATTTACTCTTAGGGTGATGGCTTGGTTCATTTGCCAAAGGTCTCATGTAAATGCCTCTGCAGACCGTGAGTCTGGCTGTCTTGCCCATGGCGTGACAACACTTATGTGAGGGTACCATTTGAGAAGATGAGCTCCTCTGTTGGTATCAGGGATGAGGAACCTGTGGCCCTCCAGATGTTCTTGAACTATAGCCAGTGGAGGATGATCCATTAGGGCCACCAGGGTTCAGTCCTACCAAGTGAAATGGCTGGCAATTTGCTTAAAAACCTCCCCCCACCAAATCTCAAAACCACACCCTTTCCTTTTCTACATCCTTCCACAATTCATTTCCATGTCCTCCAACATTCCTCTGATGAAAATGGGGGTGTCCTATTCGACAATAATGATAATAATTTATACCCCACCCATCTGATTGTGTTCTCCCAGCCACTCTGGGAGGCTTCCAACATATATAAAACATTACAAAGCACCAAACATTAAAAACTTCCCTATGCAGAACTGCTGTCAGGTGTCTTCTAAAGGTTGTATTGTTACTTATCGCCTTGGCTCAGGGGTTGCAATAACTCCATACCCTCCAACATTTCTCTGATAAAAAAAGGACACCCTAAGGAAAAGCAGGGGATTCTGGGATCAATTCAGAAACTGGGACAGCTTCTGTAAATCCCTGGAAAATAGGGATACTTGGAGGGTCTGCATTTCAAAGTAGTCCTGGATACTTTTCTGTTAATCTTCCATCCCCTGACCAACCACCTGTCTTCACCACTCAGCCAATCTCAATCCCAAACTATTAATGTGTCCAGAGGCCTCACTCATATGTCTCCAGGCAGAACAGCCAATTTTAATCTTACCAGGGCAAATAGTCATTTGCCTTGGTTGTGCAGTTTTGCCCCCCTTCCTCTTTTCATTACCTCAAGCCAGCCAAAAACTGTGCTATCTTTTGGGGAAACCTAGGAACTTTCTGAGCATGCTCAGAGATGTTTCCTCCAAACAGCTTGAAGCACACTCTTTGGAGGCTGCTAGGGGAAGGGAGTAGTTGTTAGTTTGAGCAGGTTCCCCCCCCCCCATTAATGTTTGCTAACACACACACAGAGGAAGAGCAACAGTGAGTCTCTTTCTATAATAAACATGTATCTATGTTTTACTTCTTGAACTATTTGCATTTGTTATTGTGAATGGGCTGGGAGATGCAGGTGCTATAGGAGGATTGGAATGAGAAATGGTGGACTGTGGATCAGTGGTGTAGCATGGGTTGCCAGTGGTCGGGACCACAAGGTGGAGTGGGTGGGAGGGAAACAGTTCTGCCCTCTACCCCAGAGACAATCTGGAGGGTTGTGTGTGAGGGGAGGGAGGAAAAGACCCCTTTCAGTAGCAGAAGTCCTTATGCAGGCTTTTGCTGGCAAGACCAGTAAGGTGAATCTGGCCCCAAGAATTAAATGTACTTGATACAGTTCCTGGGACACAAACAGCTATCCTTGCAGTGAAATAACTTTTCAGACAATGAATGCATTCGGCTGCATTACTAATCTTTATTTATGCAGTTAGATTTCATTTCCTCAGACATAACTGCCATTTGAATTAATCTCATTTAAGTCCCTGTTTTAGCTGCATATCTCACAGATGCCTGTTTAGTATTAAAGATAGCAAGCTAAAATGGAAACAATTTGAAACACAGCTCCAAAGAGGGCATTTTATTAGAAAATAGTCTGAAACATACTAACAGGGAAAGTAACCAAAACCATAGTCTCTCAGGCTGTTGTTATAAGCTTTGGGTCTTAGCACAACTAGGCAGAGGGAAACCGCATCTCTCATGTTAAGCTAATTCTAATTTGTGTATGTATGAGTGTGTTGTGTGAAGACTAATCCCACACCTTCATCCAATATGAATAGACCCCAGTATGCTATTCACAGGCTGACTGTCAAATGACAGTCAGATCCACCAAGTTATCCTTGCTGTTTAACCTTTGCGGAGGAGCAGGGCAAACTCAGTTATCTTCAATCCAATATCCTGAAAGTGCAGGCGGAGGAGAAGCTGCCTTCTGCAACAAAGGATCATTGGTCCTTTGGCTTCATCTCCAGCAGTGGGGCACCTCTGGACTGCAGACCCAACTAGCGACTCATCTGTGACATCAGGTATGGGAAAAGGTAAAGGCGTGGTTGGGATCATCTGCACTAGGGAACTCCCCATTGAAAACTGTGTAGTGCAGCCAGTGGGGTCTTGCTTTCAGTGCTGATCAGCTGATGGGGCTGAGAGCAATCCCCTTTGAAATCCAGTTGCTGCCACAGTTAGACTCCATCTGTCTGCCAACGCACATTTCCCACCTGCCAGCATGCAGAGGGAAAAATCATACCATCACAGAATCGTAGAGTTGGAAGGGATCCCAAGGATCATCAAGTCCAACCCTCTGCATTGCAGGAATCTCAGCTAAAGCAGCCATGACAGATGACAAATGTGTTTTCAGGTGCAGTTTTAACTCCATACTGCACCTACAAATGGACTTCAAAGCAGCTCTGTCACAGTAATCATCGGCTGATGGATGCCGAGAATGAGCCCCTTTGAAATGGTCATCTGGTGTCATAATGGTGATTGACAGGTGGGTGGCCTCACCCACTTATCACTGTTGATCCACAGGAGTTGGGCAGTGGAAGGATCCAGATCCAGTTCTGCATCCCTGATTTACACAGACTGGCTCTCCAGGGTCTCAGGAAAAGGTCTTTCCCACTCCTACCTGAAGGTGTTTGTGTGTGATGGCCTGGGAATCTGATTCAGAGGCTGAACTGGAGGAATCCCAGCCTGCACAGGAGTCCCTGCCTCCAGGGCCGGCTGAGCCGGGGCAGGGCCTTGAATCTGAAGGGCCTGCACCTGTGCCAGATCCTCAGGAGCAGACATCAGATGAATCCACTCTGGCTCCGGAGGTGATTGAGGACCCATTGCCTGCAGGTGCGCCTCTCCCAGCCCTGTCAGGGAAAGGTGAAGCTGCCCCTGGATCCAGTAACCCTCCAGCCTCTCCTGAGCTGCAGAGGCTCAGGGCAGAGAGGCAGAGGGAACTAGGTTCTCTCAGGAGGAGTGCTCTCCTTAAGGCCAGGAGAGGCGAGTCACCTGTGGGCCGGGACCGCCCTAGGCCCCAGAGGAGTCAGCCCAGTCCCAGGTTGTGGGAGCAACGACATTGGAAACCTGTTTCTGCCAGCACCCAGACCTGTTTTTCCGGAGTTCCTGACCACGCCTGGCTTCTTGCTTTGGACCCCGCTTCGCCCTTGGTGGACAGTCTCCAGTCCCTCGGTCCAGGACCGGACTCTGACCGCGCCTCACAGTAACCCCCCCCCCCGGAACCAGCACATTGTGTCTGAACCCAGGATTTTTTGTGTGCATTCTGCTTCTGAGCTATGATACAGCCCACCCCATATGGACACTCACCTTTGAAACAGAGGCAAGCAGGCTCTTTTGTGGGAGCTTGACACTCTTTGCAGAGGGGACGGGACAGGACAGGGGCTACTTAAAGAGGATAAATTGCATTCAAGCATGGTTCATAGCTGAAATATTTCGTGGTGGAGATGCTTCAGGAACGGTCCATCCTTGATTCTCACTCTTTAGTTCTCGGGAAGGGATTCACCTTGCCCATTTCTGCACACATCTCCACTTGTCTGTGTCAAATTAAAAAAATTCTCTTCGTGTTCCTTCCCTTGATGTGGGATTTAGGGACTGGATTACCCGCAAGTGCTGATATTCGCATTGCACCAACGAGAGAAAAAGATGAGTCTGCTTTTCTTTCCAATCCCTTGGCCAAAGAATATGTAAGAAGGTCAGAATCAGTGAGAATCGCAACAGCGTTGCCTTCCAGGCACAGGAGCTGTTTCAGATGCCATGTTTGTACTTAGAAACATATTTCTGAGCACCAAATGCATGTACACACTGTTGTTTATGCACTTGTATGTAACTTGTGAGTTTTGCTTACAATATATACCTGCTAGAAAAATGCAACCTGTGCTGCTGATAGACTCATGCAACACGTTGGCGACTAATATACACACAATAATTACCAAAATAATTATACATGCTTCATCAATCTTCTGAGAAAAATACAAAGTCTTGTGCAAAGCCACAGAAACTTGCAAACTACCCAGTCTAAGATGAACTTATAATGTCTGATTTCAATGGATTTTTCAAATGCTTAACTCAGTCTTTTGTTTTCTTTATCTTTTTTATGTAAGTTCATGAAGATACCAACAAGAGGTAAGTTTGGTGTTGCTCACAATACTGAGAGATGCTAGTGAAGTTGTAGATGGATGTTAATGAAGTTGCAGACAGGGTGCCGACGTTTCACACCTGTTTTGCCCTGGCAGTCCAAGTAATCAAGAGGCCGCTGTTCACCCCCGATGGGGCCCTTTTACTGGGGCTTGCAGGTAGCACACTCCCAAAGTACGGTAGTTTTCCGGGCTTCTTCAGTGGTCTAATCTCAAAGCCTTGATAAGTATATTGATATTCAATTTCATAGAGAATACTATTTCTTGGTTTAAGCTTAAGAGACTGATTTGCTTGTGTGTATATTAGTCACCAACATGTTGCATGAGTCGTACTACAATATATACCTGGTCAGGTGCCCAGAAGGGACTTTTTATAAAAAGCACAATAAATATTAGCAAAAGAGGATCAGTGGAAGAGGTTGATCGGCATGCTCACTTTTTTCTCTATGTGTGGCATGTTGAACTCTGTGGGTGAGGGTGAATGCTGATGCCAGCTGTTTTGGAGCTGAGTAGATTATGAGGTTTTGCTGCATAATTTTAATAAATTAAATGCAAGCAATGCCTCTTGTTGCATTTCAAGGTGCTGCAAGAGTGGACCAGTGGTTTTAAGAGTGAAACGTGACTGTCCAAATCAATAGGGCCAGCTCAAGACATTTTGCACCCTGAGGCTGAATAGCAAATGAACCTTCTACCTCGGATCAAGGCGCATTGTACCCAAATCTGACTAATTTATTCTGGTGCCCAAGGCAGGAAATTCCACAAGTGCCTCTCTGGGGAGTAATAAATAAATAAAAACAAGTGAAATAACAAGCATGTTGCTGCCCTTTCAAATTCAGCTGCTTGAGGCAGCTGCCTCATTCTGCCTAATGGCTCAGCCAGCCCTGCAAATCAATTTGATTGGCTCAGAATAAGCCGAGCAGTTTCCTCATTGGGAATGGGAAATAGCTTATTCTGTTGTGAGCCTATTCTAATGAAGTTTGGAGATCATATTCGTTACTACAGATCACCCTGATATTCAGTTTTTTAAATGACTGCTAGCACTGAATGTGCATTTTATTACCTCAGTGGTGTCCCAGGAAACAGGACTGGTCTACAGTACTGTATTTCTCTGTCTATAAGACGCCCCCATGTATGAGACACCCCCTATTTTTTGGGACTCCGATTTAAGAAAATAGGGGGATATCTATCCATGTATAAGACACCCCCAAATTTTGGACATTATTTTTTAAGGGGAAAAATCTAGTCTTATATGCAGTATTTTGGAGCATAAGGTAGAATCTCCAAATGCCCTCTCAAAACATGCTCATGTAGCAATTAAGTAACAATTTCTTGCCCCTTAATGATGTTCAGAAAAGGCTCCCAAAAATGTTGCCAAAAAGAACAAGAACAAGAGTCAAAGATGATACAACAACAATTCACAAAATGGTGTGGTTGTGGCCAGGGACAGTTTTTACTAATGATGCCATAGGTATGGAGGGAGGACCCTGACAATTTAAGTTTCTACCAGTTTCTCATTTTTTCATTCTTGCATTCCTGTCTCCACATACTATTTTTTTGGCAAGCAATTTCTCCTAATATACATGTTTTTAATAGACATCATTTGGTTGGAGAAAAGTGCAAATTTTGAAATAGAGTTGGGTTTCAGCTTGCATTTTTATAGAATGTGCACTTCCATCAATAATGCTCAAACTGAATTGAATTCACCACATTCCCTGGTTACAGGTACTATTTGGATACCTGCGACAGTTGGCACAGACTAGATTTCTTGGGTCCAATTCTCTGTATGTAGATTGAACCCCCTGCTTCCCCTACCGGCCTGCTGCTCACATACATATGTTTACTTTGCCTAACCTACATCACAGAGCTGTTGTGTATTTTCTTCCCCTCCCATTTCATCTTCACAACAACAAGCAACACATTTTGCCATCCTGGATAAATGAAAAGTATCCTTGTGTTAAAGCACAGTCTATAGGAATCGTACATTGACAAAGCTATAAGGTCTTTTTGCCAGTTCATTTTGTGTTTTATATTGTTCTCTTACAGTTACTGTATAGTAATAAACAACAGCCCAGAGATGACAAGCCAACGAGTTGTGGCTGTGTAGGGGGTCATGGAAAATCAGAGGAGGGTGACTGCAATGTCACCCTTTATCTCAGTAAGAAGGAAGCCTAGTTTATTTCAAGGGAGTTACTTCCAGGTAAAACATACCAGAGGCAGCCAATTCTGTTTTATGTTGTAAAGGCAGCACTCTTGGGGAGCGAATGAAATAATGTAGGTGGAATGTGCCTATACAAATATACCTGTCAGCACACAGCTTGGACTATACTCCTTAAACCAGGGTCAGGCTAGGAGCAAGAATGAGTTCCCCCCTGTCCTCCCCCCCCCCCCCGCTGCTATGGGAGCTCTCCCCCTGCACCCCAAATCCCAGCTTGCGGTTGTCAGCATTGCTTATTCTGATTGCTTAGGAGCAGTGATTAAGTGTGTGTGGTTTTTTTTAAAATCAAAAGCAGTTTCTCTGTATCTGCAGCCTTCAAATTGTTGCCCCAGTCTTTACTTCCCAACTTTCTTTTAAAAATGGCCCTATTGGCCTACTTAAAAAGAAAGCAAGCTGAGAGTCTGGGAGCCTTTCTGGTTTGGGGTTAACCCCTGTATCTTGCTTGGCACTTTCCACACAATGGAGACACTAACTGGAGAAAGAACCACTTTTTGCTCTGAGACCAAATGTTTCTGAGTAAATGCTAGGCTAATGTGTTATCCACAACACAGAAGCTGTGCTTGAGGGACGACATCTGAAACCTCCATAATAACAGAGTGAAACCAGCCCATTTATTGCATGGCAAAGGGATTGTTTGTAAAAGCTATAGCTTTATCTAAACCTTCCTAACTCTTGAACCTCTTTAGCTACAAAACCATTTCCCCTTTTGACTTCTGCTGCTCTTTGTTATGCTAGGCTACCTCGGCTTATTTTGGTGACGAAAAGAGTTTTATAATAGTAGAGTGGAATAACCTGTTTCAGGCAGTATCATGAGACGGAAGCAGATGGAAGCAGGCTTTGGTGTCTGAATGGTGCTACAAGATTTTAAGTGATGGTGTGTGTGTGTGTGTGTGTGTGTGAGAGAGAGAGAGAGAGAGAGAGAGAGAGAGAGAGAGAGAGAGAGAGTGTTGGGAAGATAGTGATCACATCTGGGCTCCATTTGAAGTGACAAAATGCCTTAAATTGGGCCTATGTAAACTGGCTATTTCTAGATGGAAGAAAATATTTCAAATATTTCAAATATTCCATTCTGTTGCGGGGACAAAGCCCTCAGTTGTCAAACATCAGGACCGTACATTTATCAGCATGGCTGCTTTAGTGACTTTTACTGCAAAGCTCATTCTGTTTGAATGGTAAGAAATTAGGTTTCATCACTTGTGATGGCTCGAAAGCTTTTATATCTCATTTAATTGAGGAGAGATTGAGTGATGAGGACTGCAGACGGATCTGAAAACAACCTAATTGCAAAATCCATTGTCCCTGACTTTCATCAGAGAGCTGCAATATTTGGCAGTATCTCACTTTAAATCTGCAAGAAATGGAGCTTGTGCTGGTGCCCCTTCCCCCCTCCAATATTCTACAGGAATGTTTTGTATTCTTCTTGACTATGTACTTGGAACACACAGTATTTCATGGAACTGGTCCAAAGTAATCAGAGAACTGACAATTTGAGACGTAAATTGAATTTTGCCTATCTTAATTTCTTATGTAATTTGGCGTCAGTAACAACTAGGATGGCAGAGAGGCACAAGGCTTGTGAAATTAAAATATATAATGTTTCTTCTGGAATGGAAGATGGAACATATTTTCGTTTTCTACCTCCACCCTAGACACTACTTAATTTATGCTTTCTCTCCGTCCTATTTCCATAGCAGGTAGCTGAATATCTCCTAGAGCGTATAATTTTCTGCTTCTCAGGAATGTATAATTCATGCTGTTTCTTCTCAACTGTTTTCTTATTTTATAAGAGTTTTGAAAACACACACAAAACCCCAGAAGGCTGGAAGGAAGCAATCCTGTGTAAGCTTGCTTTCCATGCCACTGAGCCTTTTTGTTCAGGGAGTGCAACGCAGGCCCAGCTCATTTAGCTCTTCCAGAGGCTGCATCACATAAGTACCCCCCCCCCACGTACACTCGAGGTTGTTTTGCCCCAGCATTTTTGACGACCCTACAATAAATTTTGGGGGGCAAATCTTTCAGCCTGTGTGCTCAGTTATGAAATTGCTCATGTGACACACTGACCTCAGGAACAGCAGAGCAGCAGAAACCAGATACCAACAAAATTGGAAATGAGAAATTCACCAGAAAATTGAAGCCTACAGTAATTATCCTGTGTGCTATACACATCTCAGACAAAAAGACCCAACTATCATGGACTATATGCTGATAAGATTTTTTTATTTTTATTTTTTTAAAACAAGATTAGGAGCTGTGATATTTTTCTTAAAAAAGAGAGAGGTGCCAGAACTCACCATGAATGCCACACTTGTTCTCTTATGATGACAATGGCGCCCAGCTGAGAGGGGCCGGAACTGAGTTCCTGTGTGTACCAGCTAAAAACAAAAGCCCTGATTAGGAGTTTTTGACAAAATATATTATTTACTTATTATGACAGTACATTTATGTATCTCACAATTCCCCCAAGGAGTGCAAGGTGGCAAACAGGGCTACTCTCCCTCTCTGTTCCTAATGTCATAGCAACCCTCACGGTGAGGTGAAATAATTCATTATTTTATTATTTATTCAACTTATACACCGCCCTATACCCAGAGGTCTCAGGGTGGTTCACAACAAGACCACAACATATAAAATCAAACCAAAAGCAATAACCCAATAACCCAATTACTAGTTACTAGTTGAGTTCTAGTTCTAGTTGGGGTTATGAGCACGTGGGGGGGGGGGGGGTTTGAGGTGGAATACACCAGAGAGATGTTGTAGATCGCCATGAGGAATATAGCTCAGAAAAGGCCAAATGTAATCCACTTCCACAACAAATTGACACACACACACCCCAGATGGTAATGGCATTCCGTACGTCACAGGAGTGGGTTAAAAGCAGAAGGCATCAAACGCAAACAAGAAAACACAACTATCATGTGAAAGCGATTGGCCTGCGCAACTGTAAACAGACTCGCTTAAACCCTGACGGCATTCTAACAAGAGACATCTGAGGGCTCTCTGGAATCCTGTTATATGCTGTCTAATTTAAGAAGCATGGAGAGAAGGCTCAGGAAGCTCACATTTCCTTGACGCTCCAATTTCAGCGAGGGGTGGGTGGCACCCATAAAATGGGGAGTTCGGTTACGCTGCTGCTCTTCCAGCAGGAAGAAAAAACAAAATGGAAATGGAGCCACAACACCAACTGTCGGCTTGTGTGAAAGGGTCTTGAGGCTCTTTGCGTTGTATGTTTCAGATCTGAAAGCCTCCCTCTCCTGAAGCCACGTAATGCACAGTGCTCTTTATGAACAACCATATAGCTTTTCCATGGATTAGGAGCGCTATGTCTCATTGTCGTATTTATTATCTACACCCGCAATCCCGGTAGTATTAAGTCTAAGCTGTTTGTTTGGGCTATTATTTCCCCCCTCCCTCTGTGCTCAGCTACCTAGGAGAGGAAGTTAAGTGTGCCTTCTGGATTTTATAGATAGCTGCATTTGGGAAATCAATTTCTGACTCTTAAGCAACCGTCATCTTGACTCACTTACCCTCAATGCTATTAAGTTAGGTGAAAGAAGACTGAAGTTCCGACAACGAACCAGGCTCCATGTACTTAACATTATTTATCATGATTCATAAATTGATTTTTTCTGGCCTTACGTATCTAAAAAAAAAAACCAGTTGGGGTTTTAAACTACCATCATATTTTTTTAATATGATGACTAGAAATCTGATTTGCAGCCTCAGAACACACACTCCTGCTAGAAGCCAACACTTTAAAGAACTTGACTTAGGGTTCCTCCCTCCCAAATGTACTTACTTTGTTTATAATCAACCCTTTTCCATACAGTGGTATCTCGGGTTAAGAACTTAATTCGTTCCGGAGCTCCGTTCTTAACCTGAAACTGTTCTTAACCTCAAGCACCACTTTAGCTAAAGGGGCCTCCCGCTGCCACCACGACGCCAGAGCACGATTTCTGTTCTCATCCTGAAGCAAAGTTCTTAACACGAGGTACTATTTCTGGGTTAGCGGAGTCTGTAACCTGAAGCATTTGTAACCTGAAGCACCTGTAACCCGAGGGACCACTGTACTGTGTTTCTTAAAGATTTTCCCTTCCCACTATTTATTTATTGGAGTACATGAATTGTGTGGGTCTAATTCTACAATTAGACTTCCAGGGCAGATTCCTAGAATCGCAGAATTGTAGAGCTGGGAGGGGCCTCGAGGGTCATCTCGTCCAACCCCTTGCAATGCAGGAATCTCAACTAGGTCATACATGACAGATGGCTATCCAACCTCTGCTTAAAAGCCTCCAGGGAAGGAGACTCCGCCACCTCTCATGGGAGTCCGTTCCAATGTCGAACAACTCTCACTGTCAGAAAGTTCTTCCTGATTTTTGTCGGAATCTCCTTTCTTGTAAATTGAAACCATTGATTTGCAAAAGAAAATTAAGTTTGCTCCATCCTCCAGGTGACAGCCCTTAAGATATCTGAAGATGGATGTCATATCTCCTCTCAGTATCCTCTTTTCCAGGCTAAACATACCCACCTACCTCAGCCATTCCCTATAAGGCTTGGTTTTCAGACCCTTGATCATCTTGGTTGATCTCCTCTGCACATGCTTGTCAATATCATTCTTAAATTATGGCACCCAGAACTGGACACAGTATTCCAGGTGTGGTCTGACCAAGCTGGAGTATTACTTCCCTTGACTTGGACACTATACAGTTGATGCAGCCTAGAATAGCACTAGCTTCTTTTTGCTGCTCCATCACACTGTTGACTCATGTGAAGCTTGTGGTCTACTCTGACTCCTAGATCATTTCACATGTACTGCTTGCAATCCTGATGTTCCATACTTATATTTGGTTCTTCCTGCCTAAGTGTAAAACCTTTCATTTGTCCCTATTGACACTCATTGTGTTAGTTTGGGCCCAGTTCTCCCAATCTTTTAAGTCATCTTGAATCCTGATTCTGCCTTCTGCAGCTTTGGCTACCCCTCCCAGTTTGGCATCAATTTTTTAAATATACAGGATTATTGGTTAAGGCTGAAATCTGATGCGGATGTACATAGAAGTAATAAAAATTTAGCGAGACTTGCTTCTGAGTAGGCATGCTTATTTTGTTTCATGTATTTAAATATGTATAAGCCACACTTTCATAAATATACAGCAAGGTGGTGTACATCATACAAAATTACAATAAGAGCAGTAAAACCATCAATAAATACTGGTTGCTGAAAAGAAATTCACTTTGCAAAGGCCTGTCTGAATAACATAGCTTTTAGGAGACAACTGACAGAAGGCAAGAGAGAGGTTGTGGACTCTCCTTCCTTTGAGGTTTTTAAGCAGAGGATGGATGGCTTTTTTCTGGGGGAGGGGGACGAGATGCAGAGGTACACATACCCCTAAACATTTTGTGAATCTAAGTTTGACCTCCTTGAGGGGCAGTTTTTCAATATGAGTAGAAAAATGAAAGAACCCCTAAACATTTTTTTAAAGAAAAAAAGCACTGGATAACTCCATACCATCCAACATTTCTCAAACGAAAGTAGGGACATTATAAGGAAAAGTGGGACATTTGGGGATCATATCAGAATCCAGGGCAGCTTCTCTAAATCACGGATTTCCCTGGAAAATAGGGGCTCTTGGAGGGTCTGGGACCCACTTTATTTCTATCATTGCAAACTGTTTTAAACTGTTCATAACATGTGTTTTCATCATTGTAACCCACCTTGGAACTTTAGGCAGAAGAGCAGGTAAAATAATAATAATAATAATAATAATAATAATAATAATAATAATTTAATTAATTACATATTTTGTGCACTGCCCAGTTTTATGGGCTGTATTAAAATCTCATTTTAAGGAAATTTTATAGAATGCTGCTGTATTATTATTATTATTATTTGTAAGCTGCTTAGAGATGTTGGTCATATTAAGTGGTATGCAACTAAGGGACTGACCCATGAATCGAAAGCCCCTGCTTCAAATCTTGCCTCTGCAGGACGACGCAGAACTTCTTCGGAAAGTTGCTCATTGTCGGCCCCTCCTCTGCATTATGTGGATAATGAAGGCTGTCAGTAATACTCACCTGTCTTGAAAGGCATTTGTAAGGTTAACAGCAAGAGAAGGTATATTAAGGGTCTGAGAACGCTAAATAAATGTGCTAATATTATTATTAATACTACGGCTAATGCTGCAAAGTAAATGGTATTCTTTTCATGAACTCAGCTTAAAAAAGGCCAGTCTGTGAAAAGTGCATGCTAGTGATTTTATTTTATTTTAAACAGAAGACACTTTATAGTAATGAACTCGACAGCGATAGACTGCATTGCCTGGTAACAGCACATAAAAGGGGAAAAGTGTAGGAAAGTCAAGCTTGCTCAAGTGGCAGTCGTTATAAAACCAATCAATTGGACTCTGCTAAAATTGCAATTTGAATGTTTAGTTGGACGGCCACCTGCTGTAACAGCGAATCCCCTGGGCCTATTACTCACATGATTACCTGCCTTCATAGCTGATAAGTCTCCCGTTTCTATGCATAGGCACACCATTAGCTGCTGAGCACCGCTAGAGGGCTCTCTCTGTAATGCTTTCCTAGAAGCACCTCAGCTTTAAGAAGAAAGAGTTTAGGTTTGCTTTTTAACATTAAACCTGCATGGCTCAGACCTGTCCTGTCCTAAGTGACTCTTGGATCTCTGTTGCAGTCATTTAACTTACTCCAAATAGGTTTTTGTAAGCAATATTCTGGCTGCACTGTCTAGTTGCAAAGCTTGGATATAAATTTTTTGATTGTCACACCACTGCTTTCAAGCATCATTTTATACATACATACACACAAATAAGAATAATATAAAACCATGAAGCAGTTTTATGGGATTTTTATGGGATTCTGGGGATTGGATTTCACTTCCTGAGATGGGGGCATCAAGTGTGTTGGTGTATGAATTTAGGAGTTAAAAACTCCCCAGGGCCTATAATGTATATAGCAACTGATTCCACTGTTTTTCTTTCTATACATTTCCTGAAGTTATGGTTTTCTGTGATGTGTCCTATGCCTTATTTTTAGATTCAGAAGAATTGCAGATGGGTTTACCTTGCTTGCATGCACTTCTAAAAATACTGCTTTCCGAGAATGCTGTGTGGCCATTCCTGTATTAGGAAGGTGGTCTCCAAGATCCATGAGGTTCTTCAGCTATCTTTATCCTTTGCCCACCAGGTGCCAACCAAATGTTGCTTACATGCTTAACTTACTGTGCCCTGCCATAGGCCCAGGGGAGTTTTGAAAGTTGACTATCTCACAACCTGCCTTTTCATGGCCAACAACACTACCTGAGGAGTCCAGACATCAATAACTTTTTGAGAAAGTCAAGATCTGTTCAGAAGACAATTTGCTCTACATGTAAGCCAGTTCTGGTCATTCTCAATCATGCGCTCTTGTGGACAAATACAAGCTAAAAGACGAGATCACAGATTCAGCTGGCAGATGTTCCCATAATTATGGTGAAATTCATCTTAGCTAACTCAATCATGGCTAGAGACTCATGCTATATATGCGATTGCCCAGAATATACATTATATATTGCCGAAACCACACATTATATATTGTGAATGCCCACTCAGGGACAGTTAGGACTACTCACATACAGAAGGAAACATCTGTGAGAGCCAATCTAATTATTTACAACTTATAAGAGATAAGCACCCGTCTTCCCTTATCCTCTAGCAATTAGCACAGAGAGCTGATGTCTTCGTACATTACTTTTCCTTTAAAAATAAAAAAAAGACTTGAATATTATAACCGTAAATATTTAAATGTGAGTGTGATGTTTGAAGACTTGCTCATAATGGCAGCCCCTTGACTGGAGAGGCAACAGGTTGTATTCAATGTTAGTCCTACTCAGAGTAGACTCATTGAAATTAATAGACAGCATTAACTTCATTAATTCATTAATTTATGAAATTCATTAATTCATTAATTCATGAAATTCATTAATTTCACCTTCTCTAATGAGAACTTAGTTGGCCTCAACCCTTTGTGAGGAAAGTCCTCGTGGAGATGATCAATTGCTGCTAGCCGTGATGGCTTTGTACAACTCCACTATCAGAGGCAGTGATGCTTCTCTGAATACCAGTTATTGGGAATCACAAGTGGGGACACACTGCGAGAACAGGATGCTGGACTAGATGGGCCATTGGCCTGATCCAGCAATGCTCTTATGTCCCCTGGGTTAAGTAGCGAACTCTGGAAGATCTTATGGCTTCAGCACCAGTTACGGTATTTCATCCCTGAAGCCAGACTTAAGATGCCTTGACTTGTGCCTGCAGAATGCCTTGTTTTTCTTTGTTTTCATTTCCATAGCAGTCACTCTTTATAGGCCCAAGATCTCATGTGCATTAGATACCTGTGGAGACCATGGAAACCAGGACATGACTGGGTAGTTAATTTTAGATCTGAGTCTACATCTGGAATAGCCTGGTTTCTGGGCACGCAAAAGTATTCTGTTTTCTACCTCACACTCTTCTTGTCTCCTCGCTTTTTTTCCTCGCAAGTGACTCCCGCTCCTTGCACCATTTCACAGCATCTTGACACTTCCAGCCCTGATTCCACAACCTAAGCTGCAATGAATAGTAAATGTTGGCTCTGAAATATCATCCTTAGCCACTTGAGGGTTTAGACTCTAATCCATCAAAGTAGTTTTCCGAAAGGCTCAGTGCTAAAGGTCATTTGCAGAACCAGGCTGTGGATTAGCTTTTGTCTAAAACAGTGCCACCAATTTTTCATCTAATAGGGATAGTTAAAGAGATAAAGCAGTAACAGGACAGACGTTTCCAACTCCTTTCTCACTCTCCATAGACATATGGCAGTAGTGATTTTATTCTGGGTTATTTTAAGAACCCCCACAGGTTAGCTGACATTAACTTTCATAGGATTGGGGGGGGGGGAACAGACTCTCATGAACATTATGGGGAAAGCGTGATAGGAATCCGCACTAACCACATTGAATGTACTATACACACAAGTGAGTAAATGCTGGATCTTAAGGATAATTTGCATTAAACACACCCAAACTGCTGGGTATGATGGCAAGCCTGCCACTTACTCCATCATGAAGCAGCAGTGCAGGAGGGGGCACAATTTTCAGAAGAGAAGGAGCGGGGGTGCATGCTTGCTCCTTTCTCTGCCCATTGCTTTCTCCTGGCAATTTGCTGAATTGCTCGCACCCCAGATGTGAGTCTGCTGTGTTAAGTGGAGAAAAATGGCATTTTAAATATCAGCAGAGGTTTGAGTAGGCCAAGCAGAGAGTGACAGTGAGAGGACAATGGGGCTTTAAAAGAATGAAAGAGATTTTGGTAGAACAAACATGGATAAGAGAAACACTGACAGGAAAATGGTGGCAGTAAACAACAGCAGAGGTTTGAGTAGAGCGAGTGGGTGGTGCGCAGAGACACTGAGTGGGAGAAGTGGTAGTTTTGAAAGGCTCTGCAATGTTAGCTTCTGCGTTGAACCATCTCTGCTGTTTCTTCTTGTTAAAACTTGTTATAAAACCACCCTCCGTCCATTCGGACATCTCCCACTACTTTTCACTTTCCGTGTCCTTCCCTTCTAGCTCCCATTTCATAGCCATGGCTGTTTTGCACTCGTCTCTGACGTCATGCAAATCCTGGGTTGTGTGATGAGGCACTACAAATTTTCCAGTGTGGGCTGTGCAATGGCTGCCTTACTTAAGAAAACAAAAAACTAGAAAGTCATCTGAAGATATCAGGAAGCAATCGTTTTCCCAACCATTCCCCTGAAGACTCTAGGATTCATCTGAAAAAGCAAAACAAACCCAAAACAATACACCTAATATGTTCACAAAGGGAAAGATTCAAAAGAATTGTTTTGAAAGAATTACTCCAAAACCACAAGGTGGCAGTGATGTGAACAGGTTGTAAGATGGAGCTTACCTGGTCAGGAAACATACATTATGACTATTGTTATATGAAAAGTTATTTAACCTGAGGATGAAATTCTCTGTTAATATTTACTCCAGTCAGATGGACTTTTGTGTGTGTTTACAAATTCAGGCAGCTACATTGCGTTGGCTGCATTTTATGCAGATTTTAAGGGGTGCTTCATTGGAAAGCAGAAATCTGTTTTTCCACTCAATCCACTTCAGAAGCAACATCATCAAAAGAGGGGCCATTGTCATGTGATGAACAGAGTGCCAGGCTTACAAATAGGAAAATCTAAAGGGACCCAGTCCCAGGGAGGTGTTGTTGGCACTTCTTTGTTTCCAGCTGAACACAGCCATTTGGGTGGCAACCAATGTTGCATAGGAGTTAGAGTGATTCTTCTCTGTGTCAAGTCTGGCCACCCAAACAGCAGTTCATAAATGGGAAAAGGATGTGAGGACTGTGCATTACTCTTGCCTTTTCTATCCCAGCTGGAAAACCTAATTCACGTTGCTGCCTGGCAACGAAAGCTGCTGTCACTAACACTGCTGGTGGTGACTGATATTACCTCTCCGTCTCTCATTCTAAAGGGTAAAGGAGATAAGGTGGCTTATAATCACTAGGGGTCAAGTTTTCACAAGCAGCAGATGGAGTAGTCAATCTGCTCCTTGACTGTACCATTTCAGTTTGCAGGTGGTTACTCACCGGGAAGAGGTATGTCAGGATTCAGTAAGGAGTATAGGATTCTTGGTCCAGGGTTTCCACTCTCACAGATTGCACAGAGTTTTCCTCCTCACTGCCCCACTCAGCTTCCAGGTATTTCACTGAGCTCCAAGGGAGCCTTCCCTAGCTTGGCAGCCATTGGCCCTTAAATGCTTCCTCCCTAGCTAAACCTGCTTCCTGTTTCCTTGCCAGCTGGCCACCCAACTTCCTGATTCCTCCACAGTTTTCTCAAAATTGTGAACAATTTGGCAACAGGGCCATTGTTACTCTGCTAACATCACTGTTGTCATGGGAACAGGTTGAGCAGCTCTTGCTGTGTTTCTTCTCTTTGGCCTGCTCCTAGCCTTGACTCCAGGGCAGAGTTCACATGATTCGTTGCTCCTTTGTACACACACACCCTCCCTGATGCCTGCTCATAGAAAACCAGATGCCAGGGAGAAGGTTGAACTAGAATTCCTTCTCATTGATGTGCTATTTTTTCCTGAGGATTTTGACTAGAACACAGCTGGAGATTCACAGTCTGCAATAATCGAGAGGGCTGGTCCACCCATGAGGCAGGGTGAAGCAACTTCCTCAAGCAGCAGGAGCCACAAGGGTAGCAGATCTAGCCTTCAAGGAATGCATTGCCTGCTGCCACTGTGGTAGCAGCAATGGCTATAGCACACTCCTTAGGAGGCAGGATCTGCTGCCTTCTTGGCAGCCCCATGAATGCCACCTCTATAGCAACCTTTCAGTCTCCTAGGGAGGAAATAACAGGGATTACCCTCTGGGGCCTCCTGGGCTCTGCACCCACCCACGTAATGATTCAGAGTGGCCCCTCCCAAAATGGCCTTTGATTCCCACTTCAACTGTCAATTTGATTCCTTACCCCCTCCATTCCCAATATAGCTCTTTGTCCCTCTCTTGTTCCTGATGTAGATCTTCCCTGGTGGGGAGGGCACCATTTTGTGGTTCGCCCCAGGTGCCAAAATGTCTCGGGCTGGCCCTGAGAATCAAGTGCAACATTATTTCATTCTTATTTTGAGATGGCTAATCCAGTAATGATTTACTTTGTAAAGAAAATGCTTTTCTTCTTTGTGATTTAGGCCCCTGCTTTGCCGGTCTCTCATAAAGCCTGTTATTCTAAGCCAGTATTACAATATCTCATTTTTTTCCTGCCACGCAGCACTCAGTGTAGCACCCAAAGATGAGTTAAATCAAAAGAGCAATTAATTAATTAATATAAATTAATTAATGTACTTCCCAGGGGCCCATCCTTCTAATTACGCTTGCAGCAACATTCTGACCTAGCTAGAAGTTGCTAGACACTTGTCAAAGGCAGCCCCATAAAAGAACACACAGCACAGCAGTCCAGTTTCAAGGTGACTAAAGCAAATACAACCCATGGCCAGATATACCATTGCAAGAGACAACAGTATAGGGATCTATACTGGGCAAAGGCGCTCATTGCCAGGCCTGCCACACTGAGTTGCTAAACTGGGTTAGGGAGCACTCCCCAAACTGAGAACCTGAATCTTCAAGGAGAGTGCAATCCCATCCAAAACAGGCTGAAATCTCTCTCTCCTTGATCTACATTACTTCTCACTGCCTCGGTGTGGATTAAGATTCAGTTTGTTGGCCCATATCCAGTCCATCACTGATTTCAGACACCGATGCAGAACTGCCATAGCCTCCCTGGAACTAGATGGAAAGGAGAGATAGAGCTAAGTGCCATCTGCATTCTCCAGATGATCTCCTCCAGTGATTTCATGTTCAGTAGCATAGAGGGCAAGACAGAGCCATGCAGCCATAAGCCGATACCAATACCGTAACATCTACTGCCTGATTTATTGGTACCCGGCATTTCTAGAAGCAATGTTAATTTTATTGCATCCCTATTGATAGTTTTATTGGGTACTTATTTCCATCCCTGTTATGAGATTGCATTAGAATATGAATGTGTTTTATTTCATCTTTTATTCTTGACAGTGCATTGAGTTTTGATGGGTGGTATAAAATTTTTTAAATAAAGCTGCATCTTGAAAATCTTAATGATCTTTGAGTACAAAAGAATATAATCAAATAATTACCTGTCAAATTTGAAATCCCATTAAAAGCAGGGATTGGTGGTTGTCTCCCACCCCTGTAGTGGATTATTTGATCTTTGCACATGGTCTTCTGCTGTGCTATTTCGAGAGTGTCATATGCATCTTCAAAAGATTCTGTGTTTGCAACCTCGATTCATCCTTGGCCAACTTTTGATATGTTCCTCTGAAAGCTGCTCTGTACTTTTGATTCATTTATTCTGCTACAGGGAAAGTTAGACTTCCACTGAGGAGACTGCTGCTAAGGTGTCTTCTGATGGAAACAGTGGTAAGGGCCTCAACCTGCATGTCTCAAGTACCCAGAATTACAGTAAGACTGGAAACGGAAATTCCTCAATTGTTCAGAGTCTGGGATTGCCATGCAACATGGTTTGTCTGTCTGTCCATCTGTTCACTACGGGTGTGGCTACTTCTTGAGATATCGTCACCAAATTTGGCACAACGATTCCAGTCTGTGTCTGCTTTTGGGTGCTAGGCACTGTTTTGAATCAAGATGACAGACTTGGGTGAAGTCACACATTTTTGGTGTGGCTGGTCCAACCCACAAATTACACTATCCATTTAAACATCACCATATTTTCTGGTTTCTAAAAATTCCTGGACAGTGCTGGGCACTCCCTGCTAGTGAAAGAGTAACAACAGAACACACCAAAGTTTGGAAAGTCACTTATGATTCTGCATGTAGCTAAGTGTCAGAAGTGGCTTGCTACTACCATAGCTTCCCAGTAGGCTGCTTGGCTCTGCCAGTGTGTTTGCACTGCACTGAGCTCCGACCTTGCCCCTCTCCCTCCCATTAAGCAGCAGCCACCCACGTGCCAGGAAGCCAGTGTAATGTTTTGCCCTACCCATTGAGCCACTTATAGCAGAAAAGCAATGGTGGGGGATGTAAAAAGCCCACCCTCTTGAAGCACCCCCTTATTCTTAAATTTCCTATTTTTTTGTGTTTGGGGGCTTGCAGATTTATTTTTTCCCAAGGGGGGGAATTGATTTTCTACATTTCTACAATTAACTTTGTACTCATACTGCCTGAGCCACAGTGCTTATATAGTCATACTGAATTTCCTTCAATGCTACTGCATGCATTTCTCTTTTAATGGCTTTAATTGATCTGCTTTGATCAGAATGCAACTCCTTTAGAATATTAATGGGAAGGCAGCTGATTTTGTTCATGCCACATATATCTATTGCAGTGTTACAGCTGCTTCTCTTTCAGATAGGGATCAAGAAGAAAAAGTCTCACAATAGTTCCTTGATAGGGAAGAGGGCATAAACATATGGTTTGACTCATAGAGTGCTGTTGTGCTCAGGTACTGGGTTTTTGGTTTCCCATAGACATCTGGTTGGCCTCTATGAGAATAGAATGCTGGACTGCAGGGGTCGGCACCCTAAGGCCTATAGGCCACAAGTGGCCCACAGAGGTCGTTTAACTGGCCCACAAGCTGCCCCTCAACCGAGCCACCCGCTCGGCGAGTCCCCCCACACTGTCCTAACCAGTGCAGCGTAGCATGGGGACTTGCTTCCACGGCACCGGAAATCACATCTGCGCATGCACAGATGCCGAAAATTGTGTCTGCGCAGGCGCCGAAAATTGCTGGCACGTGATCTGGCCCACGGAGGGATCTCTGCTGGAGTGAACTGGCCCAGGCAAGGTAAACCTTGCCAACCCCTGAGATTGGCCATTGGCTTCACAGAGTTCCCTGTGTAGAGAGATAGACTGCCAGTCAGCTCTTAGAATTGTAGTTTATTTCATTCATTCAGCCTTTATTGGCATAATTTAGAAAATAAAATCATAAAAGAGAAGGGGGGGGGGGAACCCATCCATAAAACATTGGAAGTCCAGACATGTTAAACACATAAACATTAAAAACTCATTAAGAAAATCAAATATGTTTACAATTTGTCTTTGAAAAGCTCAAGAAAACATCATGAAACAATTTCAGTAGTTTTGGGAATATCATGCCAGGGCGCTCCCACTGCTGGCTTTTGAATCTGTGTAGTTCTGGAATAGAGATCTCCTAACAACTCTCAGCATCCATAACATGCCATAGCTGCCATAATTCTTCGGGGCAAGACATGACTGTTGACAGTGGTATCACAAGGCTTTAAATGTATGGTGTGATGCTGGCCTCTGTGCAGTGGCGTAGCATTGTTTGCTGGTGCCCAGGGCATGGGCATACGCTCAGCAGGGCACAGAGGATGAATGGAACCTGCCGTGTTTCCTTTGCCACTGATGCTGCCAAATGGGCACATGCAAGCTGGGCGGGGAGGGGGCATGGAGGGTGAATGGAGCCCATCGTGCCAGCCCAGTCATTGCCACGGGAGCCAAGTGGAGCTGTGCTGCACCACCTACCTGCCTGCCTGCCTGCCTACCTATGCATGGGGGTGCCCCACTGGCCGATGCAGCCCCCAGCAGGTGAGTCCCCCTGATGCACCGGGCTGGGCCACAGTGGGGTCACCCCTTTCCCGCCTCCCTTTGTCTGCACCCACTCACCATCTGAGCGAGGAGTGAGCGAGCGCTGGCCATTCAGCAAGGGGGGCAGGGACATGGCAGTGAGGCCAGGCTGGGCTCTGGGGCCCAGAGACCCCTGGTGGCAAGTAGGGTGGGAGAGGGATCCCTGGGTGAGGCTGCCTGGTTTGTGCCCGATCAAAACTGTGCACCTGGGGCAACAGCCCCCCTGGCCCTCCCTACACTGTGTCCCTGCCTCTGAGTATGCACACAAATCTCCCTATGTGGGGAAGGGAAAAAGAACTGCAAACTAACATTTGGGATAAGTACATAGCCTATGGGGCGACAAGAAGATCTGCAGTGGGGAGCAGACCTGTCATCCCCATTAGAGGGTTCCCAGATGGAAGCTCTTTCCTGTTCTCCATAAAAGTGATGTTGTAAGGATTGCAAAGTGGTTAATTGTGGTGTTTGGCTTTTAAGAGACACGTTCAGACCAAGATATCTCTTTTAGGCTATTAGGCAGGCCAGTTGATGCTGCCTGCAATTTAGCAGTCAAGTCAGACATCCTGAATAAGATGCTGTCGGCCATGATGATGGCTGTGGTAAAATTATAGTAATTTTATGCTAATTGAGGATTTGGGTTCAAAGCAGCTGTTTGCGATAAATCAGTGGCAACTTGCTGGACAGCGCAGCATGGAAACAAGACACTGGCAATGGGCATCTGTCAAAGAGGGACCGGTGGATGAGACTGAGTTTGCCAAACATTTACAGTGACAACAATCATTTCTAGGCTTTGGCTGAACCTAAAACAAAAGCAGATGAAATATCAAAGTCATGCCTCTCCCACCACTGCCAAACTAATTATATGTGTATTAGATGTCAGAAAGTAAGTCTCATTGAGATCTGCATGTTCAGGATCAGGAAGTCAGGTGGTTAACTGCAATCACAGAATCACAATCTCATTTGAAGGTCAGCAACCCATCCGTTTAATGAGAACTGGATCGGCAGGAGTGAGACGGCAATTAAAGCTTCCCTAAGTCTGCAATTCTGCAGTTTGCACCTTAAACTTCTTAGTTCTTTCAGCCAAAGCTGAGGGTGTACAGTATTTCACGGCTATTTCCTTCTCCCACTTCTCAGAAATTCTGCAGAAAATTCAATGGGAGACTCTGACTCCTATTAAACCCAGTCAGCCAAGCCAATGGTCCAGGATGATGGAGACTGTAGTTGGGTATGTGAAGGAGAAACTCAATTCAGCTTGCGTTTAAAGGCAAATGTAACAAATTAGCGCTTTTGGAAAAGCGATGTGGAAATGTGGAGAACCGAAGCTAAGAATGGAAAAATGAGAAACTGGGAGAACCCCAAACAGACATATTCACCTGTCATTAGCTGTGGTCCAGCAACATCAGAAGGGCCACAGGCCCCTGTCTTTAACTGCTGATCCCCGTAAGGGACAGTTGCATATTCCTGCATTGCAGGGGGTTGGACTAGATGTTCCTCAGGGTCTCTTCCAGCTCTATGCTTCTGTGTAAAGAGGAATTCCAGCAGATGCTTTGAACTTTAGTCCTCCTTTTCCTATGGAGGTCCAGCTCCAAGGCCCTTCTGGTGGTTCCCTCACCGTGAGAAGTGAGGTTACAGGGAACCAGGCAGAGGGCCTTCTCGGTAGTGGCGCCTGCCCTGTGGAACACCCCTCCCATCAGATGTCAAAGAAATAAACAACTGTCTGACTTTTAGAAGACATCTGAAGGCAGCCCTGTTTAGGGAAGTTTCTAATGACTGATGTTTTAATGTATTTTTAATCTTTTGTGGGGAGCTGCCCAGAGTGGCTGGGGAAACCCAGCCAGATGGGCGGGGTATAAATAATAAATGATGATGATGATGATGGAAGGGGGGGAAATAGCCTGAATGACCACCAGCCAAAGTAAAGAAACAGGTTGTTCTTCCATTTCCTCCACCCCCTCCCTTTGCTAAAAATACAAATTATTTTCAATTAGAGGTGTAGAGGGAATGTGCCAAACATCCCTGAGGATTTTGCTAGTTTTATGAATGCTTTCTGATTCCTCTCCACATTCCTCAGGCACTGTGCCTGAAGAGACACATTTAATTTTGCTTCCAATTCAACCGTAAGTGAAATCCTGTGGCAAACATCTCCTCAGGCATGTCCCAATTGGCCCTGCATAGCAGTTCCACACCCCTTGAACATTTCTGACAATTGAACAATATGACAACAAAACAACAACAAAAACCAACCATCTCCTGAGTAATATTTGTTCTTTCCAAAATCTCAAACCCCAAAGTGCATGAAAGGCTCTTTATTGAGGTTTGTGATGTGGTATGATGAAATAAGGAAACAAGTGGCAGTTCTAGTTTTGGCTCAGCCCTCTCTGAAAACACATAGCTTCATCTTTTCCTTTAAAAATAGCATTTTTATTTATTTTTATTTGCATTCAAAGTATGCTTTTTTACTTCACTACTTTAACTGCACTTACAGTTTTATTAACATTTCTTGAAAAATGTTTACCATAAACATCTTAGTGTGTCTAATTTGCCTTCCAGAGAGCCTAGCAAAAATTTGGAATGTGTTTGGGTACTGCAGAATATTTCTTTTCCTGTGCAATTATGGGAGGGCATTCTAATTAACCCTGAAGAAGTCAAGGTAATACTGAAAGATGTTTTGAATTGCTTGTAATAAAAGCATGCAATTGGAGATCCCTGCCTCCCTCTCAGCTCTCCTTTCTAAGAAACTCTGTCTTTGCTTTGGAGTGTACCACTTTTGTCAGTGATCAGAGAGGTACAATTAATCTGATATGTTTGAAGTGATACATTATCCTTTCTCATGGCAAACAACTCATCTTCAACAGACTGCACAGCTGTTTGAAGAAAACTATACAGCCAGAGACTAGGGATGGAAGAGAATTCTAAAGCAAACAGACCTAAATAGTGTATTCTACTGGACTTAACAATATGGATCAAGATGCAATTCCCCTTCAGATTTTGTACTTACCTGCATTTTGTGAGAGAGTTCTCAGCTCAAACAACATACCCAAAATGTGTATTTTCGGATAAAACGTATTTAGAAATGTGTACGTTGTGGACTGGCCACCAAGCCCATATAACACAAGTCCTGAAAGACCTACATTGACTCCCAGTACATTTCCGAGCACAAGTGTTGCTGCTGACCTTTAAAGCCCTAAACGGCCTCAGCTCAGTATACCTGAAGGATCGTCTCCACCCCCATCGTTCAGCCTGGACACTGAGGTCCAGCTCCGAGGGCCTTCTGGTGGTTCCCTCCCTGTGAGAAGTAAGGTTACAGGGAACCAAGTAGAGGGCCTTCTCGGTGGTGGTGCCTGCCCTGTGGAATGCCCTCCCATCAGATGTCATGGAAATAAACAAACACTTGACTTTTAGAAGACATCTGAAGGCAGCCCTGCTTAGTGAAGTTTTTAATGTTTGATGTTTTATTGTGTTTTTAATATTCTGTTGAGAGCTGCCCAGGGTGTCTGGGGAAACCCAGTCAGATGGGCAGGGTATAAATAATAACTTCTTCCTCTTCTTCTTCTTCTTCTTCTTCTTCTTCTTCTTCTTCTTCTTCTACATTTTGTGATTCAGTATATATTTCAATCTGTAGTTTAATGTGAATTTATATACTTTAAAAAAGAAATGGTGTGTTAATGTGTAAACAGGATAGAATGGACTAACAAATAAGCAGATGCAAAACTAATGGGCTAAAAATAGATGGATCTTTCCATCCCTACTAGAGATATGACATGTTTTTGCTTTTATATTATTTATTTATCATATTTGCATTGACCCTTTCCACCAAAGAGGAATGCTCAGTCCAGCATACATGAGGTTGTATTTACAGTAGCTCTCTGTAACTCACAAGGACATGGGTGGGGGGGGGGGGAATAGGCAATGTTGACTGAAAATGGCTGAGTGAAGCACACTTCATGACTGAGTACAAATGTACTTCTTTTACTGACTTACTTCAATAGATCACTGTCCCGCTTTTTCTATGTCGCATATTCAAAGGAGCAACTAACATGCCCATCTACGAGGATTAACCATATCAGTTTAGGGTTAGTAAAAGAAGCACATTAAAATGCTGTAACAAATACTATATATTGGGATCTGTACTCTCCGGAGTGTTAAATGTTTGCTTGTTTTTCGCTTCTCTGTATTACTCAGCATGTAGGCTCTTGCAGGCAGCCAGTAAATATTATTCCAGTTACAGATGGGTAGCCGTGTTGGTCTGCCATAGTCGAAATAAAAAAATTCCTTCCTGTAGCACCTTAAAGACCAACTAAGTTAGTTCTTGGTATAAGCTTTCGTGTGCATGCACACTTCTAATATATATATATATATATATATATATATATATATATATATTACTAATACCCCGCCCTCCTCGGCCAGAACCAGGCTCAGGGTGGCTAACGCCAATAAAATTACAATAAAACATAATAGAAAAAGAAAGAACAGTTAATTAAAATACGGGTTAAAATACAGGTTAAAATACAATTTAAAATGCAGTCTCATTTTAGTAGTAGCCCATAAATCAAAACCATAAGGGGAGGGAAACATAAGGGTCAGACTGAGTCCAAACCAAAGGCCAGGCGGAACAGCTCCATCTTGCAGGACCTGCGGAAAGATGTCAAGTCCCGCTGGGCCCTGGTCTCTTGTGACAGAGCATTCCACCAAGTCGGGACCAGTACTGAAAAGGCCCTGGCCCTAGTTGAGACCAATCTAACCTCCTTGCAGCTCAGGACCTCCAAAGTGTTGTTATTTGTGGACCTTAAGGTCCTCTGCAGGGCATACCAGGAGAGGCGGTCCCGTAGGTACGAGGGTCCTAGGCCGCATAGGGCTTTAAAGGTCAAAACCAGCACCTTAAACCTGACCCTGTACTCCACTGGGAGCCAGTACATTTGGTAAAGCACTGGATGAATGTGGTCCCGTGGCAAGGACCCTGTAAGGAGCCTCGCCGCAGCATTCTGCAACCGCTGGAGTTTCTGGGTCAGCCTCAAGGGCAGCCCCACATAGAGCGAGTTACAATAATCAAGCTTGGAGGTGACCGTCACATGGATCATTGTGGCCAGATCAGGGCGAGAAAGGTAAGGGACCAACAACTTAAAGATTAACGGCAGCGCTTTGTATTGAGCTTGGAAAGCAAACAGGTAACCAACTGAGGGCTGAATAGGACATGACATGGGGAACCCCTGATTTGATCCCTTGAAGTTATTTTCTTTTACCAAAAGCCGCCCTTTGAGGACCCAATGTGGATTAGGTCTGCAATGCTGGGGAAAGGTGGTTTATTTAAACAGGGGTTAGATGGCCATCTGTCAGGGATTCTTTAGTTGTTATTGCAGAGGGTTGGACTAATGACCCATGAGTCCTTTCCAACCCTACAGTTGTATGATTCTATTTCCTCCACCACCACACATGCCTAGTCCTAATCTCCCAGTGCAGGACTCTGCCAGCTGTACTATACTAGCCTAGGCTACAAATAAAGGTAAAGGGACCCCTGACCATAAGGTCCAGTCGTGGCCAACTCTGAGGTTGCGGCGCTCAACTCGCTTTATTGTCCGAGGGAGCCGGCGTACAGCTTCTGGGTCATGTGGCCAGCAGGACTAAGCTGCTTCTGGCAAACCAGAACAGCACACGGAAGCACCATTTACCTTCCTGCCGGAGCGGTACCTATTTATCTACTTGCACTTTGACGTGCTTTCAAACTGCTAGGTGGGCAGGAGCAGGGACCAAGCAACGGGAGCTCACCCCGTCACGGGGAATCGAACCGCCGACCTTCTGATCGGCACGTCCTAGGCTCTGTGGTTTAACCCACAGCACCACCCACGTCCCTTAGGCTACCAATAGTCTCTACCAAAGGCACCATGGACTTTGAAGAAGCACGAACTCAGGACAAAAGGGAGAAATGAGCTAAGAGGAAGCCATGTTTGGCAAATCCTCACCGTGATCAATTCCTGCCCAGAGGCCTATTTCTCCACTGTGGAAGGACATGTGGATCCAGAATTGGCCTCCACAGGCACTTACAGACACACCGTTAAGACCATATTCACGGAAGACAATGGTACTCCGCTATGAGTGATCGCCAAAGAAGAAGAATAAGAATACTAGCCTTCCTATGAGGCTGCTTACATTTGCTGTGTAAAAATAGAAATGTTGAAAATGAAGAGCAATGGAGAGGGTTATTGGCACTGAGACATACAATTAAAACATTGCATGATTGTGAGCTTTGATGATCTTCCTTGGATCACAAGCTTTAGTCTTTGGATCTCATCCCCAATACATGACAGGTTAGAAAAGCAAGCTTAAGACCAAGTATCCGCCTTTGAACATCAGCATCAAGTTGCACTGCTGCAAAGCAACATCAGGTTTCAGTTACTGCCCGATACCAAGCCTTTATTATTTAAGATGTAGTTAGGCACCCACAGCTCTGTGGAAATATGGTAGCTTTGTTTATATCTACACCCCTAGGCAACGAGAATGTCCCATCATTTAACTATTGTCAATTCATGGCTTGGGAATCTCTGTCCTTTTTCTCAGCCTGCCAGGGGGCAAATGTTTTAGTGTTCTCTCAAGAGAACCTGACTGGATCAGGTGTGCTCAGGAGAGCCAAGGGCTGGCAGGTTATTGCCATTTTAAGACAAGAAAGGGATTGCGACTCTTAGTGCTGCCTAAATGAATACATTGCTTGATTTTATTTAAACTATTTATTTCATCATTCACATTTCTAGGTCTGCAGCGGCCTTACATATAACTCAGGTGTTTTCCCAGACAAAATTACCAAATGACAGCTATCAGCTAACTCTGAAGGGATAGCTCAGTCAGTAGAGCATGAGACTGTTCATCTCAGGGTTGTGGGTTTGAGCCCCACGTTGAGCAACAGATTCCTGCATTGCAGGGAGTTGGACTAGATGACCCTACCAACTCTTCTATGATTCTAGTCAGCCATTTGCCGTCAGATAAGTCGTCCAGACATAATTCATGACCCCTTTTAAGTGGTTTCCCCCACAGACAACCTACTCTCCTTCAGACACGCCAAGTTATCCCCAACATTGTGGGGGTCTGTCAGATGTGTATGACATCACACACATGCCATGCCCCCCCTCACTTAGCCAGACTGACTCGATCCATCTACATGTATGCAAATACAAATTGCCTGGTGCAGAGGATGAGCTATAGAAAATAACTGTCTAGAAATGAGAGAGAGAGAGAGAGAGACTGTGGCCAGGCCAGTTTAATATTGTAGCTATAACAGAAGCAGCCATTTCATTGCCGTGCAAAATGGAAACAATCGAAATAGTACAGCGGTAGAATCAATCATGGCTTATTTCCTCCTGTTGTCGCCATTACATTGCTGGTGGAATAAAACACAGAGGGCCTTGTTAATGCAGAGCTTTGTCCTATAGTGGCCAACAAAACATTCCTTTGACATTTATTCCTATGGCTGTTAATTGAGTGACTGGAAGCAAAGTGGGAAGAGGGATCCAGTATTGTTTGGAGTGGTATAGAAAAATAAATTTGGGCAGCTGCACTGCTTGCTATGCTGGGCTGAGGAAAAGGGCAACGGCTGCATCATGAGTCTTACAGGGGCAGGTGTTCTGCCTTCCTTTGCATGTCACCATGCTGGCCACCAAACCATTTTACTGATACCTTAGGTTTTGTCAAACGTGGGGGTCACACCGTACACCTGTCACTGGACACTGCACAAGAAGCTCCTGAGGAGCTTCCCCCAAAGAAGTCCCTGCAGAATGAAACCTCAATTCCCAGAAGAAACCAATAGCTGAAGTAAAAAAAGCACTAGCCTTTTAATTGGTCAGATGCAGTGCTTGGGGATGTGATCTAGCTATCTAGCCCAAACTATAATGATTGGCAGTTGCTTTAGGGCAGTGCTGAGGCAACTAGCTCTTGCTGGCTCAGAGCAGGTTGGTAAACTGTGATCCTGAAACTTGCCTTGGTTTCCAGTCTGTTCCAGAGCACTGGGCCTACTGCTCTCCATCTTGCCTTGGCCATCTTCTAGCTGGTGGAAATCACATTGGCAGTTTAAAGCAGGGTTGGGAAATGTCCAGCCTGCAGGCCAGATATAGTTCATGGGTCTCCCCTTGTCACCCAGCCTTGGGTGAGCCATTGGTAAGCTGTCTACAAGCCTAAATTCCATGTGACATGTTTTATGGGAGGGTGTTGCAGTTGCGACGGAAAGTGTTAAGTTTTCCATGTACTGCAATTCTTCTACCAACTCTCTTTCTTCCTCACCAACCCCAGTGCAGCAGTTAAGGTTGAAAAGGTGCCCCATTAGCTGCAACTGTAAAATTAACATGCATTTTGTCAGCCCTGGTCAACAATCCCTCCCTCTGGCCTAATTCTGCCGGAGGTTGTAAAACAGTGTCTTGGCTGTAAAACTGCAGACTGCAGGGAGAGATTTGTAGGACTGCGTGTTCTTCCATAAAGGATAAAATCCCCTCTGCACAGAAACCAGCATATTGAGGAGGAGGTTTCCACAACCCCTTCCCTTCGCCTTAACATGCTAGCTTGCTATATTTGGGGAATACTTTTTGCATGAAGAAGCAATTAAATCTTGTGAGCAGCCTAAAATGTTTTCCAAGATTCAGACCAGGAGAATGTTCCAGACCCTCCAAGTGTCCCTATTTTCCAGGAACAGTCCCAGAGTTACAGAAGCCATCCCAGTTTCTGATTTGATCCTGGAATGTCCCACTTTTCCTTAGGATGTCCCTATTTTCATTGGAGAAATGTTGGAGGGTATGGTGTTCAGAGACCTTGAAATCCAAGGTGATAAGACCATGGTAGTTTCTCCCGCCTGGCCCTGAAATCCACCCTCCTCCTCTTCTTGCTGTGTGGTATACCTGGATCAATTTCAGCATCTTGGGGCAGATGTTGTGGATGATGGTCCAGGGATGGAATGAACAGGTAAAGCTACAACTGCCTGTATTAGGGAAGGAAAAACTGTGACCCTCCAGATGTTGCTGAACTACAACTCACATCATGGCTGGGAACTGCTGTCCAACGACACCTGGAGGTGTCACAGGTTTCAAATCCCAGGCTTATCCCTTTCCACTTCAACATCATGAGAACTTTCTCCAGATCTGCAGCCCAGCCCTAGGTTTACAGTTTCAGCATTAGTCAGCACTTGCAGAAGGGAGGCATCTACATTTCCAATGTCGATGCCATAGAAGATGCAACAAAGAAGCCCCAAGTTCCTTTTTGCAGCCAAAGCACCCATTAATTATTATGACAGATACTGGGCTTCATGAAACATAACTCTGATGGCTCCTTCTATTGTTCCTTACACGAAGCTAATTAAATGGTAAAATTGCGAAAGTGTCACCTGGCATATCTCCTGCTAATGACATTTGTACAAAAGTATAATAAAGGCTATTTGTTTTCCCCTGCTCTGTTCAGAAGCCAGCTTGAGGATAGAGGCTATCTCCCAAACACATGTGATCATCTATTCTTACTGCTCTATTAACCCTGAAAAGGAGCTGGGCTGGATGAAGCTAACCAAGATACTTCACTTCCCTGTTTGACAGGCGACAGAAGCTTGTGGCAGAAAAGCTTTCATCTGCAATCCATCCCTAAAATGAGTCATAACTAAAAACATCACCCGGGAAGAAAACGTGTTTCAGCACACCCATTAAGCAGGCAGTTGTCTGTGCTACCCCATCAAATATTTTACTCTTTCGCTATTATTTTAATTAGAACCTCTTCCACACCAATTTGCATTTTAGAGGTTGTACGTGGCACAACACATTTGGCTCACTGTAATGTTGACAGCAAAAAGAGGCTACGTTAATATCTGCCTGCTTTTGTGTGAGCATTTCCATGGATTTGTGCATTTCATACTTATTTTGGAGTTGTGCTTCCTTAATTAAAACGTCCCCCATGGACGGTTTGTGTCAGGGTAGAGAACGGAGCACAGATTCCAATGAAATTAAAGGCAAAATGTCATACAAGATGAAGCAACGGCTGAGGTGACCCCCAGAGCAGGATAATCTTCGTATGACAGGCACATCTCTATGGTGATCAGCAGTAATGTCTTTGAGAGTGGGCCTTGTGAGCGGCAGGCTTGCTATCCGGTGATAAAGATATCAAATCCCCCCAGCTTCTGAAGAGACAAGTGCTGTGCTGCATTTTTCTGCTGGCTGCGCTCCAGATGGAAAATTTGCTCATGTCCCATATTTCTTAAATGTTTCTTTCAGCAACATTTAAAACCCACCGAAAACCAGGGGAAAATATGTTGGGGTAAATCCACACACACCCTGATAAAAACTGTGTCATTTATTTGGCCATCACAAAATTTTAGGGTTCCCTGCAGGATATCAAAAACCTCTTGGTAGCCCATGTATGGGCTGCAAGCCTTGGTCTAAACCCTAGAACAACCTCCCTCAAACTGGCAACAAGGCTGCAGACAGGAATTCAAGCCATACCTGCAGACTGGCCCACATGCCTGTGTTCTTGATGAGTTTTTTTCCTTAACCCCACCATAGCATTGTGAAAGTATCTCAGAGATGGCCGCTCAGGAGAGATGACCTTGAAATTAAAAAAAAAAGTGGCCTAGTAATCACTGAAGCTGGTGTAGGGTGAAATCCTTTACTTCTAATGCCTCTCACAGGTGGAAATGCAGGGCAGTTAACTTACCAATGTGCAGTTGAGCTTAAGTGTTAAGCTCAATACCTAGGAAGGTGAGGGTTGTGGCCATCCCTTTGGATTTCTCAAGCACCAAAGGAAGTTATTTAATCTCGAGACAGTCTCAGTTAGGTGTGAACATTGCTGGGTCCCTGCAGCCCTGACAAAAAGAAAACCACCCAAATGATGCACTGTTAATTGAGATGCCACCCACTCTCAGAGCAACCATTCCAAAAAAGGAACTGAATGCCTCAAATGTCAAGCAAGAAATCAAACAGCCCATTGGCATAGTCCTATCCGGAAAGTATTGCCCTTGGAACAGGGACCAGATTGCACATGCTGCAAGAATTGCAGCCTTTAGCCTGGAGGTCAGGGTTAAAGCTGTTCGTTATGAGAGTGTTTCAGGGATACATCTAACTCCTGTTCCCCAGTGCCTCAGGAGAGCAGTGAAGACTGAAATTTAAGAGCATGGCAGATAAGGAAATAAGAAAAGGGTGTAACATAATAGCTTTCTGTGTTTAGCACATCCGGTACAAGTTTTGTGACTCAGCCAGTGTGATCGTATTATTCCATTCATTTCCTGTGAATGCGCCAAGTAATTGTCTCTCATAATTCACCTTTTTGGGGGTTTTTCTGCTAAAATGAATTGAAAACAATCACAACCGTCTGACTTCCAAGTTCACCAGTACCATACAGACAATCAAAATTTTCCAACAAGCATTTTGGTTGGTTGTTTAAAAATTAGATCAGCAGAGTTCCTTATCCATCACGAGAGCAATTTCTCCCAAACTCTCCAAGCAAATGTGTGGCTTAACAGCAAAATCCATTGCTAAGAACATGCAGCAAAACTTTTTTCAGTAGAGCGGATTGCTAGTTCTAATAACAGCACTGAAGTTATATTGTCACCCCTCCCCCACTTTTTAAATAAAATCACCTTGGAAAACTCAACATGTAGTCAATTCTAAAGGAAAACAAATCTGTGAACAGGGAGGATTACACTGTCAGCAGGGGCGAATGATGTGCTGTGTTGCTACATTATGGAGCACTATGAACAATTCTGCATAAAGCATATCATTGGAAAGAATTTGCAATTTGGAATCAAGGATTTTTGCGCTAGAGATGCATGTTGAATTAACCTCTGGAAAGCTTTAGAACAACGGAAGGCTTAGATGGAGGCTAAACTTAGACTCGGTGCGGAATGAGCGCCACAAAAAACACACACATACAGAGCTGACTATCTGTAGACGTAAAAATAAGTTCCAAACACTGTCGTTGCCAATGTACCTGGAAGAAGACTCAATGCACTAATTTATGCTTAACAGATCATATTTATTAAAATAAAACAGCTTAAGCATCTGCAAAATAGTCTTAATTGTTAAAAGAATGCGACCAAATTAAATAAGCCTGGGCAGGTGTATAAAAATGTGGGGGTTATCTACCCTTCCCATCACCTGCGCCAGTTTACAGCCCCACACTGTGTCCATGCAGCCTGGTTTCCTAAAATCCCTCCCTCCCAGCTGTGTGGTGCTTGGGTGTATGTTCCCAAAAGGCACACCATGGCCCTGTTGTCCAATGTTCATCTGGGCCAAAGGGGGCACCTCGCAGTACCCCTCAGACCATGCTCATCCAAGGTGACTAAGAGAAGGCCAACAGTCAATCAGAGTCTCCTCTGCAAAAAAAATCCTAATTAGCTGACATCTAGCCAAAGGCTCCCACTGCAAAGGGCAGGAGAGTGGGTGTCGAATGAAGAAGAGAGGAGCGTGTGAGGCAAGGATTGGCAATTTAAATAGCCCATCTCTGCCTCTCGCTCATTGAGCAAGAAAGCCCACATGCCATAGGGTCCCTCAGCTGAAGGAAACCACCTCTCCTCTTCCAGGGGAGGAGGGTTGTGGCAAATATGTTCCCCCCTGAATAGGGGGAATGGCATCAGCTAGAGTGAAATAAGAGCCATGGAGGAAGACTATGGTAACTGTGCCCCTGAAGGACCAGGTGCGCAGCCTGGGAGTCATTTTGGACTCACAGCTGTCCATGGAGGCGCAGGTCAATTCTGTATCCAGGGCAGCTGTCTACCAACTCCACCTGGTACGCAGGCTGAGACCCTACCTGCCCGCGGACTGTCTCGCCAGAGTAGTGCATGCTCTAGTTATCTCCCGCTTGGACTACTGCAATGCGCTCTACGTGGGGCTACCTTTGAAGGTGACTCGGAAACTACAACTAATCCAGAATGCGGCAGCTCGACTGGTGACTGGGGACGGCCGCCGAGACCACATAACACCGGTCTTGAAAGACCTACATTGGCTCCCAGTACATTTCCGAGCACAATTCAAAGTGCTGGTGTTGACCTTTAAAGCCCTAAACGGCCTCGGCCCAGTATACCTGAAGGAGCGTCTCCACCCCCATCGTTCTGCCCGGACGCTGAGGTCCAGCGCCGAGGGCCTTCTGGCGGTTCCCTCATTGTGAGAAGCAAAGCTACAGGGAACCAGGCAGAGGGCCTTCTTGGTAGTGGCGCCCGCCCTGTGGAACGCCCTCCCATCAGATGTCAAAGCGATAAATAACTACCTGACATTTAGAAGACATCTTAAGGCAGCCCTGTTCAGGGATATTTTTAATCTGTGATATTTTACTGTATTTTTGGTTTCTATGGAAGCCGCCCAGAGTGGCTTGGGAAACCCAGCCAGATGGGCGGGGTACAAATAATAAATTATTATTATTATTATTATTATTATTATTATTATTATGCAGAGAGGTGCAAGCTTGCTTCTTGGTTACTGTGATCATCACAGCAGGTTTCCCTCCCTGCCCACCACCATTCACCTATGGAGAAATGCCAGGTGCTGTGCTTGTGATATGTAGTTATGATGAAGGAAAGCGTGTTCTCCCTCATGGAGAGCGTGTGTTGCGATGGGGTCCACCAGGCCACCCCTCTGTTGCCAGGCAGGATTACTAAGGAAGCCTGTGGCAACGATTGGATGGCTGGGTTGCTGGGGTAAATCCTATGTTGCAATTTGGTGGGAGGGATCGGATGTTTTAAATCCTGTGAAGCAGCTTGGAGCTTTCTCTTTCGCTGAGTGCATCGGATCACCCGCCCTAATTTTATGGGTTTTGCGTTGACCTTGCTATGCCTGTCATGGGGTCGTTTGCCGTTGGGGCAGGGGCCTGGTAGGAATTTTGTCCATCGGGCTGATTGGCTGGGCCATTTGGCTTTTGCCTACTGCATAGCAAATCATCACAGCTTGTAAGGTTGCGGTTAGGCATTTGTTATCAATTGGTTGGAGGAGGGGTTAGGATTGGCTGGGCCTGCCCTTCCATGGTTGCTGCGGAAAGGGAATTCCGTTAAAGGAATCCAGAGGCTTGCCATGTTTTCGTCCGAATCCCTGGAATGGGGCTAGGGCCGGCAAGCCCTGGGGAGCATGCGGGGAGAGGTGAGGGTCTGTGCCTCAGCTCCATTTCTCCCCAATATTGTTTTCCCTTACTGACTTACTGGAAGTCAGTTCTGTCCCCAGGCGGAGGGACAGATAGTCTTAACCAATGGCTAAACAACCACTCACGGTTTTGTATTTCAATAAAGTTGTGGCCAAAATTATGCCAAAAACATTAAACAAAATTTATGTGTGTGTTGTGAGTTATTTGAGGGGTGGCTTGGGGACCTTGACACACAAAAGCCTGATCTTCAACTCCAGTGGTTGGGAGGCTTTTCCTAAGTTCTTGTATCTTCCAGACTGTGGTGAGATGTTTTGCATTTCAGTTTTCCAGAGGTATGAACTGATTGCTTTGCAGAGGGCTTCCTCTGCTCCTTCCATCACCCCATTTACTTCAGCTTGTCTCCTTTCCCCCGCACTTCCGCCCGCCTTCTCTCCCCCCCCCCCAGCTCCTGCCACTCGTATGAAATGAGGCTGAGGGTCGCATGCATCCCTTAGGCTGCTGACTGTCTACTGCTGTTTCACAGACTGGCTCTGGGATGGGTTCTTGTGTTGCTGGATTTTAAGGGTGGCTCAAGGTCGTATGAAAGGAGCTCGGTGATAAAAAAAGTCAACATTAAAAATGAAATGGGAATTGAATTATAAGAGTTTGTTGTGGACACACCTGTGTGTCATCACAGAAGCCAGAAGCATATTTTACAATGCCAGTGGCATGCCTAAGATTCGACCTGAACTGGATTTCAATCCCTGCTGAGCCTTGAAGTTCACTGAGTGGCCTTGGGCAAATTGCTGCATCACAAGAAAATTCATCTTGTAATCCCAGAGCCGTTGTGAGATAAAATGGGCCTTGAACATGTTGGAAGAAGTGAGGTATACAAAGATGAAAAATAAATATGGCAGGGCTAGCTAACCTTTTTTTGAGTCAAGGGCTGCATCCACGCTTGGCCAACCTTCTGGGGTCCACATGCCACACAGAGAGAAAGGACACACTTGAAAAACACACAGGCACACCATCTCCTCCCTCAGCAGATCCATTCCGGGGCAGGTGATGGCTATTGCTCTTTCTGCACTCATCAGGTAATCAATCAGATGAGAGGGGAGGGGGCAGTTGACATCCCTAGCATCCCAGTAGGGATGATAACGACAAGGCCCATAGTTCTGGTGGATTATAATAAAGACATGAGAAGAGAAGACTCCCTGGAAAAGACCCTGATGTTGGGAAAGATGGAGGGCACAAGGAGAAGGGGACGACAGAGGACAAGATGGCTGGACAGTGTTCTCGAAGCTACCAGCATCAGTTTGCCCAAACTGCGGGAAGCAGTGGAAGACAGGAGTGCCTGGCGTGCTCTGCTCCATGGGGTTACGAAGAGTCGGAGATGACTAAACGAGTAAACAACAACATAATAATAAAGACAACAAATTACCTAAAATCCCCAGCAAAACTGTCTGGCCAAGGTAAACCCCAATGACCAGCAAAAGTTCATGGATGAAATAAGAACTATAAACAGATCCTATCATATATTTATTTTTGAATTATTTCACACACATGCTATGTAAGTACATGCAGCAGCAAAATTCTTTACAGGAACATGTCCAATAAATTTCCCAAACATGGCAGAAGTGTTGCCATAACATTTTAATAGCAATTCTGCAAAATACAGCATAATATACTTATCACAGGTCAATGGATTTGATTAAGAGGTGAGATACTTTAGTTTCAAAGCAGGAGTGTTCAGTGAAAAAGGCTTGTGTCCTTAAGAGATTGTACACTCTGGTCTTGGCTGTGGTTGCAGGCAATTTTTGCTTGCGTGATCCCATTCCTTTCAGTGGAAAAGAAGGGCACAGCTTTGCAACATGCAATGGGTTGCATATATGGACCCGAATGGGGTTTCCCACAAAAAGTTCCGTGGGTAAATGAAATAAAAGGAGAGATGGGGCTTGTAAAGGAGAAGAGGGAGGGGGAGGAGAGGGAGAGGAAAGGTGTTTTCAAAATGAAGGTCAGCTAGAATAAAGGAAAAACATCATTTTATAGATATATGTGCAGTTACATGATGTTCTGAAAGGCAGTTTCCCCACTCAGTCCATTTTAAAAGCTGTCAGTGGTGGGAAGTGTTTACACCTTCACAGTTAAAATATGATTTAGGAGGAAGCTGCGCCCATAAGCGCCCACTGATATTTTCCTCCCCTACCAAATTTGGTTTAAACTGGATCTTCTATATTTTAATGAAACCATTTTACAGGTTTCAAATGTGGTTTTCTAGCACCCCCGGGGAAAGTGGAACAAATTATATTTACGTTCGCCGAACTCCTTTTGCTGACACTTTTCAGAAGGGTGTGTTGTTCAGTTTAAGGCTGACATATTGTTTCCAATTTTTATGGTTCCGTTTTTTAAGAAAGCCTGCCCGTCTGTATGCTTAGTAATTACTTCAGTTATGGTTAGTACCTCTTATTACCATATGCTCAATTTTCATAGATGAGAAAATTACTTTGAACAGTGATCTATTACAGAGGCCCTTCTGTCTGATCTAAAAGGTAATTTATATATATTACCAGTAATTTTCTTGCGGAACTGAGGGCTGATTCACATGATTGGCTTCGGCACAGTTTCCAGCATGGGATAGGAGTGGTGTGTGTCTCTGTGGCCAGGGAGTCCAATAATAGAAGCTGTTGATTGATAAACACTTGGTCATATGCTGGGGATGCAGTGCTTTCTCAGTCTGCCAAGACCTAATTGGACATAGAAACTGCATCTAATTAACCTTTTAGGTGGAGCTATATCACAGCCTAGACATTTCTTCTCCCCCAGGATTTTCACTATAGAATTCTTAGTCACCCTCAAGAAAATACAGCCACATCTGCACTATGCATTCATGGCTTCCCTCAAAGAATCCTGAGGATGGTAGTTCGTTAAGGGTTCTGAAAGATGTTTGGAGGCTCCTAGTCCCCTCCCAGAGCAGAAATGCCCAGAGTGATTTAACAATCAATCCTTCTTCCCAGATAACTCTTCAAATTCTAGCTCTATGAGCAGAATGAGGGTCTCCTAATTACTCACCCTTCACAAACTGTATTTCCCAGGATTCTTTGAGGGAAGCTATGACTGTTTAAGGTGGTATGAAAGTGTTTCGAATATATAGTGTGGATGCAGCCTGCATGCCTCAAGATTCTTAACGACTACCTTTTCTTACATTAACCTGCATGGCTATTATGATCTCTCTCTTCCAGGTCCTCTCGCTGTCTGAGAACTTCCACCATAGCTGTCAACTTACAGATTTGAAAATAAGGGACCAGCAGCCTTGAAAATAAGGGACCAGCAGCCAAAATAAGGGACCTGCAGCCTCACCTGTTCCAGGCACTCCAGTCTTCCTGTCCTCCTGCAGTCTGGTCAAACTCATGCTGGTAGCTTCGAGAACACTGTCCAACCAACTTTGTAACCAGAGGTTCCACTGAATAGAATCTGAATCACATGCACCACAAGGCCTATGCAGCCTCAACTTAAGATGGCTCCCCGGCCTGACTTTGCACTGCAAAGTTTGCAGCAGCACGTGCAATAAAATGGCGTCCAGCATTCAAAAAACTCCTCAGCTTGCATTAACTAGCCACACACAAGGCATGCAAGCTCCACCCCCCAGTCGTTCTTAGACTTCTTATTGGGTGAGCAACATAGCCAAGCAACACAGTTGGAGCCTCCCTCCTCCCTGACCGGCAGGGAGGGAGGGAGAGGAGCTGCTTCCTTTGAAATTTAAGGGACATCATTTAAGGGACATTTAAGGGACATCCATCAATAAGGGACAGCAGCGGGACATGGCGCTGGAATAAGGGACTGTCCCTTCAAATAAGGGACACTTGACAACTATGACTTCCACTTATGGGACTGCTCACAACAGCTTCCGTGACTTTGGTAAATAATGGAAGGGTTGTGATAGTGGCTTGAAATGGTAGATGCTCTTCACAAAGTATAGTGAAGCTAACTTCAAGGAGACAATGAGAAGATGGTTCCTGACAGTATCAGCCTCTGACTTCCATGAATGGAGGCAAATGCACTTAGACGCCACAAGTGGAGGAATCAGGTGACATGTTCTTCTTTGATTTCTATACAGTCCAAGAACAGACCCCCTCACTTCTATTATTTCCTTAGCCAACTTCAGGTAGTTTATTGTTCCAATAAAAGCTAGCCGTGCCTCTTGTGTTACCACCAGGCTGTAATTACAGTGGTTAACTCTTGGCATTGGTATAGTTTGTTCGAAGCAAAAGAAGGTCTGCAGGCATCTGGAAGAATGGGATTGTTTTGAGGGCGGGGATGGTGTGGGGAGAAGAAGCAAGAACAATGTCCAAGCAGGAAATGGTGTTCTAAAAATTGTGAATGAGAAAGAAGCAACGCAATATTACCTGGAGAAGAGAAGCTGTGGAGGAACGTTAATAACAAGGAGGCGAAACGGATGTCAACAGTCAGAGGCAAGAAGAGTACATCAGTGAGTGCTGACATATCAAGCAGTCAAGCGCACTGACCAGATTTGTGTGCTGTAATCCATTAGCAGAACAGACATGAATGAGACAGCTACATTTCTTTGCACTCATGGGATATTGGTAATTCACTCTTTGAGAGCCCTCATGGAAACGACTCAAGAGAGAACTATGGCATATGTGCAAAAAACAGCTGCACAAGCAGAACCGAGAGAGTTTTGTGATACATTCTGGCAGAGGTATATTGGCTCAGTCAGATTTTCTGAAAAACAAAATAATGGCTATTTGACTCTGACAACTGGCACAAAGAGGTGAAAACAAGACCCAGCCAACCAGAAAGTATTATCAAGGGCAATTTAGAGGGGAATTTTCCTTCTGTAGATGTATTGCTCTTCATTTGACTTGAGGTCATCCATAAAACCTGAATCAAAGTTAAGAGTGAGGATATCTAAGAATCAAAACAAGGTTCTTATTGTTCCTTTTAGGAAACAAACAAACTTTGGAGACCAAATAGCGATTGTGTTAAATTGTTTGTGGACACTTTTCAACGAGAGAGAAGGGGGGGGGGGCGGAAAGAAGCAGTAGACTTTGCTGTGACTGGTGAATGGATTTGAGGTTTTATGACAGGAAAGCCGACGCTGAATCTCTATATAAATAGCTTCACATTCAAGAAATATTGAAGCAAATTATGGGAATATCAGTAAATAAGTATATTTGAAGAAACCTATGAATAAAACATCACATTCCTGGCTTTTGTAGCCCTAAGGCATGAGGCCATTAATCTTTTTTTTTTTTTAATGGCTCAAATCTCTATACTTTTTTTTTAAAATGATGCTGCTATTCAAGAGACAGGACGGTTCTCAAATAGTTCATTAGCAATATAAATTATGCAAAACTGAAATCTTATAGATTTTCTTAATTCCCAAATACGAACGATGGCAGAATTATATGAATGGCTAATATCTTTTGCATATTATATTTGTTTCTATACGTGGGTCCTGACCTAGCTCTATAGATATGGGCAACTACTTGCATGCAACAGTTGGGGAGTGCCTAAGGAAGATGCACAAAAGCAATCTGCATCCAGTTAGTTGGATGGAACCCAATGAACAACCAGAGTTGCAGATCAGCAGGACATACACAGCTTTGCTTTCCAGGGCATACTGTGATTCACATGGCCAAGTAACATTGCTGAAGCTAGGCAGCCCTAGGTGTGCTCAGTGTGGGAATGTTCAGGGATGCAGGAGAGGATATATTGTCTGGTTGTATCATTATCCAACTTGTGTTAACAAGTTCCCCGATTTCAGCAGAGTAACACATTCCCCTTTATTTTAAGTTTGCAACGGTAGCGTTTGCTCAGGCTCGCTAAAGCCTCTATAATAACTATTCTGATAATTTCCCCTTATTCCCTCATAAAATAGAAGAGACAACACAGTCCTTTACAAAAGTATAAAAAGAGTTTACTCACAATCTGTTCACAATCAGATCCCAGAAGGCAGACTTAGCTTAATGAAATAACATACACTTGGAATCTATCTCTTAAGAAGACAGTCCCTTTGTCCTCTCTTGGCTAGAAGCCAAGAGGGCATCTTTCGCTCAGTAGATGTTGCTTCTTCGATGCATGTGGTGAAAGAGAGAGAGATGGCTGCCCTGCCCTGTGCTTTTGTCATTACCTGCACAGGTGAGGCCACACCCACCTCTTGTCACATGCAGAGGAAGTCTGTCCCAGCCCAGAAGGAAACAGGAAGTTTACCTGCTGGCTGGACAAACATCCCTCCCCATGTGTAAACATGTTCACTCTAGGAATGTTGTACTTGACTGCTCTTGTGTTTCACATCCCACACTCGGGACCTGCAATGGGGGACTACTGAGGAACCCTATGCATGCCACCTGGAATTCCATAATGGGGGGAATTCAATAGATAAATAAATAAGGGGGGGGGGAAATCTTCCTTTCTGGATCTGAGTGACCAAATGGGTTTCAATTGCTACTCATTGCCTCGTTTGTACATAATGCTGACATATAATGTTAACTAAAGTTTATAAGCCCACAACAAACCATGGCATATAGGTATAGTTTGTTCTTGCATAATAAACTATAGTTAAGACACTCAGCTGGCTTCCAATGATCAGCTTAAACCATGATTTATAAACCTGGCTTAGTATTTTGTGCAAACCAGGTCTCTCTGTGTTAACAGTTTGCAGATTTCTGATACAGAACAATTACTGTATACATATACTTAAGGGTAGCTTTGCTCTGACTTACACTACTGATTTCTCTTGCCTCACATCCTCCACTGTAAGGACTGGTGCAATGAGCAACTATCACAACCGTTTGTAGTAACGCCCCTCTGCAAACCAATGGGACATGGCTCCATAACTGTGCTGCTGTTTTTTTTACTCCCGCTATAAATTGGCATTTTTATTATAATTTAATAGAGAAAATATAAACCCAAAGTGTGTCTGGCAAAATGCCATTTCACACATAGAGAAATTCATCCATTTAAATATAATCTCTGTGCTCAGGACTTGGGTCCTCAGAAGTGCATACCACCCCTTTTTTCTCCAGAAGAGTAGATGGGGGTTATGGGAGATTCACGGTATGAACCAGTAGTAGCTCTGTGCACTAGTGTATGCAATGAAAGTAATTGAGTCACATGATCACAGTGGCACACCCTGTCCTGCTATTGACACCCTGTGCTGGGCAAGGAAGATGAATGCAGCAATGCGGGGCTTAGCAACAAGATGCTTGTGCTCTTGGGTAACTCAGTCACTAGGTCCATTATAGGAGTCTTAACATTTCTGACTGCGTGCCTCTTCCTTTTTTTTAACACGAAGGTACAGACCTTGTTACTGGCCAATCAGAAGGTCAGCGGTTCAAATCCCCGCAACGGGGTGAGCTCCCGTTGCTCGGTCCCTGCTCCTGCCAACCTAGCAGTTTGAAAGCACGTCAAACTGCAAGTAGATAAATACCGGTAGGTACTACTCCAGCGGGAAGGTAAACGGCATTTCCGTGAGCTGCTCTGGTTCGCAAGAAGCGGCTTAGTCATGCTGGCCACATGACCCAGAAGCTGTACGCCGGCTCCCTTGGCCAATAAAGCGAGATGAGCGCCGCAACCCCAGAGTCGGTCACGACTGGACCTAATGATCAGGCGTCCCTTTACCTTTACTTTACAGACCTTGTTAATATTTCCCATCTAAAAGCTTCACTCCACACAAAAACTTATTAATGATTCCTTTTATTGTCCTATGTATTGTTTATGCATCAGGATAAATTCTGGTCCAAGTTACGTCATGCACTGTGTGCTACATTGATTGTGCTTTATAAACTTTTCACTATGCAAGATATTGCGCATCGATAATGTGCCTGATTTCAATACCATTTTATGATGCATGGATGCTATAGGATAAATCATGGCTCTAATAGCGCCTGTAAATGTAAACAATATTTCATTATGTATGATGTATCCATTTCAGTTGCTTATATTATTCATCTTGTGCTAATGCACACATCTTGCGCCTTCCCGATCTTTTTACAGGAAACTGGTTATTTGTTTAGGGATGTAGACCTATTAGGCTGTTGCCCCATTCCTTTTTATGCTATGCTTAGTTTTCCCCAGGATTAATTTTGCATTTGTGATTCATTGCCACGGCGGTCAGGTTGACTGTTAACAAGCATATTTTACTTCTAAAGCATTTCCCTCGAAGTGTGGAGGCTAAAGTTCATACATTCAGTAGAATCGAAAGGTAAAGATTTTCTAGGAATCTTGGTTTGGGGAGAAGTTGCATTTTATGCATGCTTGACAAAGAAAAATATATCTACCTTCTAGGAATCTAGCACGTCAAGGAGAAAGCTTGGCTTGACTGTACGACATGCCACGTTTGTGTGTTTTTGGTTGTGGGAGAGGGAAGAGCATTCTTTTTAAAGGTGATTCCCCTGACTAGAATGGAGTGATCACTGCATCTCTAGTCTGTGTCACTTTTGCATATGGTATATCATTCATAATATAGTCATAAGTTTTTTCTATCCCACTTTCACTTAAATCTGCATTTTTTAAATTAAAAAACCCCATATGAAAATTCAGATCTAAAAATGTACATAAATATTTTAACAGATGTATGTAATGTATAAATGTATATATGTATTCAAATAATATTTTGTCTCAAAAGTATGCATTTTCCAGGGCCGCAATCATGTGCAGGAATGCAATCCCGGAAGAGGATTGGATCCTGGTTTTTCATTGCAATATGTTGCAGAGTATGTTATTTGTAGTCTTGTTGACATAGGTGTGCTCCTTCTCTGTGCTGCCTGCAACCATGTCCTATTTCAACCATTCCACTGGTCTTCACTAGCGGAACAGCTCTGCCAGCAGAACATTTTGCCAGCATATCTGAGGCATCAGCATATCCAGTGTCCCACCAGCACAGCAGGGCTTCCCAAGCCTCTTGGACTCATCGATCATAAGGTCGACAGTTCAAATCTGCATGATGGGGTGAGCTCCCATTGCTTTGTCCCAGCTCCTGCCAACCTAGCATTTCAAAAACATACTAGCGTGAGTAGATAAATAGGTACTGCTGTGGCAGGAAGGTAAATGGCATTTCCATGCGTTCTGGCTTCCATCGTGGTGTCCCGCTGCACCAGGAGCAGTTTAGTCATGCTGGCCGCATGACCCGGAAAGCTGTCTGTGGACAAATGCCAGCTCCCTCAGCCTGTAAGTGGAGATGCAACCCATAGTCAAATTTGACTGGACTTAACTGGCCAGGGGTCCTTTACCCATCATCAGATGGATCTTCTGTATAGGATCGAATCCTTAATATATAATATCGCTCTCACACAAACACATATGTTTTAACAATTTTTCTTTAGTTTAAGGAATAATTTCAGTGCTAGGGCTTTTTCCATTGCATATTAGGCAATTATCTCCCCAAGGGGGGCTTCTTTCAAAACTGTTGGGGGGGTGATCCTACTGACCAAACCAAGGATGAGTCTTTTACTGAGTCTCCAGACTCCTGCTCAATACTAAATGCTAAATGGTCCCCTGAAGGTTTGCTTTAAACACCCTGTTGGTTTACCCCTCCGGTAACTTTGTAGAGATCTTGCTAGAGATGAAAGGATGGAGAACAAAATGTGTCCAGAGTAGCTTTTCATAGGCAGCCTGAACTGATCAACCGACTAGCCTGTCTGTGAAGCAGCTCACGTGGTGCTCAAGGATGTTATTAATTAACTGTACTTGGCTCTGCTGCTGCTCATTGCTGGTGCAAACTGATGTTATCAAGTCCACCAAATCCCTGTGCTACTTTTAAAGAAGGATATGGTCTAGGTATTCATTGACTAGGACCACCACTCTTACATGCTGTCAGTTAAAGGACCAGTAGCTTCTTCTGCAGTTGTCGACATCTTCTAGATCATGTGGTTTCGAGCTGTGGGGATATCTCCTTAGGGTTCTCTCAAACTTCTGAGAAGCCTATGGACCAATGGCCAGAGTGCCAGACGTGTCTCCTCCACCTGCTATCCTAAACACACTTACCTGGGAGCAAGACATGTGTATAAGTTTGCACTGTCTGGGGTGGAATTTAAGAGACATATCATTTAAAGGTAAAAAGAAAAGGTACATGCCACAAGTAAACCAGCAGAACAAATTTTACTGCCTCTCTTATAACTGGAAATACGTATATATGTATGTATGTATGTATGTATGTAGAAATATATTGCATCAAAGAAGATATATTAATGCATGATTCCTCATCCCCTCCATTGTTTCAACATGTTCAGAAAAGCATATTCCTGTCAGGAATATGTAAACTGGTGCATTTATCCCTTTGACTCAATGAGACTTAATTATGAGTAGGTATGTCTGGAACCGCACTCCTGCAGAATATATCTTTCAACATTTCATGGGCTACAAGTGTCACTCATTGGCTGGAAACACAGAATCACATGCTCTCCAATGTATCCCAGCACAAAACTGGGACATGACACTTGGGAGCACGCCATCCAAAATGGACAGATCGTTGATATGTGCCATGGACTCCCTGGGTGAGTTACAATTGAAGACCACCAGTTGGAAACCACTGCCTTAAAGGGACTGCCAAGTTCTTGTTGAAGGTAGTCCCAGCAGTGAAGCACTCTTCTGGCACCTGTGGGCTTCCTCGGGAGTAAAAATCCCCCCACTTAAAGGAGGGTGGGACTGCTGAGGAACCACTGCAGCCATGCACATGTTGTGGTAGAGGTCTGCTGGCTGCGGGGGATCCTTGGCCAGCAATCCCATGGCTGGCTGCTCAGGGGTGACAAGGGCAGGAGAAGGGAGAACGGGGAAGCATCCCAGGGAGGCAGATGGGCTTGAGCAGGCTGGGCCTCCCCTCCAAGTTATGCCGCATGACACATGGTGCTGCGAAACCAATGGGCAATGGAGATGGGTGGAGCTGAGCCAAGCCCGCTGAGCCATAGAGAAGGTGCAGAGGGATGGTCCAGCAGCAGCAGGAGGAAGGCTGAGCCAAAATAAGTCGCAAGATTTGCAAACAGTTTCATTTGCATTGAAAGGTACCCTGGACTTTTAGTTTGTGTGTTTGTTTCTTCCAGGGATCACTTTGAAAGAGAGTGAAGCTTTCACTCTTTGAGTGAGGTCCACTCAGAGAACATTGGTTTCCCTCCTAACCATCTTTTCCAGAGTAGCATTGTCACACATCCTAATTTGATAGGCTACATAGTGCCATGTTTTCCCTCTCAGGAATATATATATATTAAAAACCCAACAATACTTGAGGGGATTTTTCTCGAGGAAATCGCAAAACAACCAAGCAGTTTTCAAAATGAGCCAAATGGAGTTTGTTCATCATTTGCTGAAAGTAGATCTATGTTTATATATACATAAAATCCTGTAAATGGATGCACATTTTTCACAGTGTATCATAGCACAATATTGACAATATCCTGAGTCTCTGACTAGAATTCTCCCTTCCTTGAAATCCATCATCGTAAAATGCTTCACCCTTTGAGCAAAATCTGAGCTCCTGAAAGCTCAGATGCAGATTCCAAAAATATCTATATGTTAAATGGTGATAAATGAATCCAACTTTCTACTATTTATCAGCCTCAGAATCAGGACTTCAAAGTACGTGTCTGATACATGAGAAAAATGATGACGTTCTGCTCATCTTCCATTAATATATTTTAAAATAATGAAAAGGTAGTATTTTACAACGTGATCCGCAGTGTGTGGGCCTCATTATAAGCTGCGGGGTAGTTAACTATTTTAAGGATCAGGAGCTGATTTCACAGAGATCATAATCTCAACCAAGAATTTTTAAGTGGGATAAGATAAAAATGGATTAGTCTACAGTTTTAGAAAATAGTACTAAACTTCTCTTTTCAAATAGCCATTTCTCTTGAGAAAAACTGAACCTATTTTCAAAACGGAAACCAACTATAGGAAGCTAATACTGAAATGCACGGTTGCCATTTCAGGTTGTGAAAAGGAGACATGCAATGTTCATAGACACTGAAAGACCTTACCATGGATTATCTTCAAGATATGCATATTCACTTGGGGGTTAAGTGTCAGGTAGCTGTGCATGGGATTGCCACTGGGACTGGGAGCACTGGGAGTTGTGGTTCTACCACTGCATTCTAACCCCCCACCAGCTCTTGCATGCCAGGGCAAATGTGGAGAGAGAGATCTGTGTGTTTTTTCCTGCTATGCCAAGATGGGGACGGGCCTCTCAGGAGACTAATGTACCTTTGGAGATCCAATGCGGCCAAAACCACTGATCCCTTTACCCTAAAGTGCCCCATTTCAGGGCTTAGTGCGCTGAATTCTGGGGGAGAATTACTGGCGGCAGCTTACCACATACCTGGGTGTAGTTTAGGTCCTCTCACCCCCAGGGGCAGTCTGGAAATCTGTGCACCATTCTACTCCACACAATTGAAATGGACAGGGTGTGTGTGTTAGGACTCTGTTCTTAATTGCAAAAAAGGGAAAAAGAATGCCCTTTAAAAGCATTTGTTGTGATTACCTTTTTATCCCTCAAAGTAACCAGAGACAGAAGTGATTCTGTGTACTCACGCAGGGAAGAAAAAGAGACGAGAAAAGCACTGCTCCCCCACCCTTAAAGCCTCCTCAAATGGCACACCATCTTTTCCCATTACCTTGCTAGAGTTCACACATAAAGCCCCGTTCAGTTTTATTAGCAGCTCTGGAACATATTTAGAATGTGTTTCACATTTCCTGTGCTCTACAATTCAATCAGCTCCTCTTTTTGCAGTTCTTTGTAAGCAACACAAACTGTTTTATTTAGACATGCTTTTATCTGCATGCTATTATTACAATATATAAAACTCCATTTACACAACTCTCCAAAACCTCAAACAAACCATTCCCAGACCTATAAAAATAGCTTCATTGTTTATGGGCACAATGAGATATCGGAGGAGAAAGTTGAGGTTTTCGTGACCAGCCTTACACATTGGCTTTGAAAACCAGGAAAAATAACTTGCGCAAGGAGGAAGACACAACCGAGAATATAAAATCAGGTGTGCTTTTTGTATAGATGTCGATGAGCACTTCAAAACTTTTGGCTGATTCAAATTCCCGTCAAGGTTTAAGGCCTAGTTGACCGCTGCAATGACTCAACAGTCTGGGTATTTTAAAGGTAATATTGACATGTTTTGATCCTGATTCCAGGTCAGCGAAAACACATCTAGAAATAAATCTGGAACTCAATACACATGTTCCAGTTTTATTTGTAATAACCCCATGAGCTTAGTCCTTCTCAACTGATGTTTACAAGCAAACCTATTTATAATAGTTGCACAGTAGTAGCTGGTGCCACACAGGCTAGGGGAGGTGGCTCCATCCCAGCACCAGGAAGTTCAACTTGGCCATGAGCTGATCGTTTGCTCTTAAGAAGCACTAAGACCTCTATTGCCAGATGGCTCAACTGTGTTCAAGGTATTTGCCCCTGCCTGCAATCATTCTCATCTGTGGTATCTTATAAGACAGGACTAGAAATGCCCGTGCATAATATAATGTATGTTTTCATAAGGAGACAGCCACTCCGTAAGTGCAGGACAAGTATTTGCTGCAAATTCCCACAGGCCTCTTTCCTCCCTTGGGTGGATATGCAGAGCTGAAACCCACTGGCTTGCTGTTTGGCTATTGGCTTTGGTCACATTCATACCATATACAGTGGTACCTCAGGTTAAGTACTTAATTCATTCCAGAGGTCCGTACTTAACCTGAAACTGTTCTTAACCTGAAGCACCACTTTAGCTAATGGGGCCTCCTGCTGCTGCTGCGCCACCGGAGCACAATTTATGTTCTCATCCTGAAGCAAAGTTATTAACCTGAAGCATTATTTCTGGGTTAGCAGAGTCTGTAACCTGAAGCGTATGTAACCTGAAGCGTATGTAACTCGAGGTACCACTGTATCTAAATCACTCATTTAGCATTTTAACAGTCATGGCTTTCCCCACAAAATCCTGAGAACCAGGGCTTTTTTTCAGCCAGAACTTGCCAGAACTCAGTTCCGGCCCCTCTCAGGTGGGCGCCATTGCTATTATGAGAGAACAAGGAAGCATTCATGGTGAGTTCTGGCACCTCTTTTTCTAGAAAAATAGTACTGCTGAGAACTGTACTTTGCTCATGGTGTTGGGGATCATAGCTCTGTCATGGGTTTCCTAAAAACTCTTAGCATCCTTAACAAACCACGACATCAAGGATTCTTGGGGCAGGGGGAGTCATGACTGCTAACGTGGCACAAGAATGCTTTAAGTGTGTTGTGTGGTTGCACCCTTAGTCTTGCTAAGCACCCTCACACAAAGAAGTGTTACAACTTGGTTATGTGGCCCTATCACCTCCTATTCATTCATGCTGCAAAGAGGACAAAGGGAGAGAAAAGAACAGAAAATGACAACACCAGACAGGGTGGTTTCTTTTGTTTTGGATTGGGGTGAGGAACATGGGGGCCTCCAGTTTTTGTTTGACTACAAAGGAAAGCTTCTGCCTGGCACCTAAAACCAGACAAAGATGGCGCCAGGTGAACTTCCCTGAGGACAACATTCCATAAATGGGGAGCCACCATTGAAAAGTCACATGGAAAGCTGAGGTCCAACAACATCTAAAGGGCCACCAGCTCTTTATGTCTTGTCAATATTACCTCCTGACACGAGAAATATTGTAACTATTACCCTTGGCTATGGAAGTTTCAGGGCCCTGCTGTGGTGTAATGGGTATATTTGTGGACATGAAATGGGTATATTTTTGGAAAGGCTTGGGTTCAAATAACTTTGGGGTGCTTCATGACAAGTGATTCAGAAATGACATAAATAATAACAATAAATGTTATTCTATGATGCTCATGTGGTGGCCCTGAACAAGCAGTTCATTCTACCCTATCTTGTGGGATTGTTGGCTGTGAAAAGGTTATTTCCCATGATGGCCCATCCTTGAGTTTTATGCGGGATGGTGGGGTGTAAATGCGATAAGCAGATAAATTTAACATCACTCTGGAGAAGAAATCCAAGAGTGTGCTTCTGTTGCCTAGACTGACACTTGTCTAATTATTGCGCACATTTTTGCAATTTCGAAACATCATCATGCAAGTCTGTACGTATAAATTTTAAACACGTCTTGACAGTCCCCGTGGCTCGTTCATAAATCCATGTCTCAGTAGCTCATGTAGGCAAATTTGAAAGAACAACAGGAGGAATAAACTGTAATGTCTTATTAAAGGGCACATTCATTTTAATAAGGAAGCTACATTGCAAGCAAATGCTAACCATATATTTCATTCTCATTCATTGTAGGATTTTAGTATTCAACTGAGTTTCACACTATACCAGAAGGAAAAGAGGGAAAGGATTGCAACTGAAGGCTGGCAACTGTTGCCCAGATTGCTAAACACAGAAATTGGCCACTAGGCAAAGCAAGCTATGGGTAAATATGATACGGTGTGATTCTGTGCATTCAGAAGTAAGGTCCACTGTTGTTCATTGTGGCTTACTGCCAGGCAACTGTGCATAGAATTACACTGCTCAGTTGTGAGCCTTGTGCATGCTTACTTGGCCACTGAAGCCAGTGGGACTGCCAGGGAGGGAAGGCAGGCCTGAGGTATCAATATCGCAGAACAACTTTGCAAAATAATCTTCAGAATTAGCGTATACATAAATAGAAGTTGCTGCACACATTTTAGGATCTGGCTGCAGGATCAGTTCAACCAATGTAAGCTACTTCCCCACTCTCCCAAGGGAGACTGTTAAGAATGCAATGTGTGTGACATACAGTGCAATTCTATGCACGTCTACTCATAAGTATGTTCCACTGAATTCACTGGAACTTACTTCCAGGTAAATGAGCCTAGGACTGCAGGGTTAGGCTACAATACTGTGCACACTTGTTTGGGAGGTAGACCCACGGAACTCACTGGGACTTACTTTTGAATAGACATATACCGTATTTTACTGTTGGTGCTCAGTTTTTGCAGAAAATATATGTGATAGATTTTATATAATTCTGCTTCAGTATTGTTAAAATATAGTGGCTTGTACTCACCTAAGGTTTACACAGAGCAGATCCACCCAAATTAATGTGTTGGCTCCATCAATTTCAATGGGTCTACTCCTGAGTAAAACTTAGGTGAAAGAGGGGCAGACAGTGACATTTGCACTTGCTCAGTTTGCTGTCCAGGTGTCATTGAGGGGCAACTTCAAGGCCCCTTCACTGCTCTTTAAGTCAGATTTGGATCAGGCAGCTTTTTGTGTTCAGAATCCCTTGAAATCTGTAGAAATCAGCCCCCTTTTCAAGTAGGACCTATGCCTCCCCCCATCCTTGGGCCACTTTATTTGCTTCTGATGTAATTCTTAGCTCTAACGTGGGGCTGCTGCATGATAGGAAATGAACTTGTGCACACCAAGGAGAGTAACTTTACTTGATGGAATCATGTCGGGGTGAAATAATGGCAGCCTGCTGTGCTCAAAACAAAGGTAATTGTCAATGCACCAACCTGTAATTGAAACAAAGTGTAATTTTAAAAGGAGGAGGAAATTTTTCAACTCATTACTGAGGTTTAGGGAACTTCAGCACAGCGTCCTGGAATAAAAGAAAGGCATAGTCATAAAAGGAATAAATGCAATTTTAAGAAAAACCTTAAAGCCCAGAAACAACTGAAAGCAGGGTTGCCATAAATGTAAATAAAGGCTTTTCTAACTGATGAACTGTGGCACCCAGTAAATAATAAATTGTTCGGAAATCAGTCATAAACGAAAGCTTTGTGCATTGCCTTTGCTTTGGATCCAATAAGTTTAGCAATTCTTGGGCAATCGAAAGTGGCTGATAGCTATCTCACTCCCTATTATGATTATTTATAGTGCCTTTGGAAAGTGCTCAAAGTGCTTCATAGCTTCTGTCTTGTTCACCCTCACAATTTCCCTCTGATCTTTATTATTTCTAATATACAGCTGTGGAGCAGCTCAAGGTCACCAAGAAAAATCATGAGTGAGCTGGGATTTAAACCCATTTGTCCCCCCCTTGGTGCAAGTGTAACATCCTACAATCATAGGGCTCACATTTGCAGCTGCAAAGTGTCGAAATGGTGCCTTAGAGAACAGTGTCATCCTGCACCAAATGAACTTTTTAATACTCTGCAACTCTTACATAATTTAAATCAGCTACTACTCTGGGTGTAGTCTTCATGCTGAGTGTCCTCTAAGGGCCTTGCTAAGGTTTAGACAATTTGGCACCTGGAGTGAAAAATAAAAATGACACCACATCTCCCATCCAGGGCCTTCAGGTCCTCCAAAATATATATTATTAACAACTTATTTCAAAATAAATATTAAAACAGGCTTACTCCCAAATACCGTATTTTTTGCTCTATATGACTTGCTTTTTTCCTCCTAAAAAGTAAGGGGAAATGTGTGTGCCTCTTATGGAGCGAATGCAGGCTGTGCAGCTATCCCAGAAACCAGAACAACAAGAGGGATTGCTGCTTTCGCTGCGCAGCGATCCCTCTTGCTGTCCTGGCTTCTGGGATTCAGAATATTTTTTTTCTTGTTTTCCTCCTCCAAAAACTAGGTGCATCTTATGGTCTGGTGCATCTTACAGAGCGAAAAATACAGTACATTTGCATATGGTTGTAGCTCAAATTGATGCAACTAAGGCCATATCATACATAACTTGTATTGGCTGTGGAGCAACTTTACAGATATGTTAAGTGTGTTTTAGGCATTCTGGAATAGGGTTTTACACACACACACACACACACACACACACACACACATATATTTCCTCCAAAGAACTCCAGGTGGCATACATGTTTGTCCTCCTTCTCCCTTTATCCTGGAACGCTGTCACTGTGTAAATTGTGGGCTTACGGTAGCTTTCTATTATTCCATGATGTCCTGGCTCCAGCCTCTGTGTTGTGCTGTTTTGGTAGCCCTTCCTTCCCCATTGATTGTATGCAATTAGTGGGGAAGAGTCATACCTCAATGGCAGATCATCTGCTTTGCATACAGAAAGCCGCAGATTCAGTCCCCACCACTGAGGTAGGGCTCAGAAAGACCTCTGTCTGAAAACTGCCAAATGGTGTTGACAGTACTGAGCTAGATGGACCAATGGTCTGATATAGTATAAAGCAGTTTCCTAGGTCAGGAGGTCCAGCTATGTTTCTGTCTGTCTGAGGTAAAGGTAAAAGGTAAAGGACCCCTGGAAGGTTAAGTCCAGCCAAACGCGAATATGGGGTTGTGGCGCTCATCTCATTTTCAGGCCGAGAGAGCCAGTGTTTGTCCACAGACAGTGGACATGTGGCCAGCATGACCACTTCTGGCACAACGGAACACCATGACGGAAACCAGAGCACACGGAAATGCTGTTTACCTTCCCACCACAGCGGTACCTATTTATCTACTTGCACTGGTGTGTGTGTGTGTGTGTGTGTGTGTGTGTATATATATATATAATTTATTTTATTTTCTCATAACAAATACCCAGTGTCATTACTTAATATTCATTTTCCACTTTTCCCCTCCCTGTAACTTCCCCCAACTTCCATTTCTGGTTTAATACATCAAATGTTACATTCTGCTGTTTGTACATAATGCTATCTTATCACCTGTTATATTTTTTGTTCTCTGTAAATAAAATTGGAAATGTTTATTTAAATCCTGCCAACGAGTCCATGTTTTTGTTTTTGTTTCTGCAAATAAGTTGTAAAAGGTTCCCAGAGACCTCTCCCCTAAATAAATTCACACATGACTCAAATTTTAGTTTTGGTTTTTAGCAGAATTCAGGCCACAACTTTATTGATTACAGAAGGTGAGTGGTTGCATAGGCTCTGGTTCGACTAGTTCCCTGCACCCTTGCAGGCAGCGCTGACCCAGGGCACCAGCATAGGTCAGCCAAGGTGAACACCTGGGAAGGTGAAAAGCCAGAAACAGACTATGTTCACCACCCAGATGCCCCCCTGGACTCAGGTACGGGCACAACCCCCTCTCAGGGGTTGACCAAACCAGGTGAGTCCCTGGATTCCTTTAATGGAATACCCTTCACATAGGGATGGTGAGATCGCTCCCCCATCCCTATCACCTGAACCAAAGCCTATCCTCAACCTTACAAGTTGTGACGATTTGCTACGCGGCAGGCAAAACCCAAATGGCAACAGCCAATCAGCCAAGTGGGGAAATTCCTGCTGTGCCCCTGTCCCAACGACAGACGACACACGACGGCATAGCAAGGTCAAACGCACAAAGCCCTAAAATTAGGGAGAGGTGGGTGGGTGTTCTGAATGCACTAGCCAAAAGAGGAAGCTCTGGGTCACGTGCATGGGCATAAATAGGTCCCTCAGTCCATTTGGACTGCACCCCATTGGTCAGATTCAACCCAACATCGAGGGACCTACCAATCAGGTGTTGTGGCAAACCAATCCAACCCACCCACAACACAGGAGGTCAGTATCCAGGTCACACAGCAACACGTGCCCTCTTTTAGGGAGGACACGATTTAACTTTGCTAATTCTGCATAATTCATCAACTTTTCTTGCCATTGTTCTTTTGATGGTATTTCTCCAGTCTTCCACTTCTGTGCTATTAAAATTCTTGCTGCTGTTGTAGCATACATAAATAATGTCCAGTTTCCCCCCTGGCAGTTCTTGTCCTAAAATACCCAACAGAAAGGCTTCTGGTTTCTTAACAAAAGTTGTTTTAAACATTTTTTTCAGTTCGTTGTATATCATTTCCCAAATTTTTTTAATGATCTTGTAATCCCACCATACTGGTGTGCTTTTGAACTGCTAGGTTGCCAGGAGCTGGGACAAAGCAACGGGAACTCACCCCATTGCAGGGATTCGAACCACCGACCTTCTGATCGGCAGGCCCAGGAGGCTCAGTGGTTTAGGCATTCTGGAATAGGGTTTTCATGAATACCTTCCTTAGCATTATGTTTTGTAAGTTAACAGAATTGAAATGAAGGATCTCACTCTGTGTGAGTGTGTCTACATGAGTGTCTAAGCCTTTATGAGAGCTGTCAGGGCCTCTACTTTCAAAAGCTTTTTATCGAGAACACAAGCACAGGAAATGTAATGTTTTAAAAATAGAATCAGTTATTCTCAGGTGCCTATAATTTGTGCCAGGTGTCATATTTTGTGCTCCGCAGGTGTGGAAAGCACACACGAGTGCAGAAAAAGCACCCTTAAGATTTGCTACAATATAAATTTCTATACACACTGAGCATGCCAGTGGCATTGTAATTGTCCTTAGAGCTTTCCTGTGTGGGAAGAAATAGTTCTATCTTTTAGATTACAAGGAGCCTGCACTCAAAGATAAGTAGCTGACATAGTGTTTTTCAGATCGCAGGCCCAGTTTCTTCTTTAAAAAATAAATAAATGTCTGACTGAAGTTCAGGCACACATGAAGAGGAAAGATCGTGATTTGGGGCAAAAAACTATTTCCAAATCCTGCCAATGTGTCATTTATGGCTTCCCTTAGACCGGGGGTGCCAGCTCCTGGGGGCCAAGCCCATTTGGGTGTTGCGAATTTTTCACGGCGCTTTAGCAGAAATGCTCAGAGTTCCAGGTTCTTTAGTGCAGTATATTTATTGTGAGCTATATAAATATCTACAGGCTATAATACACGAGCAGTTCATACAGTCAAACAGAGTATCTGGCTGCACCTTAAGGCAAATAGGAAGACCTCTAACTGTCTCTCTCTGACCACACTCCTCTACACCACCACTTGCTGCTGGACAGGTTTCCCTTTAAACCGAGGACAGCCAATCAACTGTCAGCACATTACTGCTGAGTCTTTCTGACTCAGCACTTCCAGAGAAAGTATTGCATCAGCTTGCAAACTCAAGCCTGCAGACTTACTATCTCACACAGCATTCTGTGAATCCCGACATTGGGTCCCCAAAAAATTTTTTGGGGGTGGGGGCCAGGCTCCCCCATGTTTAAAAAGTGTGGAGGCAAAGTGTGGAGGCATGGCTGCAGTGGCCAGCTCCTCCTCCTGCTGCTGCTGCCATGGAGGGGAAGGAGGGAGGAAGAAGTGCCGCTGGCCATTGAAGCCACAAGGCCGCCATGTTCAGTTCCACCCCCGGCTCCTCCTGACATCACATGAGTGGCTTCCCCCATCGTCCTTGCAAGCTGGCACTTCTGCCCAGAACTCTGCACCAGTTCCAATGCATGTAATGCATTCCTGCATGAGAAAAAGGCCCATTTTACATGCATTCTTATGTATTCCGTGTTTGTGGTTGGGAGATCAACATATGGTTCTTTTAGTACAAGGGTGAGGAATCCATATATTGTTGGACGCCATCCCCAGGCAACATAGCCAATGGTCAGGGTTGATACGGGTTATAGTCTCGCAATGGTTAAAGGCTACAGGTAGTTCACCTCTGTTTCAGTAACTGATTGCTTCATTTTCTTCTATTTAAAAGTCCTTAGCAGTGAAATCACATGTATGCTTACTTGGGAGTGACTAATGGAGCTACTATCTAGGTAGTGGGAAGGGTTCTTCTTGTCATTTTATTCTGGGCGACACTGTTTAGAAGGGTATCAACAAACAGGAGCATGCTCAAAATAGGGGACTCAGCTACATTAGTAAAAAAAAACCCACAACGTTTTGAATGCATTATAACACGCAACGCCAGATGGTGCCAGAGAGAAAGGAAATTCTATGTGATTTTTACATAGCGGGTTTCCCCCCCTTTTGTTATAACAATTTAATTTCTGACTTATTTATAGTGGGGGGTTTTCTGTGTGTAGATCCACCCTGGGTAAGAAGGATAGTGAGGGGCCTGGAGACAAAGCGTAAAATTATACATGGTATACAGAAAGTGACAGAGAAAGGTTTTTTCCTCCCTCTCTCTTAGCATGGACATCCAGTGAAGACTCAGAAAACTACTTACTCACACAGCAAATAGTTAAACTATGGCATTCACTCCCACAAGAGGCAGTGAGGGCCACCAACTCGGGTGGCTTTGAAAGATTAGACAAATTCATGAAGGATAAGACTATCAGGGACTACCTCAGGGTCCTAGTGCAGGTGCCAGCTCAGCAGGAATCAGGTGACTGAAGGGGCCAATAGGGTTAATTTCTGCTCCCATTAAAACTTCTTGAATGGCTCTTGAGTTTGCAGACGAGATCTAGCAATATAATTAATTCCAGGTTTTCAAAAGAAACACTTTCATGAATTTGGTTTGTTTTCCTTGGTGTATGTGCTACAACATTTCAGGAAGCAGAAGGTGAATCTATTCTTAATTAGCTGGGTATAGTTTTCCCCCCCTCTCTCCAAGAGCCCGTTTTCATCAACACCAACAACAGCTGGATATGAATTTATAATATATTTTTAGGCCCTGTATGTAAGTGAATATGATTGTACTGTCCTCGGCATAAAAGTGAGAACATATGTTTGTAAATTTCCCTCAAATTGACTTTAATTCCTGCTGTATATTTCATAATATTACTCCTACTTTGCTTCTTGAATTTAGAAAGGCTATGATAATTTTGATCATAGCTTAATGGCTGCAAAGACAGGAAAGAGTTTTTGAGATTGCAGCCTAATTTAAGGGAACTCATTGCTACAATGCGAGAATACGGCCACTTTCTTAAAAGGTCTTAGAAGATCATCCACCAAATTCATGGAGGTTAAATGGATCATCCAGGTTGAAAGACAGATGCATGGTTTGGTCTCCAACACAAGTTGTCTACAAAAAGCGTGTTCTCCCTAACAGAGAGCACGTGCTGCGGTTGGGGGAACAAGCCACCCTGCTGTTACTGGGCAGATTTGGGATGAACCCAAGCCATTAAGTGGTTAAAATTGGGTTGCCAGGGAGTTTTGATTGTTGCCAATTTGGAGGAGGGGTCAGAGTCCTTAAATACAGGTTGCCCGACGTTGGGCGTCCTTGTGGCTGTTTGCACCGGATCACGTGGAGCACTTGGACAATCTTCTCATTGTCTGGTTACATTTCTTTATTTCTTTATTTCCCCTTTCTTTTTAATCCTCTCTAGTCCCTCAAATAATTTAATTCCCCCCTTTTCCTGTTCGATTTCCCACCCCACCCCTTACCCTGCCCTGTGGGAAGATTCTCCCTGTATCTGTGGCTTGCCTTTCCCAATAGGGAGAGAGCCCCCGTTAGGGGCTTCTTTCGCAAAAAGGTTTCCCCCATTTCTCTTGTTGAAATTGTGGGGCTAGTCAGGGCTGTTCCCAGCTTAGCTGGAATCACTTTCGTTTATAGTATCCCCGAAGGTTGGCTTTATTTTGAAATGTGTGCAGCGCTGTTGGCCAAATTTTAAGCTAGCCTTGGGTGGGAGCACTAATTTGAGTTCCTTTAATATTGCTATGAGACTAAGATTCTCAAGAGCAGAAGCAGGGAGGCCTATTTGACCTGCACATAACTTCCAAGCCTAAGTCTGCTACAGGTAGCAGTTAATTGTTAAGTCTCTGACACGTGACTCATTCTCGCTATAGGAATGTATCTGCTTGCAGGCCCAGTTGCTGCTAATGTATATCTGAGGCAAACAGAGGGCCCCAGAGGCTCTCTGTGCCTCCAAGGACTATGAGCACTCTGTATATGCTCTTGAACTATGCTGTTTCTGAACAAGTTTATTTTCTTTAAGTTTGTTTTGCCCTGATAGTGGCGACTGCCATTTTAGAGACAAGCCATTGTGGCTTAGTGGCTAAAGTGTTGGACTAGGACCTGGGAGACAGGGTTAATATCCCCTTCTTAGCCATTGTTATAACAAAACAAAACAAACTGCTCCTTTGGGGCTATTCTGTTGCTGGGTAGTTCGGCCCATTTGTGATAAAAGAACTTTGGGTTTCTTGAAGGGGTGCTTCCCTCTAAAAGGGCAAGCAGGGATACCTGGACAAGCTGTGGGCTACCTCAACTCTGCTATTTCACTGGAAACATTTATGCCTGGCCTAGCAGGTGATCCTAGGGCTTTGCCCTAGAATTCGATGTCCTGGAAGCGTTTCCGGCCTGAATAGTGTCCCCATGTGGTCCATGAAGCATTGGTTTCACCGGTTCCTTACATTGTTTAGTAGTTTGCAGACTATGACAGGGCTTTTGCAGATGTCTCAAGAGCTTGCCTCTCCTGCAGAGGATGACTTGCGGACACCCCAGGTGCCTTCTTACAGAAGGAAGCATCTTTGGAGGCTGCGATCTAGGAGGAGGGCAAAGAGGAGCAGGGATGATGATTCAGACATCACCTTGGACCTCTACAGGGGTCAGGGTGAGGCTGTCCTGGGTCTTTAGGGATCATCCTGGATAGTTCAGCTGGTCAGCGCATAGTGCCGGAAATGCCTAGGTTGCAGGATTGGTCCCTGTATGGGACAGCTGCATGCTCCCCCATTGCTCTACCTGGACACTTAGGTCCTTTTGGTGGTTACCTCACTGCGAGGGATGTAATGGGCGCCACGTTTGCAATATGCAAGCGGGAGAAATCACCTTTGCGTGCCCGCATTGCAGTTTGCTCTGTGCGTTGCAGGGCACAGCGCTGTACGGGCTGCAATTGCATTGCGTGAGAGATTTGCAGTTGCATTGCACGGAGGGTGTGTGCATTGCATGGAGGGTGTGTGTGCATTGCACGGAGGGTGTGTGTGCATTGCACGGAGTGTGTTGTTGCATTGCACGGAGTGTGTTGTTGCATTGCACAAAGTGTGTGGTTGCATTGTATGGAAGGTGTGGTTGGATTGCACGGAGAGTGTGTGTGTGTGTGTGCATTGCACGGAGTGTGTAGTTGCATTGCACGGAATGTGTGTGCATTGCATGGAGTGTGTAGTTGCATTGCATGGAGTGTGTTTTTGCATTGCACGTAGGGTTTGTGTGTGCATTGCATGGAGTGTGTAGTTGCGTTGAACGGAGTGTGTAGTTGTGATGCACGGAGTGTGTAGTTGCATTGCACGGAGTGTAGTTGCATTGCATGGAGGGTGTGTGCACTGCACGGAGTGTGTTTTTGCATTGCACAGAGTGTGTGTCTAAAAAGGAAGCTGGCTCGGCGGCAGCTTTGTCGGGACTTCTTTAGGGGTTCTGGCCAGCGTCGGCCCTGTAAATTTACATATCATGATGGCAGCACAAGGTGCCTCTTGCCCAAACGGGGGCTGGAAGCTGGCAAGCAATAGCTCAATACCTTTTGCCCATATTCCCATTTTATTTAGGGATCCAGTTGGATATCGTTGCTAAAACATACCACTTGCCTATGGAGAAGCTGTCTGCCTTGAAGGAAGTTATTTTGTAATACTTCCTCTGTAGCAAGTGATGCTTCATCAGATCAGATCTTGCTGGGTCACTTAATTAATCTTGCATGCAGAGTGGTTGCCCCCTTCCCTTCCCACTAGGCCAGGCTGCCTGCGGCCTGAGGTCCCCTTACTTTTGTGTACGCCTACCAAGTGAGGTGAAGGCAGATATTATGCGATGGTTGCAATTCCTGAATGTATGCAATAGTAGTTCGCCATGGCAGGATAACTTGAACCCGCACAGAGATTTTCAGGTTCATGCTGGTGCTGCTGGATCTTTGCCCTTTGGTTTTTTATTTCAAGGGCTGCTGGTGTGCAAAGCTATGGCCTAGCAATCATGTGACATAACTTTTCTTGAGTTTTCCCCATTGTAGTAGCAGTTCACATGTGGCCCGAGGAGTTCAGTGACCATCGGATCTGCTTTTGGTCTGATAACCAGGTAGTGGTGAGCGTCTTGGCAAAACAGTCCTCACGCTCTAGCACAGTCTCCGCCCCTCCGCTCACGCTTTCGAGCTGCGCCGCTTAAGGTTTAATATTGTGCTTTCTGCTCTCCTAATTACGGGATCCTCTAATGATGTTGCTGACACTCTATCCCATTTTCAGATGAAGCGCTTCAGATCCTGATCACCTGCTGCAGATTGGGCATGCTGTTATTGTAGCACCCTGCTTGTGGTTAACGCTTAGCTGGAATGAAATATTCAACGCAGAAATAGAGAAATTAAAATAATAATTTATTTGTCAGACAAATAAATGAGAGACACAGTGGTATATGGTTACCAAAGCTCTGCCCACTCCAGCCCTGATGGCCAGCACTTCTATTTCCTCAGCCCAGCCCCCTTGCTCCTCCTTTGGCTGCCTCTGTCCAATCAGCCTGGTTGAAATTCCTATTGGCTGTTTGCTAGAACCAATCATAAAAGATACACCCATTTCCTATTACCTTTTATGGGAGACAAAGAGCTATATTTCCTTCTATCCATAAATGGCAGACAAGTAGCCATATATCTTACATTTGCCTCGACAAGGCACCTTAATTACCAGATCATCTTTGCCCTATTGCCCTATTACCCCTTCACTCCAAAACAGATGGCTAAAACAGATGGCTCATGGTTTTAATTTTTATCTTAAACAGAGATCTTGGGTTCACCTTCTCACACACCATCAATGAAATAAGAATCTAACATTTCTTACTTTCTAAATCCTTTGCATAATTACATTAAGCCAATATATTTCATACATTAACATATATAGCTTTTTAGAAGGAAAGGAACTTAGTAAAAACAGTTTCCAAAAGCAACCCCTTAAATTTACACCCTCCTTTCAAGCCAGCTGCTGTTCCTATTAGCTCTTGCCCTTTAACCTTATGAAAATATGGCTCAAGTCTAATGGGAGGCACCCAGTATTATTTTCTGTTAAACAATAAATCTCACTATTTACCAACTCTTAATTGTGTTTTTGCAGCTTGATTGTATTCTGTAATTTGTATGGTCAGTATGACAGCCTGTAATTTCCTTTTACAACTTTAAGGTACTGCTATAGATCAGGGGGCCCCTTGATCAAGAAGATAAACAGCTGCCGGAGTACTCAGCCAGCTGCTTTATGTCTGGCATGAAACATACAAACATTTGCAAATATATTTTTTAAGCTCATTTTAAAATACAAGCCTTGATCAGATGCCTCATTATAACTATCAGAATTCAGTCCGCTGCAGTGTCTGTTACATTGAAGCTTTATTTTTCAGAGACCCTTGTATAAAGTTTGTAGTGCGCAGGGCCTTGGAAGGTTGGAATAGGCTCCAACCTCATAGGACAGTGGGCAGGAAGTCGGTCAGTTTTTACCTATGCAGTATCTGCAACAAGTTAAAACTTGTCGGCTGGTTAAAGATCAAGGCGAGACTCCTTTCAGTAGTCCATTGCATTTTGATGCACTGAGGGTTGGGGAAATGGTTGTTGGAGCCAGCACGGGGCTGAGAGTCTGGAGGCTTATTGCTTCAGGACTTTTCCTTATCTGCTTTGGAGCTTGTCATTAGAGTTGGGAACTCTAAAACAGACTTAGTGGGCAGCAGTGCCACAATCAGGCTTCCCGCCACAGGTGAGGAGGGCCCTTGCCCGGTTATGGATAACAGAATATTTGGCTTTTCATTCCCCCGGGGGCTGGCCCGCTCCTAGTGCATGAAAATGGGTCCCGTTAGCCAGGCATCAATGTGCTTACATCGTGCACCAGTTATTACGGCCTGCGGCTTGCTTACCACTGAACACACCTCATTCCTTACGATTAGGTGCTGCTGCAAAGGCTGCACACTGGGGGCCTGTCAGTAGACAGGATTGTGAATACGGGTCATTGGAAGTCTGACGCTGACAAGGGTTATATCAGGAAGTGTCGCAATGATGTCTGTGCTGATGCTTGTCTGTTATTTCTTTTTTTCATAGGAGCAGCTGTGCACATTTGGGCCACAGCATTGTACACTGGGCTGGCAAGCGCGCCGACGAGTCTGGACTGGGGCGCCATCTCAGTCTTCCTGCCCATGTGAACATATACTGGATGTCCAGATGGGGAATGCTTTGGGAGGAGATCCTTCCTTTGGTGCGGTTGAGTGTGACCTGTGCAGGTCCTCCTGCAATGCTGGTGGTACAGCTGGGCGAGAATGTTTGCTGTCTTCCTCCAGCATAAGTTTGCATTCCTGCATGCAAGAGGGCTTGGATTGAGTTGATGGCAGCTCTCCCTGGACTCAAAAGAATTTAAGGCATTGGTTCAAGGTGGTCTGGAGGGGGGGGTTGGAGCACCTGTCCCCTCCAATGCGCAAAGATATTCCATTAAGGGAATCCAAGGATTCTCCATGCTTTTGTCGACCCCTTTCGAGGGGTAGGGCCACGCAAGAGTCCCTGGGAGCATTGGGGGGTGAGCTTGAGTCTGATCCTGGTTCATTGCTCCCCCACGCTGTTTATTTGTACTGACGATATGGTGGGGCCCAGTCGTCAGTGCTGCCCTGCTGAGGTCAGGTGCAGCTAGTCGGGAACCAATGCCTAGACAAACTACCACCGAGCAGGCCAGAAAGCATGTTAATAAGGCGGTGGACAATAGAATAAAATAAATAAAGTAAATAAAATAAAATAAAATAACAAATAAAATAAAATAGGTCCTTGCTTTCGGTGGTTCTGTAATATTGCACCCTGCTATTTTCTTCAAGGCTGTTGCCCTCTTTAGGGCAGATGGGGTGCATCTTTCCCCTATGGGGAATGGCACCTGGCTGGATGTGATTGCCTTGGGATTCATTGCTCCCCCACAATGTTTGCTGGCACTGACAATATGGTGGGGCCCAGTCAGTGCTGCCCTGCTGAGGTCAGGTGCAGCTAGTCGGGAACCAATGCCTAGACAAACTACCACCAAGGAGGCCAGAAAGCATGTTAATAAGGCAGTGGAAAATAAAATACAGGTCGTTGGAAATCGAATGCATTCAAAGGTTATGTTCGTTAACATTATTGGTGTCTTACAATTTTTGCTTGTTTTATCTTAGGTTTAGCAGCTGTCTGCATCTGGATGGTGGGGCACAGCATCATGCATTGGGCTGGCATCAGTGCACGGCAGTCCGGATTGGGACCGGGTCTCGGCCTTCCTCCACATGTGCAGTTGTCTTGGCTGTCCAGACGGGGAATGTGCTGGCCAGAATTCCTGCCGCTGATTCGGAGGCAGGTGCTGCTGGAAGGGCCGCCCGCTGCTGTCGTGGTGCAGCTGGGTGAGAACGACCTGGTTTCCATGGACTGTTTTTCTCTACGTGCTGCAATTTTGAGCGACCTGGCGGAGCTGCGGGCACTGGTGCCGACAGCAAAAATATTTTGGTCAAAGCTTTTGCAACGGTGCATTTGGAGAGGTAGTCGTTGCCCAGCTGCCACCGAAAGGGCCAGAAAACGCATCAATTCTGCTGTGTCTAAAAAGATTTTTGAGCTGGGTGGAGATGTTATTTCCCATCCTGAGATTCTTTTTCAGGCTGCATCCTTTTTCAGAGCTGATGGCGTGCATCTTTCTGCCTCAGGGAATGAGGCTTGGCTGGGTGCAGTGGTGGCCAAGCTGAGGGCTTGGTTGGGTCTGTGAGTGGTTTGGCGGTGAGCTGAGGGCTCCATGGCGGTTAGGCATTGGTTAAATTGGTTGTTGGAGGGGTAAGTGCCTACCCCTCGAATGGTGGTGCGGAAAGGGAATTCCGTTAAAGGAATCCAGGGGCTTGCCATTCTTTTCGTCCTTGTCCCTGGCATCGGACTTGGGCCGTGCAAGCCCCACAGGAACATGAGGGTGAGAAGTGAGGGACTGATGCCCAGCTTCATTTTCTCACCCAATACTTGTTTTCCACACTGGCTTCCGTTGGAATCCGGAAGGGCCAGTTCTGTCCCTGAGGGCAAGGACAGATAGTCATAACCAATGCCTAAGCAACCACTCACATTTTTTGTATTTTGAATAAAGTTTTGGCCAAAATTATGCCAAAAACCTTAAACAAAAATTGATGTGTGATGTGTGAATTTTTTGGGGGGGTGGCATTGTGGGACTCAACACGCAATGCATCTGTTAGAAGATATCTTGCTATAAAAATGCATGTTAGTAGAAAATAGCCTAGAAAAATGCATTAGAAAGTATTAGGGAAGTTTGTTTGTAAAAATACCTGTGGCAGGCAAAATTTCCAGGCATTAAATTAGGAGAAATGTGCTATAAAATGCTGATGAGCTTTCATGAGAATTTATTTTTTAAAAATGCAAAGTGATATAGAAATGAGGGCCAAACTGAACTTAAGGTTTGGAAAATGAGAAACTGAGTGAAACTGAAATTGACACATTCACCCACCTGCACTCTCAAGTAGTTATGAAGCTCCCTACACAATTTCAACCAAATGTAGGCTTGAATGTTTCCAACTTCAGATCCCTCTGATGAGCTAAGGAGTAAGCTGTTCGAAAGCTATTTACTATGCTTATGTTTCTCCTCTTTGTGATGCATTTTATAATAAAAAAACAACCCTACATTTTAAAAATATGAGCCTATCTTGAGCCTTCACACAAGCAGGATGCACACTTAAATATAGCATCAGAACGTAGGAATAATGGCAGGTTTTACTAGTGTATGGCCTTAGAGAAGCTTGCTTGGGTCGTTTGTCTTTCGCACAGTTTGTTTTACCTTGTTGTCCCTGCATACATTTAAATTATTAACTTAAGCAGGTGTGCAGTGGTCTGTTTTTTCTTCCGTGAGAAGTAGCCATCCTGAGGATAAATGATTAAGGTGGAAACAAAATCGCCTGTGCTGCTTTGATGGCAGGAGAGGCAAAATGCGTTCCTTCTTTTTCCCTTCAGCTAGGAGGGAAGGATGTAATGTACCCATTGGCACACAAGTAAAATAAATAGATGAAACTATAGAATCAGATCACTTACCTTCACTCATCTTTGCTTCCCAATGGTACCTACAAAGCAAAGGAAAATATATATTCCTCGCTTGGCTTTGATTTGTGAAAGTTACAAATGAATGATATGTTATTAAATGAATGATATGTTATGTGACTATTGTTCAAATAATCCACAGTAGTGGGTATTTTAATAAACCAGCAGACCTCAGAAGTTTACCTGAAAGGAAAAAAATATGACTTACAACTTGACATTTGTGGTGGCTTACATTTTTGGACTTGAACTATGGTACTTATATAAATAATCATTTCTTTTCCCCCCCCACTCAGTGTTGCTTACCACCTTACTGTAGTCCCCCCCCCCTTTAAATCTACTGTTTTTGTACTGCACAGCATCCCCCATTGTGGCACCTTTTGCTCTCTCTTGCCATCATAAAGCCATTACTATTATACCAAGCTCTTTTGGAATTCAGCAGCAAAATAGAAGGGCATCAAAGACCAATCATATCTTTATGTTTTGTAAGTGGTTTTCTGAAAGCGAATCCATAATGCTCTTGACAGTGCTGCCTGCACTTGGAAGAAGTCAGCAAACGTTCCTTTGCCTTGGGATAAAGGTGCAGTTTTTGCTTTGATTCAAAAGGCCGTTTCATAAGCAATGGGGTTGCCACTAATAAGGGCTTCCGCATGATTCCCATAGAGCTTTCTGAGTATCTGGGCAACCTTCTGGCATAGGTTGGCTGGACTGACTGCTAACTAGCTAGGTATGCGTAGCAATCTCACGGCCTGTCAGGCATGGAATGTCCAGAGTGAGGAGTTCACTCTTTATTGTCAAAAGGACACTTACAAGTTAGGAAAAGGCATGTCTGTCAGTACCATGTCTCTCAGCTACTTCTAGGTGAGCATCTGATGAGGCAGTTGCTGCAACAGGGAGGCCCAACCCTTGACCTTGGCTTATGTATCGCCCGTATCCAAGCTGTGTGCAAACGGCCAAAGACTCTGCCTGTGTGTGACTTGTATCTGCTCCTTCCACTTCCACTTCAATCTTCTCCTGGTCCTGGGAGACAGTAGAGCAGGAGGGGAGGGAGCTGTGTGGAAGTGTTCACCTATCTCTCCCTTCTCCTACACCTGTTCTTCGTTCTCCAAACCATGCAGCTTCTCCTGCCTCTGCGTCTCATCTCCCGGCTGTTACAGCTTCCCCCAGATCACTGATCCCTTCATCCAAGTCAGTCTCCAACCCCCCTTTTCCTGGTGCCTACTCATCAGGATCCAACCACCACTCAACAGTGTCCAGCCAGTCCCTCACAGAACCATGGCTCCAGAGCAGCCTTCACTATAACCTGGTGTTCTCGCAAGATGCTTTGAACCACATGGCTGGGTCTGGTGGGAGCTGTGGTCCAAAGTGTCTGGAGGGCACCAGGTTGACAAAGGCTGAGCTAACAAATGTGGGAAATCCATCCATTTTTTTCTGGATCACATTGAACCAATTTTCTGTGGCAAACAGGATAATACTGTAAAGGTATTTATGGAACGGCAATTGTCTGTCCCAAAGCCCTTCATATTCTTATTCAGAGTGATAATGATTGCAAAAACCAAGACACCCATTCAGGTCGTTCAAGAATCTTTTTGTTCCATTCATTCTCATTATTAATATTTTTCATGATTAAACACTAATTTGTCTAATTATTCGTTCATCAATATCACATTCATTTTATTGTTTCATTTGTTGTCATTCCCTTTCTTCATCACTTCCCACTGTGTTCAGTGGGAGATGCAGCTGGTCTGCAGCTGTCTGTAACATCTGTGTTTTCCATCCATGAACTTTTCAGACATTATACCTACCCTTGCCAAGCAAAACCTGAGCTGCCAAAACCTTTGCAGGTAAGAAAAGGGCTCTCTATTTTATAAGCAATTGCAAAAGGGATGTAAACACACTGCCTCATTGCTACCCAGGGCAGCCCTAGAGTTTGTGTTCTTAACCCACGCTAATACATAACCAAGTTATGGATGGCACAATCTAGAATGAATTTAGACTGAAAGCAACATGTTGAGGATAAGCATGAACAATTCCAGATAGAGAAAATCCAATTTTTTGTGCTACAGGTGGTTTAGTGTGTATGTAGCCTCTGTTTGCTTTTAAGCGTCATCCTGATATCCTTTGTTTTTTAAAACTCTTTATTAAACCTTTATTTATTAAACAAATTTATTTTTAATGCTTTGGGATGCGATCCTTTACACACTTTACTGGGAGTAAACACCATTGAGCACAAAGGGGCTGACTTCCGAATAGACAAGCATAGAATTGCACACTCAACCGCCTTTACTGGGGGGCAAGCACGGAGCATTACTTAATGGCCTCAGCTTGCAAAGTCCTCCAAACCATTAGGTTTGTAAAATAACTTCTTTTTTCATATTGGGGTTAATAAAGCATGCCTCGGTAGTTGGGCTATTTTGTAAAATTATGGTTAATCACAGAACATGTGCTTGAAAGAGGAGGTGGGGATGTAATTACCTTTCTTCATTAATTTCAGACTTGCTCAGCCTCAATAGTAATCAAGCCTAGCGAGTACTTGTGTTAGACATTTTCCCTCGCTATACGGAGATCTTTGTAGCTTTTACTACTTTCCTCTTCTTAACTTCCTTCTGCACAGTAGTCTCCACTTCTGCTGAGACAATTCCCACAAAACGCAATGAGGTATGATGCAAACGCAGGGCCATCTAGCATATGTGCCGCCGGGGTGCAAAGATCCACCCAGCGCCCCCAAATTTAGTTTAGCTGCCCCCAGATTTTTAGCGGGGGCAAACTCAAAGTTCTTGAGCTTTTTTGGGGAGGGGGGAGCCAAAGTTGTTGACTTTTTTGGGGGGAGGAAAATCGCTCACCTCTAACCATGACACAGGGAAAGAACTGCTTTTGTTTCCTGACTCGTCGGGAATATTTGACGCTACGAAGTAACAGAGCGACAGGGAGCGGGGACTTTCGCTCCATTGATTTTCACTGCTGGCGATTGAGAGGGACCAGTATACATGTGATGGCCTGGGATTCAGACTCTGAGACTGAACCTGAGGAATCCCAGCCTGCACAGGAGTCCCCGCCTCCAGAACCAGCTGAGCCGGGGCTGGGGCCTGAGCCTGAAGGGTCCTCACCTGCACTGGATCCTCAGGTGCAGGCACCAGCTGAGTCTGCTTTGGCCCCTGAGGTGGTGGAGGACCCATTGCCTGCAGGTGCTCCACTCTCAGCCCCGTCAGGGGAAGAGGAGGTTGCCTCTGGGTGCAATAGCCCTCCAGCCTCTCCTGAGCTGCAGAGGCTCAGGGCAGAGAGGCGGAGGGAACTAAGTTCCTGCAGGAGGAGTGCTCGCCTCTAGGCCAGGAGAGGTAAGTCACCTGTGGACCGGGGCCACCCTATGCCTCGGGGCAGATAAAAGCCAGTCAGCCCCAATCCCAGGTTGCGGGAGCAATGTTGTTGCTAGCCTGTTCCTGCCTGCACCCTGTCCTGCTCTTCTGCCAGAGTTTCTGACTCCTCTCGACTCCCCGCCTTGGACCCAGCTATAGCTTTGATGGACTGCCTCCACACCGCACCATCGACCTCAGACTGGACTCGGACCTCGCCTCTCGGTTAGCCCCCAGGATCAGCACAATACAGTAGGTATACATTTGGCACCCCCCAGAACACATTTGGTGCCCCCCAGAATTAGGCATCCAGGTGCACCGCACCCCTTGCACCCCGGGTAAAGACGGCCCTGTGCAAACACTTGGAAACGCTTTGATACATATATTTGGAGTGGAAGAGTTAACAGGGGAGCCGGTTAGATTAGGTAGTGGAATAAAGAGTAAATGGTAGGTAAATTGCATGAGTAGATTAGGGTTAGCCAGCATTGTGTCCTCCACTTGCAGTTGGACTCCAGCTCCCATCAGTCCCAACAAGCATGGCCAATAGTCAGAGGATTATGGGAGCTGGAGTCCAGCATGATATTGAAGGCTTCAACTGACTACCCCGGGAGCAGATAGATGAACTGGAAAATACATGCGGCAAAAATAATGTAAAATTATGATCCAGACAAAACACTTCAATGTCTCATTGATTTTAGTGGAAGAGAGTTGAGTGCTATTCCTGGTAGCCTTGAAATTATTGGCTTTGTGCTTTATTTGTGTTTGCATGTTTTTATATGTTTTTAATTGTTCATACATATTTAAATATGTTTTTGTTTTATTTTTATTTTTAATGTTTTACCACTTTGGTATCTGCTGCCTTGGACTTTTTTGAAAGGAAGGGCAGGACAGATATTCTGAGGAGGAGAAGGAGGATCTTTCATGCTCCAGTGGAAATCAATGGGAGTTTGAGGTGTTGATCATGGCTGCATCATGCCCTTAATCTTACAGATTATTCCAGAAATGATTCAGAGGAAACAACGATGCTTGTGCTCATAAGAACATCAGAGTTGCCTTGCTGGATCACCTCAGTGGTTCATCTAGTATAGCTTAATACTTTCCCTTAGCTTATTTCTTCATGAAAACTGCTAACTTTTCATGCTACACATATGCAAGTAAGCAACTCACTAAATCCTCTCCCTCTGTGTGTGCAAACGCACGCAAGATTGGTCTTTTCTTTCTTCTTGGGCAAAAAAATGGTCCAGAAACTGCTGCATAGCCTCTACAGTATGTCTTACCATAGCACACTCCATGTACAACTTAGAAAAGAGCAAGGGAAGGAGACAATTCGGAATGACATCCAAAGCAGAGTGGAACCCCTTTGAGACCTATGGGAGAAGCAGCTTCTCGACAAAAATAAAGTGTCTGTTTTCCGTTGTCAGCATAGGAAGTAGGAGCCTTTGGAGGGAATAAAAGCAATCTGAAAATCCTATGAGATCCTATTCTGTTTTTTCAAAAGATGGGAGTTAGGTACCCAAGCAAACTTGCCTCAGTATGCGTGTGACGGTGTATACGTGCATCGCACTGAACTCAGAAGTGACCTAGAAACATAATAAAGATGTCACTGAAACGTCACTAAAAGGGTGAAACAAGGGTGGAGTAGGGGACAGTATGGGGTGTTTGCAGGCTTTTTCAATGGGTTTCAATTATACACAATTTCACTGACATGTTAGGAAATGTCGCATGCTGTGTTCCTGCATGGACTTACCCTACCAGATAGATCTAAGTGGCTTAGAGTTTGTCAGCTGCTATAACAGCACAATATCCCAAACCATGATGATAAATACATAATTCGTGGAATCAAGGTCGTTTTGTTGTCCTCTTCAGCATGTGTCTGGAAGAGTTGCCTCATGTTCAGCGAGCTGAAACCCTTATTATATTTGTCATTAATTGACATGTTATAATGGTTGATGGTTTCTTTTATGTTGATTTGAAAATGTATTAATGTTCATGCACTCAAACTGACTTTGCTGTATTGCCACGTTACGTTTTGAAATGATTCGTTATTGGGTTGTTATTGTAATGATGTATTGATCTGCATTTTTGTTTGTTATGAGCTGCATATTTATATCCGGCCTATTTATATAGGAAAGTGGGATACAAATATTGAACATATATGTATGGGAAAGCGGCATACAAATTTAAACAAATAATAACAATAACTACCCTGCCCCCATTTTGAGGCGCCATTCCAAATGGCATTCTGGAAACAATGGAAGTGATTGAAACTGCAAAGAGCTCTGGTGAGTCATCTGCCTTGAAAACTATGCACCTTTCTGAAAATGTGAAATAGAGGAGAGGGTTTCATGCACCCTTCCTTCTTCCAGACACCCTGTCCCTAACGTGGGCCTTCATTTTGTAAACTATCAGAAGTCCAGCCCAGCCCTAGTTCAGTCACTATCCCCTTTAGATTGGGCTGAGAAATGTGGGGTTGGGGAGAAGAAAGGAGACAATTATTCATGTTAAAGATTTTCCCATTAGTCATCTTGTTTTCAAGAGCTGGCCAAACATGAACCAGAAATGCATCACTGAGAGGGCACCTCTGCCAACTGCTGAGGGGAGTAGCTAAGGGCACAGCTTGCTATGGTCAAATGTTTTGCTGAGTTTATTGTTTTGTAGAAAACTGGAGCTTGGCTGAAGACTGCAAAACCATGCAGAAAGTGGGGTGGGATTAGCTCTGGCAAGATTTGCATTCATTTGGCATTTTCCTCGGCATACAATAGTCTTGTGAGTACCTCCGCTGAAAAAGTACTCTAGATAAAAACAGGCATAGAGCAGATTAGAAAGGACAATCAAAGGGTGATTATTATTAGTTTATAACTTTATTAAAAATGCATTTGATTTGTATTCTCTTGCAGAGACGCAGCGCTATTTAATTTCTTTCACTGTAGGCTTCCTACTGGCAAGCGGACAGATTAATGACCGGCTGCAGGACTCCCTGCAGTACTGAATTGCATGGTTAGACTAATTATACCAGGCTTCCTCTTGGCTCACAGAAGAGCGACTATTTACTATTTTTACTATTAAAGGGAATAAAATTACAAAATTGTGATGCTAGCTTAGCTTCCCAGAAATACTGGGCATTCCTGGGAAAGGGGGACAGACCACACAGTTCACTCCCAACCACTTAACATTCTAAATTGTTGGGCTGTTTTTTTTAATACCTGCCAATAAAATTAATTAAAAGCAGATTAGAGCATTGCAGTTACAGAAACTTGCTATGAAAAATTATGGCAGCCACATTTAAATCCACCATCACATGTCATCCATCAAGGCCTCTTTATATGAAGAAGTATATGGATTCTTATTATTCTAATAGCTGCATTCTTAATTCTTTTGCCTCACATCTTCTCCTGTAATCTCACTGGACCCTTTGAGCAGAGACAGGTGAGTTTCCACAGTTACGCAGAAATCTTCAGGCAACATCTAATGATATCCATGTGCTTGTGGAACAGGAATCCACTTCTGCATTAGGACTTCTGTTTCTCTTCTCTTGCTCCAGGCCCCCATAAGCTCCCAAGATCTCTCTGTAGGGCCCTCTAACCCTATGGAATAGATGTTAGGGGCAAGCAAGGAGCTGCAGTGAGCAGGAAGGAAAGGAAGGAGAAATCTGTTCCATTTCCCAGTGGGGAGGAGTTGTGGTGGACCACATGGCCACCCACTCCACTCTAGGGGCAGGGGAAGAAGTCATTTCCAGCCAGCCAATCTGCTGGCTGGGGGGGGGGGGCTAGGCCCCATTTAAATGGAGGCGCGAGCCAGAGAGCTTCCTCTTGGCTCGCCTCCTCAATCTCCCTCCCTCCCTGTTTTCAAGTTTTAACATGGGCCTTGCTATGGACCTCGGTTGGTCGCCATTGAGGGGCCTGATAGGAATTTTTCCACAGAAAATTGGCATGGGCCATTGGGTTTTCACCTACCTCATAGCAATTGTCACAACTTTGTAAGGTTTGACGGTTAGGCTTTGGTTGATCTTATGATGGGGGAGGTGAGGTGTGGCCATCACCAAGCTTAAGGGTATTCCGTTAAAGGAATCCGGGGGTGTGGATCTTGTCCAAAGTCTGGGGCGGGGCTAGGGCCATGCCATGACCCTGCTGGGAACCCAGGTGGAGCTCGAGTTGGTTTGTATCGATGGGGCTCCCCCTACCAGTGGTTGACCCTTACAGGACTCCCTGCATGATGGGCAGGAGTCAGATATAGTCGGGTCAATTCTAATGCCTAAACCAATACCACTTATATTCTGTAACCAATAAAGTTGTGGCCTAAATTCACCCAATAACCATTAACCTAATATCCATGTCCTTGTGTCTTATTCATCAATGAGGGGGTGGCTTCGGGGTCTTGACACACAATTCCTGTTGGACTTCAGTGCTACTGTTTGCATTGCACAATTCTCTTTTTGCCCTCTTACTGTCATCACCAAGCTACTGTGGTGTTTCTTAAGCTCCAAACCTCCCATTTCAGTTGGTCTACTTGGTGATACTCATGAAATGCTATCCTCAACAACAACCCTTAACTTGATTCTTCAAACAGTAGGCATTTGAAAATTGATCTTTGCAGGAGGAATCTGCAAAGAAGAACCACACATAGAGCTCACTTTTTTCAAAGAAACTTGTTCCTTGCCCTTGAATTTGTTGTTTCCCTGGGAGCAACACCACAAGCTAAATTTATTTTCACATTATTTGGTCTCTTTGTGATGGTTTTCCATTCCCCCTGCTCTTTTTGTCCCCAGTGCCACCAAAGCTTATGTGTGCTCAATGCTAAACTAAAGTGAAATAGAATAAAAAATCTACCTTCCGATAACCCAGTTTCTGAGACGCAGAAAGCTGGATTTTTCCACCTGTATAAATTATGCAAATGCAGTAGTTGGTGTTGCATAATTTATTCTGTAATTTTTTTGCAGCTAGTAGCTTTTAAACATTTCTGGAGAATTACATGAATGTTAAGAATGGAGCAGGGAAAAGGAGCACACATACTCTGTAGCTCCATTAGGATCAAACATGGATTTACAGGTTCTGTGTGGTGAGGAGGATTAGGATGAAGCAAGTAGGGGCTAATAGTGGAAACTGAGGATAGAGGAAGTAGATTCTCCAGCTTCTGCCCCTCCTGTGGAGAGGAGAGCCTAACTGAGGGCTGAGGGGAGCATGGATGGTTGGGGATGGCTGAGCTGGAAGTGACATGAGGTTAACAGGAATCAGAAGGGGAGGGTGCAGCCTCATCACCAGGGATGAAGCACCAAGTCCATAGAGATGAATGGACTTGCCCACCCATTCTCACAAGTCAGGAGAGTCATGCAAGTAAGCTCTCCATACCTCATCTTTAAAAGCTTGGCAGAAGAGCATAGACACTTTTGGGACATCTTTGTTGCTTCTGCTCAGCTCCCGAACTCTTGATTTCTAGTGCTTTACCTGCTGCTGAGCCTGTCCTATTACTTACCTGCATAAAGATCTTTGTCTCAACATGCAAAAGCCTCTGGCATCGTGTTTTGGGCAGGAGTGAGGTACGCACACGAAGACGTTTGTTTTCATTTAACTTTCACTTAACTTCCATTGTTCAAAGGTTGTCTACTGCCTCTTCCCATGTGAACTAACCCAGACATTGCGATCGTCATCTGAGGCTCTTCTGTGTGTGCCTCAGAAAGGTTTGGCGCGGTGCGCATAACATTATGGCCTTTGAGAAATCCAGGAAACTCTTGAATCGCGCGGTAGCGCGCAAAGTGCGTTTTATGAATGGCCTAGCTATATCTCATTATGATATCCAGATTGGCGACCAGACCCTATTCCGGGATGACGGCGTTCACCTTTCAGATTGCGGAAACAACATATGGCTGGCTAACATATCCAATAGTCTTAGGGATTGGTTGCAGCTGTGAGGGTATTGGCGGCGAGCCTTTTGGCTCGGGTGGCAGTTAGGCATTGGAATGTGTTGTTGGTGTTTCGGGGGGCAAGGTGTGGCCATCGCCTTCCCCGACAATTTTGGGTATTCCGCTAAAGGAATCCGGGGGTCGTGGATCCTGTCGGATGCCCGTGTGGCGGGGGGTCATGGCACGACCCTCGGAGACATCAGGAAGAGAGCCTATAGTTGGATTAGCAGCAACAGGCTTCCCCTACTGGTGGTTAACCCCTCCTCAGACTCACCCCTCTACGAGTGGGTGGAGTCTAATGTTCCGTGGTCCAATGCCTAAGCCAATACCTTCTCACATGCTATAATCAATAAAGTTGTGGCCTTTACCTTACCCATTAACCTTACATTCTGTGTCCACGTGTCTTTATTCCCCAAGCGGGGATCGGGTCCTTGAATCACAACAGACGTTTTCTGTGGTGGCTCCCCGCTTGTGGAATGCTCTCCCCAGGGAGGCTCGTCAGGTGCCTTCATTTAGGCACCAGGAAGAAACATTCATCTTCTCCCAGGCCTTTGCCTAATTAAACAATTTATGGTTGGGGTGGAGGATGTTACTGTTTTAGTTTGTTCCTGTGTTATGCCTTTTGTGTTTTTATATTGTTAACCACCCTGTGATCCTCTGATGAAGGGCAATATAAATGTAATGAATAGTACAATAATACTAATGTTGATAATACTTTTAACTCTAATAGTACAGTGGTACCTTGGTTCTCAAACGCCTTGGTACTCAAACAACTTGGAACCCAAACACTGCAAACCCGGAAGTAAGTGTTCCGGTTTGCGAACCTTTTTCGGAAGCTGAATGTGCTCCGTTTTGAGTGCCACACTTCCGTTTTGAGTGTTACGCTGTGGTCTGTCTGTGTTTGCTATTTATTTTGCATTTTTGTTTTTGCGGCTCTTTTTGTTTTGCGCCTTGGTTTTGGGACGCTTTGGTTTTGGCATGGACTTCCAGAATGGATTAAGTTTGAGAACCAAGGTACCACTGTATGCATTGTTTTGGATGAAAGTTCCTTTATGATTATGGAGACAGTGCCAAATAAGCAATCAGCTATTTCTGTCTTGTATAAAAATCAAAGTCTTATTCATTGTTTAAATCACACTCAACGGGCAGCATCCTTGATTCCAAAAGGAAATAAAATACTGAAGCTTTATTTGTTTTGCCTCTAACTGTTAATTTAACTTTTGAATGCCATGCCTATGTGGATTGCTGGCAGGAAACTTGAAGGTTCCCATGAAGTACACACAAGGAAACTTTACTAATGAACACAACAACTTTCTAACTGAGAGGAAAGAGTGTAAACTTCAAGCTAGCAAGACAGCAGTTTCATTCACAGACTAACAGAAGGAATGCTCAGGTCACCTTGGAGACCACCAGCTAGCCTGAAACCTATGCAAAACTTGTATACAAGCTCAGACACACTACTCAGTATTGTTGTTACTCCCAACAGCATGTGAGTTAATCTACATGCTACATTCATTTTTGTTTGTAAACGCCAGTGCTGATGTCTCATTTGAGGTTGAGAATGTGCCTCTTTTAGTTTCGTTCTTTTCTTTATTTCTTGAAGCTTAGTTTGTTCTTTTAATTGTATGGTGAAAACTTCAATTAAAAGAAATCAAAAGGAGAGAGAATGTACATCTGCAATCATTTCTGTTGAAGGATGATACTGAAGATTAATAGCCCCCTGTTATTGCATGTCTTTCAGCAGATGATGCTTCACTTTGTAATATTTTGTCTGAAGATTAACCTTTCGGCCAGTTTTATGCATCCTTGATTATCTTCAAAAATTGTTGCCGGTTCTAGAACATTTTGTACTAGTTTTTACAACATCTGACGAATCCATGTAATTTCTTCACTTGCTTGAATAGCTACTACAAATTCTGCTTTAGTAGATGAAAGTGATATAGATGTTTGCTTTCTGCTGGGCGAACGTACATCTCCTCTTCCATCCTGAAATAGGTAGTCACCTGTTGATTTGTGATCAGATGCATCTTTGGCTGAGTCAGTGTCCATGGACCCAACCAACTTTGGATTTGGGAATATCGGAAGGTGCAACTTCTTGTGAATTGTTATGCATCAGCCCTTTTACTGCCTTCCGGTAGCTGTTCAATCAACTTTTGAACATCATCTGTATGGTGAATGCTTTTTAAATTGTGTTTCTTAATACCTCAAGGGGATTCTGTTGAAACTTTTCAGACTGCAAAATGTAGCACTGCTGACGGTGTAGGGTTCAAGCTTGCTTCCCCCTTGGAGCCCATAACTGTATCCCATTCTCTTCACCCAGCATGTCTTTTCCAGCTGGATGTAACAGAGTTCAATATTTATGCTCTTGTTGTAGGATTAAAATGCAGATGGACATAAAAGTTGTCATGCAGCCCAGGAAAAAAAAGAGACAAGGCCCCAGGTGGCTTTTCTCCACCATGGCAGTCAAATACAATTGAAATCTCTGCTTTGGAGCGTTTAGTTCTTCTGAAAACAGCATCAGCAAAATGTGTGGAGTTCTTCCGCAAGCAAGTATTTTAAACATTTTAATCAAGTTGAAATGATAATGACCTGCAGCACTGAACATTTTTTTCCTCCCCCCCCCCTTGCAGCTGCTGCAGTTGCACAAGAAGGTATATATCTCAGCCTAAATGCGCTGAGTGAAAAAAAGAAAGAAAGCCGGTGGGGTTGCCTCAGGATTGTGGTTCCTGTAGTGGCACTGCCAACTAAGGCAACACTATTAATAAGGTGAAGGACGATTTGGTGCATTTGAGATCCCCATAGGACTGACATTTCGAGACCTCTTGCACAGAAAGAACCCCATCACCCTTATAGAGATCATAGACATCATAAGCATTCTGCTGCCTTTGCAAAAAATGAGATGCTCTGTGGGAAATCTCTACAATAATATTGCCTGCAGGGAGGTTTCTCGCTTTTCAGACTTATGTGCTCTTTGAACGAACTTAGAAACATGCTAAAAGTGGTATCTTTTTGCTGAGGAGGAAGCAAAAATGACAATCCTTAATATTGTAACATCCGGCCTGAATGGCGGAAATTGCTTCACATTTCAATTTAGTTGGACATAAACTTGTGCTCCTTGGGGATGACTCTGCTGTAGTTAAGACAAGGCCGGCTCTACTATTGGGTAGAGCGAGGCTGCCACCTCTGGTGGCAGATGCTTGGAGGCAGGGAGGAAATGGATTGGCCCAGTACCAATTTCTTGGCAGTACAAAACATGCAATGAGTTTTGCATGGTAACAAGCTTTTAATAAAGTTACGCTAAGGCCGCAACCCCATATGGACTTATGTGGGAGCTCATTGGGGCTTAATTCTAAGCAGACATGTATAAGACTGCACTGTACATGTGAATGCCTTTTTGGAACCTCTTGAATGTGTAAACCAAGCTGCAAGACTGATGTTATTTGCTTAACCGTGAAGCCCATGTGGTTTGTTTCAAGAGATGAACAGCATGAGCATCTCAGTCTAGGGGCTTTCTCCAAAGTGCAGATGGAAGTTATCACCCTGCAGACTGGGGATAAGAAAATCCATTACTTGATTGTTCAGTATTTCATATAAGCACATGCAAGTTTTTAATGTTTGATGGTTTATTGTGCTTTTAATTCTGTTGGGAGTCATCCAGAGTGGCTGGGGAAACCCAGCCAGGTGGGCAGGGTATAAATAATATATTATTGTTATTATTATTATTCCAAAAGTACTTTTGATACAACTAAGATGAGTAAAACTCTATAAGCAGTGTGCACATGTACCCTGGTGAAGCAGAAGGGGAGGGGAGATGAATGAACTTAAGGAACTGAACATTGCAGGAAACTGAAAATGCAGAGCATATTATACAAAATTCAGGTGTTTTCACACACACACACACACACACACACACACACACACACACACACCCCTCTCTTACCTTTAAAGGAGCTGAGGCAGCAAGCACAAAGACAATGAGACAATACAATGAAAAAAAATATTAAAAAGCATGCTTAAGGGGGGGGGATCTAAGACATTAAAAACATGTAAAAACAACCCACACACTCTCGCAACTAATAACCTCACATTTCCAAGAACAGTATTTTTTAGACCTCAAATGCTTGGGTTTAAAAAATGTAATAATGGAAAATTCCTAGTAAGTTTCTTGTAGTTTGGGGAAAAACACCCTGTGTTTCTTTCAGGGTATGATGGCGCTTGCCTCTCTGACTGTGTGAACCAGGCCTTATACCTTGTGAGTACTGATTAGGGGATGAGAAATAGGAGAACAACAACCTCCTATTCAATATCAGCCCTCAATCATTCTTGTTCAAATCTCTCTATATTACACCAGATCTCCAAAACATCATTTATTACACTCAATTCCACATACAAATTCCTTGCAGCTAAAGATGCTGAGATTTTCCTGCCATCTCAGAACTATTTCAGCCAAAATAACACTCTTGCGACACCTTAAAGACATCACACCTATTTATTTACACACAATTCTTTTAGTTAGAAGAAAAGAATCTGTACATTAAGCTGAATAAACCATTAACATGAAAAGCTATAAACACAAGATACTACCAATTAAATTAACATTTTCCACACTGTTATTTCAAACAGGATCTATTTGCTTACATGGTTGTACAATGCATAGTTTTGTACTTTCAAATTCAAAATACACAATGAACATGGTTTGCTTTTCAATAAATGTATAATGCCCTATAAGAGTTCTTCTTAAGAGTAGGACTTAACATTGCAAATGGGTCATTCACATATCACAAATGGGACACTGGCAACACTTTTATTTCATTATTTCCCCACTTGAAATGGTCAGTCTGGATGTTGTGAGGATGTTGCATAAAACTGGCATGTGTGAGGAGCATCCAAACCACAATAAATATTAAAATTAAATGCCTGAAGAAAAATTAAATGCCTGGAAAAGCACCCAAGGTCATCTGTGGTACAGACATACCATGTTTATTTTGGCATATAAGCTTTCATTGGCCAAGGTACCACAATATTCTTCATTGCAGTAAGCATGGCTCATGTATTTTGATGACAATGGAGAAAAATTAAAGAAAGTTTCTACCCCAAAAGCTTGGTTTTCTGCAGGATGATTTCAACTGTTGATTCCTCAGTTCAGCACAAAAGGGCTTCCTTCAAATTTCCCTTGCATATTAAGAAATATTAATGAATAAAGAGTGGGGAAGGGAGAATATACAGGTTTTCCCCCTTCTTCTGTTTTAGGTGGTTCCTCTCTGTTTTCATAAGCTTGCCATAGAAATCTGGCTTCCATTCTCTATGAAGACACAGAAATTACTATAATATTTTAAAAAAATGAAATTTGAAACTGAAAACATTAGGGATTTCCTTCTGCTTTCATTGACCAGTGAGAAGAAAGGGAAATCTGTATGCTAAGCTAGCTGCTGAAATTCAAAATCCTCTAAGAAATTTCAAAATGTTCATGATCTTCAAAGAACAATATATAAATTCTGTAACTTCATATCCCAATAGACAACCCTTCGTGCTATTGACTTCCTGGAAAATTATGGTTTGAAATGAGAAGATAGGTTTGGCCCAAAGCCATACCCTTCACACTAACAAAACTCTTCCGATACTACTATCTCCCAGTTTGCTAGCAGCTCCAGAAATCTGTTTTCACACCTCGTATAGTGTCAATCCTTTTTAAAATTTACTTGGCGAAAATGCAACACTCCCCCAGCTCCAATAAACTGTTTATTTTGAGCTCATAAACAAGAAAATCTGTTTTCTTGCCACATTGCTTTGATTAGATGTAGAAAAGACAGGAGCCTTCTTCAGGCATTTAATTTGAATATGTGAAGTGTTAATGGGAATGAACAAGGTGAGCCCTACTGAACAGTGAACAGCACAAGCTAGGCCTGCCCCCAATATTGCCACCAGCTCCATTTGGGGCACACAGAGTGGGAAGGAATGAAGAGGGAAGCTTAGAACCTTCTTCACAATCAGTTTTACCAAATGCATGGAAGAATCCGGGTATATTCCACCGAATGCTTGAGTGTGGCCCCTTCCTTCTCCAGATACTTGAACATGTGAAGAAATAACTTGGAAAGAGGACCTGCATTTGTTAACCCAAGCTACAGTCCGATAGCAGTTTGTTCCAGAGATGCATGAACACTCCTTCATTTGGCTGTGATATGATCAGGTTTTGGGGGGGTGTGCGCGAGAGACAGCATTTGCTTTAAGTACTCACAAAAGCTTGATGTCTTTTGCATCAGATATTAGCATATTGTTTGCCTAGATCTTGCTTCTTTTGTTGGCCTATGCATGCCAAACTCAGCAGTTGGGTGGGTGCCATAATGTTTGAAGCAAGCTGACAGGTAGCTGTTGCGGTTGCTCGAGAGTAACCAGGCAGGACTCCGACCTGTCTTTTACAGGCTTTATTTTGATGCAAACTATTTACAGTGAGGAGCCCCAAACCTCGTGTTTGGCTCAATCGCTAGCAGAATCCGGGAGTGGTCTTTTTTTGGACCTCCTCCAACATAAGAGTTTCGTTACCCCCAAATGTGTCCTCCCCTCTCTGCGCCTCAAACTACTGCGCAGGATGGGCGATGGCAAGGGCGTGTCTCCCTCCTGTCCGGCTTGCCCAGAAGCAGTGTTAAGGCTCCCACCAGCATCCTCTGGTCCTTGTACCTCTTCCCCACTGGAGGTGGGGCTTTCCTCCTCGCCAGAAGAGGAACTGCTTCGCAAAATTTTCGGAGGCTCCCTGTAACACAACTGCCCTTCTATTTCTCACCTCTGAGCCGATGGCAGTTCCCCGACACAGGCATATCGGGCAGATTTGGAATTGAAGCAACCAGGCTCTGCAGGAATTCTCCAGGTGGGAGGAGCCAAAGCAAAACAGAGCATGAATAATGACTACTCATTGAGCGAGTACAAACATGTAGAAGAAATTACTTTCTACAAAGAGGGCAGATGTGCTCCATTGTGTCATAATGAAGAAGAGAACACAATAGCTATTAAAGTCCTTGGGGGAAATTTCACAGGAATGAAGCTCTTCCTTTGTTACTAGTAAATGTATCTTACCAGGCACTTTGTGCCGTCCTATCTAATTGAATGCCCTAGACGTTGTTAGTTCTAAGAAAATTAACGAGGATAATTTAGCAGGCATCCTTTAGTGAGGTTTAAGGTACCTGCTGAGTGGAATCCGGTAACAAGATAGGATATATGCAGATAATAGATTGGTACAGTTGAAAAGGCATCATCCTGTGTGAGATAGAGGCAGGCCAAATGTTATGTCCTTGCACATGTTGCCACGAGAACATGCCCCCCTCCTCTCCATTTCTTTTGCAAGGATACATTAGCTTTCTCCATTAGCTTTGGAGAAGGAAAACTCGGGTCTTAATCCTCTGCTGCCTTGAAGCTACGCTCATTTGTGATAAAGTCTTCAAGAGTAAACCCCAAGGAAAAATCTGCACCCGCTGTCTTGTGAAACATCTTCGGGAGAAGATAAGGCTAAGGGGTAACCCTACAGAAATCCAGAATGGAATCCCTAAGGCTGTTGGGTAGCATCTTGTATGCCTCCTCCTGGCAACTTCTGCAGCCAAGCTGGTGTCAAACATATTGCTCTGATTTCTTTAGCCCCCATCAGCAAGGTCAAGAGGCGGGTCTTGTAGCCTTTCAAATGTTTGTAGAAGAGACAAACATTTAAGATGTTACATTCTTACCTATGTATCACCAAAATAATGTAACATCCTAAATGTCCCTAGAGTGGCATGTGACTGATTAAATGTGATCTTCATCGCTTTATGGACTTAAGAAAGTGGCTATTGCCATCATCAGCTATACAGTGGTACCTCGGGTTATAAACACCTTGGGTTACGAACACTTTGGGTCACAGGCTCTGCTAACCCAGAGGTAGTACCTCGGGTTAAGAACTTTACCTCAGGATGAGAACAGAAATTGCGCAGTGGCAGCAGCAAGCCCCATTAGCTAAAGTGGTACCTCAGGTTAAGAATGGTTTCAGGTTAAGAACGGACCCCTGGAACAAATTAAGTTCGTAACCAGAGGTACCACTGTATTTTAATAGACATCCACTGTCCCACGAAATACGTCCTTTGAAATAAAATGTGTGTTGTTTTAAGTGAGGATAAAGTACTATAATCGTAAAACTATTGTCTTCATTGTTGTAACACGTTCCTACCAATAAGTATCCCACTGCATGGTTGGTTTTTTTTTCATTTGCAAAATAATTGGAAGGGACATTGGAGCAAGGGATTTCAATCAGCTTGACTCATGCTCTAATTCAGAAGGTGTCTTCCAAGTATTTATGGTATGATATTGATGGTCCCCTACTGTGCACACACTTCTGATAATACGGTATTTTCCACTGTTCCAATTAATATGTCCATGGTCTGATGAACTCTGAACAGCTGATGGAGTTCACAGGTAGTGCAAATGGTGGCAATATGAGGAAATTCCATTTTCAGTTTCATTTGCACCTAAAATTATCCAAAGCAAAGAAATCCAACCCAACCTAATTTCGTATTCATAACAAGCAGGCTTTATCTGCACAGCATTCACCTTCTCCTATTCTTCCTTTTCAGGAAATAATTTGTAATTTAGGGAAATATGTTGCCTACCTAGTTCACCGAATGCTAGGAGGGAAGAACTTGCAACTAAAAAACAGCAACACTATGCTAGATACCCGGCTTTAATAGGGACATAAAATACCAGATTTAAAAGTAGGACAGAAACACTCTGGGTGGCTGCCAATGTTAAACTCCCATGATCCATAAGGAAGGTAGATTTTAAGTCATAGAAGAACCAGACTTCAGCCTTTTGAGGGAAGACTCTCTCTCTCTTTTGGCTCCTTGTTCTCCAGGAGCGATGCTCTGGGTGAGGGACCTTTTCACCTTTCCCTTTGGAATGGGTTTCATTAAGAATCATTATTCATTTGAATCAATTAGGTGTGGCTGAATAAAACACCTACAAATGCCTGCTTCTTCCTGAAACATAATCCCAAAGACCGTTGTTTCAGAACCACTTCTACTGTATGTATCCAACAGATGGTTCCCTAATGTGAACAGGTGATGATGATTCTGGATCGTCTCCTTCCAAAATAACCCACAGCATGGAATGTTTTTTACTAACGTGAAAAATGTCACCTTAATTGCTTGTTGCTGGTTCCTTTTGCACAGAAATCCAGAGAAACATGTGGCAGACTGTGAAAAAGGTCTCTTGTCACGGTCAGCTCTCTCTGCCTCCCATTAAGAAAAGACTGAAGTGTCAGGGATATTGCCATCATGTCTTACCACTATCCTGTCAAGACCAAATGAGAGGAGGAGGAGGAGGAGGGCTCCATTGCTGCCCTAGTACCTATGAGGTCCAAGAAAAATCATTGGACTCCAACAACACACACACAAACACACAGACCTTGCCAACAAGATACTGTAAATAAATAAAAATGGTATACCATCCAGGTTGCAAACACTTGACTTTTGACCAGACCTAAAAACTCTTCCTTTTCCTCAGAAATGTGTGTGTTTGGGAAGCAGAAGTGGATTTCCAAAGCATGGTTTAACATTCAATCTATTTTCCAAGGGAACTCTGGGAATTGTGGCCAGTGCCTTTTTATAGGAATAAATGCCGATACTGCACCTTGGGACACGGGTAGCACTGTGGTCTAAACCACTGAGCCTCTTGCCGATCGTAAAGTCGGCGGTTCGAATCTGTGTGACAGGTGAGCTCCCATTGCTCTGTCCCTGCTCCTGCCAACCTAGCAGTTTGAAAGCATACCAGCATGAGTAGATAAACAGGTACTGTTGTGGTGGGAAGGTAAATGGCATTTCTGTGTGCTCTGGCACTCATCACGGTGTCCCGTTGCACCAGAAGCGGTTTAGTCATGCTGGCCGCATGACCCGGAAAGCTGTCTGTGAACAAACGCCGGCTCTCTCGGCCTGAAAGCAGAGATGAGCAATGCTCCCCATAGTTGAATCTGACTGGACTTAACCATTCAGGGGTCCTTTACCTTTTTACCTTTACTGCGAACCCTCAAATACCCCCCTGAAAAAATCCTCTGTGAAGGGAAAAGGAGTCTCCTAAGAACTCTCAGCACCCTTAGCAAACTGCATTTCCCAGAATTATTTGTGGGACATCACAACTAAAGTGGCATCATAGCACTTTAAATGTATGGTGTGAACATGACTGCAGTCAGAAACATGGCAGTTGAATCTACCTTGTAATAATGGACAGAGGACCCAAAACGTGGAACAGAATGTTGAGTTGTGGCTTTCTGTTGCCTCTGAGAAGCCTCACCAGCTTCCAGTATAAATAACTGTAAGGCAGCGGCAATTTGGCAGCTGCGGTTTCTTCCATCACAATGCTTTGACTATGGGGGGGGGGGAGTATCCATGTCCAAATTTTAGTTTTTGGCAGAATTTAGGTCACAACTTTATTGATTACAGAGAGTGAGTGGTTGCATAGACTCTGGTTCAACTAGCTCCTTGCACCCTTGCAGGCGGCGCTGACCCAGGGCACCAGCATAGGTCAGCCAAGGTGAACACCTGGGAAGGTGAAAAGCCAGAAACAGACTATGTTCACCACCCAGATGGCCCCCTGGACTCAGGTACAGGCACAAACCCCTCTCAGGGCTTGACCAAACCAGTTGAGTCCCTGGATTCCTTTAACGGAATACCCTTCACATAGGGATGGCGAGACCGCTCCCCCATCCCTATCACCTGAACCAGAGCCTATCCGCAACCTTACAAGTTGTGACGATTTGCTACGCGGCGAGTGAAACCCAAATGGCAACAGACAATCAGCAAAGTGGGGAAATTCCTGTCGTGCCCCTATCCCAACAGCACACGACACACGACGGCATAGCAAGGTCAAGCGCAACAAGCCCTAAAATTAGGGAGAGGTGGGCGGGTGTTCCGAATGCACGAGCCAAAAGAGGAAGCTCTGGGTCACGTGCATGGGCATAAATAGGTCCCTCGATCCATTTAGACTGCACCCCATTGGCCAGATTGAACCCAACATCGAGGGACCTACCAATCGGGTGTTGTGGCTAACTAATCAACCCACCCACAACACAGGAGGTCAGTATCCAGGTCTCACCACAACACGTGCCCTCTTTTAGGGAGGACACGATGTGTCAACAATCAAAGACAATCAGTCATTGGCAACCCTAATGCAGATGTCACAGATTTAAGCCTGTTGCAGGAAACATGAAAGCAAGATCCTGTTTAAGTGAGGCTTGTTTCATACAAGCACTTTGAAGTGAATCTGGGGCTGCCTGTTAACTGTCACGAGTGGCACCACGGACGCCCCCCCCTCCCAACATCCAGCCTCTCAGAAAAAAACCATTACACTTTGCCTCAGTGGACCTTCTCCTAATTTGGCAACTCAAGGAATATAAATGAATTGGAAAGAGTGTTTTCCTTTTGTACAAGGGTTTAAATCTGTCCTCTGAGAGCTGTGGGCTCATTCAACACAGCAAATCACTTAATTTCAGCTGTGCGGTCTACGGAATTCATTTTTTCTCACATGAAATGAGATCATCCTCTGCTTCTCTCTTGGGCTACTGAATCTTAAGACTATTTAGCCATATTTTTTTAGCATCGGCATTTTAGGCAAAGGATTTAAAATGACACGTGTAAAACCAAATCACAAACCTCATAAGCAAAACTGATAGTTCCAGTTTTTGCTCCTCCCTCCCCAGCTGCTGTTCCTTTTATACCTTGCCCATTGTATTGTTAGGATCTTGCTTATTATTACATTGTCATAGTTCACCTTTACCTGGGAAGGGGAAGGGCCGAAGCTCAGTGGTACAGCATCTGGTCTCACCTGCTTTGGATGCAGGTCTCACCTGCTTTGATCCCTAGCATCTCTGGATAGGATGAAAGAGAACTCTGCCTGAAACCCTGGAGAACTGCCAGCAGTCAGTGTAGATAATACTGACCTTGATGGACCAATGGACTGACTCAGTATAAGGCAGCTTCCTATGTTCCTAACGGAATTGAATTTCTCTACCATTACTAATGGTGGGTGGAACCAGCCCTTTCTCCCTCTCTCAATCTCTGCCCAGCAGGCCACCAAGGGAGAGGCATGTATCTCTTGCCAGATATCTGAACTGACCACCCTCTTCTCCACTCAGAAGTACAATTCTGATAGTGGCGTTAACACCTGAAGCTTCACAGGGAACTCTGGAAATTATAGCTCTGTGAGAGGAAGAGGGATATCCTAACAACTCTCAGCAGTCCCTAGGATTCTTTGGGGAAAACCATTACTGTTTAAGGTGGCATGACATGACTGTTTTATATGTATGGTACAGATGGGGCCTTGATCAACAGCTGGCTTTAGGATAGGAGGCCCGCAGGGCTAGGTGATATCAGCCTCTGTCGTCTGCTTCTTTGTTTGGGATTATTCATTTGGTCATACGTGGAAGCTAATTGTCTTGGGTGCTGCATTTTTCTTATGAAGCCCTGTGTAGCAATGCACAAAATATTATTCCATATATTATTCAGCTTTGAGAATTTTTTTAAAAAGTGACTGATGCTTGAAAACACTGTGATATTAGATCCCCCCCCCTACAAAAACACATTATCCATCTTAGAAATCACAACTCTTTGTCTTTAACAAATTATTTCTCCCCATGTCTGGTTATTTTTCATTCTACTGGGATAAGCACACACATGCATCTTTAAGTGTGGTGGAAGGACTCTGAACACTTGTTCTCTGCCCTAAAACAAATGTCTTGGAGTGCAGCAAAGTAGGCATTCAAGTCATTTCTGCCATGCCTTAGAATAACAATCTGCCTCCACTAGTCTCATGTAATACTGTCTCCTAGGCTGTGCACTGTCTAAGCCAATTGGTTTTCTTAAAAGAGAATGACCTTTTAGAGTCAGCAGAATTTACGTTGTATTATCTGGTAGCTCATTACTGCACTGTAAGAACTGGGTGGAAACAACCTTAAGGTACTTTTAGCAAGTTGATTGACAGGAGATACATGTAGATTAACTTAACAGGGGAGAAAACACTTGAAATTTAGAAGCCAGTTGTATTTGTGTAGTCTACAGTCTGGACTTCGTAGCTATTGGTATAGAACGGGATCCACAATGCACCACTGAATTCAATGAAACAAATTTCCAGGTAGGTGTATATTGGAGAATTTGTCTATGTTTTGGGACCAGAGTCACATTTAGGATTTTGAAAAAGGTGGGGCACACCAGCCACAAAATGTGGTGTGTGGCAGAATACAAAATGGCTGCCTTGGGGCCATGGTATGACTCAAAATGGCTGTCACATCTAAACAAGCAGAAAAGAGTCAGGACCGCAAAATGGTAAAGGAATGGTTACCTCATCAGTCCTACGCCACCAATGGGAAAAGGCACCTACGTTTGTCACTACCATGCTCACTCACAGAAAGAAATAAAAGGTGTTGTGCATTTTAGAGGCAGTTGATGGCACAGAGAGACTAGGAAACTTAAGGATTCCCTACTATGACTTGAAACACCTTGTTAATGGTGTGACTCAACACAGAAATGTGAGAACCTTTCCAAATCACCACAGTTCACCTCATAATTCAAGGTGCACACTGAGCAGGCTATTGTTTCTCATTTTCTGAAGAAAAAGAAGAAGAGGAGGAGGAGCAGAGGTGGGGAACCTGTGGCCTGTGAGTTGCTGCTGGACTACAACTCCCATCATCGCTGACTATTGAGCACACTGCCTGGAGCTGTTGGGAGTTGGAGTACAACAACATCTGAAATGGCACAGACTTCTCATCTTTGCTGTAGCCCCAAGCTGTTCTTTATTCCTGGAAAGGGAGCAGCAAACTGAGGAAATGATGCAGATAATTTATTTTATGAGGAGGGAGACCTTCACAGAACTTTAGCTGTAGATTCCCACCGGCCTCAAGGGAAGAGGCTCAAGCCTATTATCTGACCGAATCCTGCCATATTAATAAAACAAAGCTGTGTCTGGCTCTAATGAGGATGTAGGTCACAGAATTAAGGACCACAAACCTAGTCCTACATAACAGTTAATAAGCCTGCGTGGACAGTAATAACAGCAACACAAGTTTTGCCATTATTAAAACCGGTGTAGTTTTAATGTGCAGCTGAATTCCAGAAAGACAGTTTTTAAAAGACTGAAAATGAACCACTGAGTAGGCCTCCTTGCTATTTTACAGCCAGGAATTTGGTGGCTAGCTGTCTGGGGCATGGAAAAAGGATCTGATAGCATCATACATGCCTCTCATCTCACTATGGAAGCAAGACGGCACAGCTTTCTTTTCCATTGCTCAGTTCCTGTTCAGTTCAGGCAATGTCTGTCAGACCAACTCGGAATGATCAAGAACATGGCTGCCCATGCACAGCTTGTCATCTCAGTGTGACAGACAACTGAGCTCTAAACCCCCCAAACCCTTACATAACAATGTACAACTCAAACTTAGGTCAGTGTTTCAGGGAGACCAACAGCAATGGTGAGTTGGTGCGTTATGATGCCTGCTCATGAATTTCTCAAGACAAAGGAGGCTAAGCCTGCCCTGGATTTATGCTGTTGTGGGGAAAAGGTCCTTTCTGTGGTGAATGTGATCTTGAACAGACAGGCAATGCCTTATAGCAGCATTCTTCAACCAGGTCTAGACCCAGGACTCACCTGCAACACGGGAACCCTCTTTCATTTTTGATTGATACTAAATAGTGCTAGTAATGCACATTATTAATCCTAAAAGTGTTAAATACTAAAGTGGCAATTACAAGGAAGATGAGTATTGTTACGTTGGCACTACTTGGGCCATGGAGGTATTGCTGACAGCAGCTTGTAGTGGCACCTCCTTCCTGACTGGACTTGGGGCTCAGAGGCCTCCCCCCAGGAAGGGACTTGCAGGTGTGGCTGCCATAAGCCAGAGGGGGTGTGGGAGCCCCACGGCCTTTGCACAATGATCTGTCAACCTGTCCAACTGATGTTATAGGCCACTGTGATAACATGGTCACACCCTTCAAGGGAAACGAAAGGTGGGGCTGCTCAGTGGCTCCCCACTCCTGTGCTGAGTAACATGGGAGCATTAAGTCCTGCATAATCTTCTGAGAGCCAGTGTGGTGTAGTGGTTAAGAGTGGTAGACTCGTAATCTGGTGAACCAGGTTCGCATCTCCGCTCCTCCACATGCAGTTGCTGGGTGACCTTGGGCTAGTCACACTTCTTTGAAGTCTCTCAGCCCCACTCACCTCACAGAGTGTTTGTTGTGGGGGAGGAAGGGAAAGGAGAATGTTAGCTGCTTTGAGACTCCTTCAGGTAGTGATAAAGCGGGATATCAAATCCAAACTCTTCTTCCTCTTCTTCTTCTCTCCCAAATATAAAATAATTAAAGAAAAAGGAGGGGCCACATGATGTGCTCACCCCTGTTTTTCTGCTTTGAGGCTGCTGCTCCCTACTCAGTATGTCCCATTGTACCTTACTGCAAAATTTCAAATCTCAAGTAAGAAAAACAAAGAGCTGTAGATAGATATATGGATAGATACATGTTTATTTTTGAAGAGGTTTTTTTGGGGGGTCATGTTCAGTTTATTTTTACTTCAGTGAACATGACGGCTTTTTAAGCATCAGTGTTTGGGTTTTGTTTTTGCTCTAACACTCTGTGTTCCTCCAAAACACCTTTAAATATATTGGCAGTCGAAGAAACAACTGGGTTATCATCAAGATTGGCAAAGTCTTCTTTCAAAGTCGTTAGACTTAAATCTCACAGGTGAGCAACCAGCTGCATACATGTAAAAGAGAAGAAGAAAGAGGCACCCTTTGAAGCTTAAGAGAGAATTTTTAAAGTCGCAATTCCTCAGACATACTTCTGCTGAGGATAAATTCTCCTGAGGTTAAATGACAGAGGCCTTGCTGGCTATGCTGCGTGCAAGATCTGCTCCATTTATGATGGGACATAAAAAACATATGAAAATGTTTTTAAGTAAAACAAATAGGAATCAGAGCCCTGTGGGATGTGAGCAATGGCCTATCCTGGTTCTTCCATTGGCCAACCATAGTCCTCTGGAAAGCACCACAAGAAAAAGAGGTCAACAATAACTCCTGCTACTATTCCTAAGCAACTTTTACTGAAAGCTAAATTTAGCCTTTGTGACTAGCAGTGCATATTGAGGACTATGAATTTGTCTAATCCTCTTTTAAAGCTGCCTGATCTCATGGGCAGCAACACATCTTGTGGAAGAGAGTTTCATTAAATATGTGGTGAAGGAAAGAGAACTTCTCCCTCTCTGCAATAACAATATAATGACAGCCCTTCTGGAATGCACACCAAAATCATTTCTGGTTCAATATCCTGCTTCCCACAGTGGTCAGCCAGAAGCCTATTTAAAGCCTGCAAGCAGACATGAGCAAAATAGCATTCTCTCACTCATGACCACCCAGAAACAGGTATTCTTGAAGTATGCTGCCTCTGATTTCTGGAGGGAACATATAGGCATCGCGACTGTTGTAACCTTTCCTCAAAGGAATTGTTTCAGCTCCCTAATCATTTGGGTTGCCCTTCTCTGCATGTTTCCCAGTTCTACAAGAACCTTTTTAATAATAAATAATAATAATAATAATAATAATAATAATAATAATAATAATTTTATTTATTTATACCCCACCCATCTGGCTGGCTTTCCCCAACAGAATATTAAAAACACGATAAAACATCAAACATTAAAAACTTCCCTAAACAGGGCTGCCCTCAGATGTCTTCTAAAAGTCAGATAGTTGTTTATTTCTTTGACATCTGATGGGAGGGCGTTCCACAGGGCGGGCGCCACTACCAAGAAGGCCCTCTGCCTGGTTTCCTGTAACCTCATTTCTCACAGTGAGGGAACCACCAGAAGGCCCTCAGAGCTGGACCTCAGTGTCTGGGCTGAACGATGGGGGTGGAGATACTCCTTCAGGTATACTGAAGATGTGGAGACCAGAATGTTACAGCATGCAGAGTATTCCAAGTGTGGTTGCACCATTGATTTGTGTAAATTTGATCTGTAGAAAAGTATTATGATGTTGGGAAGTTTTAGTTTTTGATCCCTAACCCATAACTCACCTTTTAAATAGCTGCCACACACTGGATTGAGGTTTTAGCTGAGCTATCTACCATGACCGCAAGATCTCTTTTCTAGACCCCTTAGATTGCTTAAAAAAAAAAAAAAAGTTGGCTTCTTTCATTGGCTTCTTTCCAGTCTTCTGATACAGAGGCCAGGCTTTGAGACACGTTACATATTTTTATTAGAAACTCAGCAATCTTACATCTGAGTTCTTCAGGAACTATTGGATGGCTGCCATCTGGACCCAGGGATTTATTAATTTGCAGTTTGTCAATAAGGCCTAGAAATCCATATCTTGCCTCCCCTACTTGCCTCAGTCTTTCAGATTCTCTTCCTCGCCTTGAATCCCCAGCCAATTGTTTTTACAGGAAGACTGTGAGTTCCAGTGTAGACCAGACAACAGTGAAGACCTTATACAAGCATTTCAAAGAAACTGCATCGGCGGATGCCTCCCCCTCCCTCTGTTTTGTTAAACAATTTCTATGAACTGCTTCTGTAATTTATTTGTATCAGCTGTCAGGGAAAAATTCCTTATCAGTTACACATGGTCTGCTTTCTTCATTCTCTGTGGTATATCTGCTCACAATACATCTATAAAAATTTAAATGGTTTTGCTATTTTCCTCCACTTAATCATTTTTATTTTTGTCCCTAAATTGCTCATTCTAAGTCCTGGTGGTTTTTCATACTCTCTAATGGTTTCAGAATTTTGACAGCAATAAAAATAGCAAAATTAAAGGGCTCAGTGGAAACCATTTGTAACATCATACAGAGGCACGCATCAAAATTAAGGAGTGATTTATGTTGATCTATGAACTTTTGTATTTAGAGGCATTCTACTGGGTTTGGTGTATTTCTCAGTATTCCATGTTACAGCAAATAAAAAGAAAGTTTTATCTAGATCCATCTCAGTTTAGCTTCAGGCCCCAATACAGCATCGAAGTAGCTTTGGTGGTCTTCCTGATCAATTACCATCATCAGAGGAGTGACAGGGAGAGTTCAACCTTTGCTGATTCTGCTCAACTTCTCAGTAGCTTTTGATAATCTGGGCCATGGTGTCCTCTTGGGGACATTCAGAGTTGGAGCGCTGAATTGCAGTGGTTCCATTCCTATCTCTGTAGTTGCTTCTAAAGAGTAGCAGCTAGGAATTTCTGCTTAATCCCATGGGAGTTATTGTGTTGGTTTCTGCAAGAACCAATCTTATCCCCCATACTCTTCAACATCCATATGATGCAATTGGGAGATGCCATCAGGAGATTTGTAGCAAGGTGTTATCAATATGTAAATGAAACTCAACTCTTGTTTCTCTGCTTCTTCTGAATTAGGTGTCTGGGGGCAGTAATGGGCTGGCTGTGGGCCAATAAGGTGAAACTGAAACCAGACAAGCTGAGGTACTGTGAATTGTGGGCTCTCAGGTCTGGGAACTGGGTAGATGGTCCACCCTACATAGGACTGCATTGTCCTTGAAAGAGCAAGTCTGTAGCTTGGGGGTGTTCCTTGATCCACCTTCATCATTTGAAGCCCCAGTGGCTAGGACTGGCCCACTTTCAGCTCTCTCCTTTCATCTAATGATGAACAGTGATGTTGCCACAATTCATAATTCAGTTTATGAACTTGTTCAAGTCCTAATGCAGGAATCCTGTTTTTCTCATTTGGCTGTTTTCTATTTTTGATCCTCTCTTGTTTGATTTGTTGTGACCCAGCCCCCAGTTGGCAAAGCAAACTTTTGTTTGATTAATGTCTTTTCCTATTAGGCTCAGTTCTCTTGCATTTTGCAGAATTTCAAGAAGCTGCTGCCCTCTCCCGCCAGATCTAAAATTGATAGCCAGTGTGGTGTACCAATTACTAGAATGGGAGGACCCAGGCTTTAATCCCATAGAGCTCACCAGAGGACCCTGGGCACTCATGGGTAGTTATATGATGCGGTGAGAAAAATACTGGGGAGGGGGAGAAAACCATGTGCACCTACAGCTTGTGGCCTTCCAGAAGTTGTGGACTACAACTCCCACCATTCCTGATGATTGGCCATGCTGATTAGGGTTGATGGGAGCTATGGTCCAATGACAACTGGAAGGCCACAGGCTCTGTATCTCCAATGCACATCATTCTGAAGCCCTTGCAGAAAAGGGGGGGGGGTGTTTAATAATATAGGACCCTTTCTTGTTCCCAAGTGTGTGAATTTGAAGAGGGGGAGGGATCTAGCTTCTAAAAAGCTTTTCACCATGACTGGTGCTGTGCAGCGGGTCCAGGCCAGGTGATTACAGGGCCTAGGAGTTAATATGATTGCACACACAGCACCATCAGCCACAAGATGGAAGAGAACTCTGGGGAAATGAATGATAAGGCTCATGAGTACCAAGCCAGCTGCTAATCAGACCAATGGGAGCTCACCCAACCCTAACAATGATATAATTTTTATAAATTGGGGTTCCTGTGGTTATGCGTTGAGCACATGCACACATGAAAGCATCTCCCATTTCACCCCTGCTTCCTCGCTTCCATTTTCCAGTCTGATGTTTGTTCGTCAAAGCATGTCTGGAACAGGGAAGGAAAGCCGCAGAGTACTTCTCAAATTGTCAGTAATTGTCCACCCCTTTACAAAGCGGGACCAAATTTATGGAAATCACATTCTTGTAAGTAGATTGACTGGCCCCTCTGAGCTTTCTAAGTGCTTCTCCTTGCAGCGCTACACCTTTTGCACTTCATAAATTGCATTTAACATTCTAAGAGGGGAAACGGTGAATGACATTGCATTCATTTGTCACAGGCAACAAGCAACATCATATGGAATGATACATCATTAACACAATGGCACTTGGAGACTCATTTTGCTGGCAAAAAAAATGGGTCAAGGAGATCAAATACTCGTCAAGAGGCTACTCTAAAACCTTTTGGCTGACGTTTATGACAAAGAGAATGCTGATAAACAGGTTCATATTCCTGGGCACTGCAGAGGAGATAACAACATGCAAAAGAGAAAAATTATTTGCAACAATTTACATTCTTTAGGCTATAATTCAAAGTCATGCTTCAGAAGTTGGTTCTGATTTAGAGTCGATGGAATAAGTAGATCATGCTGTTCGTTAGAAAGTCTAATTTTAATTGCAGGAAAATGTTTGGCATCAAGCTCCCTCTGAGATCTTCCTCATCTTAAACATTTATTATACTTTGGGTTCCTTCTTGTCTGATTTTTCCTTTACAGGGGAAATATTTCACTATATTGTGAACAATCAGAGCCGCACACATAACAGTGTGACTCAAGACACATAAGGGTTGCCCCTTGTCTGCTAACTTCATTGGTTCAAGCCCTTACCCTGGTTGCTCAGAACTTGCACTTCCTGAACTAATATACAAAGTGAAATGCAAGAATCCTTCACTATTCATACTTCCCTGATGCAGTTCTTCAACTCCAAACAACATTTAGGAAAATGCATTATATGGGGAGAAATTGCTTGCAAAAATGGAAAGCCCTATTGAAGTGATTTAGTCTCATGTAAGTGTGTATATACAATTGCAGCCTTTATCTCCCGTTTTGCTAAGATGAGGATCACCATTTTTCTTCTCTCTAGCTTACAAGGGACTGGTGTATATTGATTAGTGCTGGAGAGAGAGTCATCTCTTAATTTTTATATTTTTAAAGAGGATGCAGCATTGCTTCTTGGTTTCAATATCTTTGAGTGCAGGCAGCCTTTGCATTGGGCACAAGCTAACTTAATCAACCTGTAAAGATCTAATTGCCATCTTAAGACTGTCAACATAGTATAACCTGGACTTCTGGGTTTCCACCATGCCCTCTAACAGCTGCATCAAATACTTTATAAGGTTTTTCCACCATGTGGTTGCTTTGTCATCAGCACCACTGCCCGTGTGGTGCAACATTTAACTACCATGCATTCTCCATTTTGGTGACTCTGTTCAGTGATAAAGCTTTTGCACATGGTGGAATTACCATCATCTGTATTACCAAACTATAGTTAGTGATGTCAAGCAATAATGGGGTTCCCACAAACCATAGAACCTTGTAGCTATGTCCAGTTAAGAGCTCATAAGTTCTGGTTGTTAGCTAGCCCACACATAAATTAAAAATACTATACTCTTTGCCATGTACCTTTACACCAGAGATGGGGAAGACTTATCCTCTGGTCTCCCAGGTGTTGCCAGTCTACAACTCCCACTACATCCCTAACCACTTGTCATGGTGGCTGGAGCTCTTGGCACTTGGAGTTTGGAGGACTACAGATTTCCCATTCCTTCTATACACTAGTGGGCATCTTAAGCTATGTGGAAAGAACAGTGGCATTAAGCTAATGTATAAAACACTTCAAATAAATAAATTGTACTGCTGCTAAGAAGAAGGATTCCGTAATACAGCATATCTCTTATCTGGTATCTGATATATGTTTGTGCCTCTCTGTGTGTTCCAGCCCTCAGCCTCCACAAAAATTGTGGGCTTTGTTCCTTTCCCAGCAGACTTTTGAAACAAAAGCTGTTGCCTCCAGCTTTTACCACCATTAAGTGTAAGGTGAGCACATCAATACAGCCCAGAGGTATGGCAACCAGTGCGCAGCTTTCCTCCAGGCCTTATTAAATAATAGATTTGCAAGACGAAGCTATAGGAGATTTGGTGTCTTGTAGCTGCTATCAAATGTATGTCTCTCCTGCTGGCTGTTGCTTCGTTAAATGAATTGGAGAGTCAAAAACTTTTAATTTCCCCCCAGTTTTCCTTCAACAGGTGTATGACTGCTGTGGCAGAGGCACAGAAGGGGACGGTGGGCGAAAAGACCTTACAGTGGTAAGATAAGCCTATTATAAATGTGCAGCTTAATGGATTTCTGGAAATAGGTTATCCGGTGTGGTGCCTGACACTGTTCTCCTAATAAATGAGAATGAGGAGATAAAAAGGAAGTAAAATAAACAAGTGCACAGGCTGTAGTTTACTCTTCATGAATATGAATAATGCATGCATTCTTGTCCTTTCCTATTACATGAAGCAATGCGTCAATTTGCACACAAGGTGTACCGAATGCTAATTGCGAATTAGTGCCTTGGTGTGTGACACATACCTCAGAATTACAGCGCCGGCTTGGTATGGTGAGAGTTAATGGGAGTCCCTTCTTTCCCACGTTTTAATTTTGCTTCTTAAGAGGTATATTATTTAGCCACTTAAATTTGCACCAAGCCGAAGCATGGCATATGAAAATGCCAGTCTAAAAAATGAATCTGTTTTCTGAAAACAGGATTTAAATCATTTAATCCTTTCTTATGTCTACATTAATTAAAATGTAGTTTTCTTCTCTCCTCCCTCCCCTCCCCCTCCCCCCATACTTCTTGACCTTGTTTGATGTGACTCATGGGGGGAAGTTTTAGAAGCACAGTTTTCTATAAGTGAGCATCTAATTAATCACTGAAGGACTATAGCTTTTCAAGCCACACAGACCCAGATGAATCAGTGGAATAAATAGCTGGGGTATGCATTGGCATTAGGAAAGGGAATAAGAAAGCTCTTAGCTCTGTGGGGTTTAGAGGGAAAAGTCACCGTAACAGAGAAGCTGTGGGTTCCTTCTTTGCATAGACACATGTATCTAAAAAAGGAAATCAGCCACCTCCTGCTTCCTGTTTGAAAACCTACACTGGAGACAGTGAGGCAACCAGGTATGAGCTGTGAAGGAAGGCCATGGTGTCAAGGATGCTTTCCTTGGTCCTGAAACGACACTATATTTTCTGCAAAGGACTTGTATGATGCTGAAATGATGCGATTCTACTTTAAAGACCTGCATCAGGTGAGGAATTTGATTGCCCAGCTCAAAAAAAGCGATTCTGGGATGCAGAGAGCAGGGCTGGGTGCAGAGTCGCATACCACATGTCAAAAAGTGAACATGACGTATTGCCCCAGATCCACAAAGAAACGACCGAGAAACGAGTTTCTAGAAGTTTAAAAAGGAGTGGCATTTTAGGATGAGATGCTGTCTGGATGTGGACCAAGTTCAGGATTTAGCTTGGGCTCTCTGGCAGGACTAAATGAGAAAATATAAAGATTCAGGATTGGCACACAGGATAAGGATCAGAGCACTGGGTCGATCAATGTGAGTGACACGGGCTTCAGTAAGGCTCTGATAATCAGCAGTGCCTACCAAAATATTTTTCGGTCAATAGGAAATGCTCATTGGGCTGAATCAACTCAATGGGCTGCCTGTTGAGATCAGACTTACTGTCCACTGCAGTAAGCCTGAGTGAGATTCTGTGCCTTCTCCCAACAAGCCCCAAGCACAGTTCAGCACTGATGCTGTGCTGGAGGAGATGTCATGCTGGTAATTGCATGGGCTTTTAATTCACACAAGCTGAGGAGGAACAAAACCATTGTCTTGATGTTGTATTGCTACGCATTATTGTTTCTTATGGTCATGGGATATGTTGATACATACTGCTTGATGTTGCAAGCAGTAGTTGTGCACAAAAACACTCTCCCCTCCTTCCAGCAAGAGGTATATTGTCTCCAACATGAGGGAGTTTGCATGAAGATCCTCATTGCCGATTGTATTGCTCCTTGAGCAAGATGCTCTTAGTGGGCTCCTCTCCAAGTGGCTCACATCCTCCCTGCTGTTGCCATTTGCCTCTGCCTTTCAGGCTCAGCCACACCACCCTTCAGATGGAGAGAACAAAGTGGACAGAGTTTACCGCTCCTTCTCCTCCCTGCTTGCTCAGTCAGAGAGGGAATGAGAACAGGCCAGGGCATCAAGGACCTGGAGCAGCAGGGTCAGGAGACTCCAGGAATTGGCAATGGGTCCCCACTAGGATATAGACCAGAGCAAGGCCCCCAAAATGCCAATCCTTGGAGCTGGCCCTGAAGACCTCTACTGGATCTCTCTTATAAAGAGCATTTCCTGATTGTGAAATGCTTGTGATCATAACTGTCATGGTTAGAGACAAGAAGATACAAGATAGCAAATGCACTAGTAGACACTGATCCATTTTAGAAGGGCCACAGTGCCATGAATACCAAACCAAACAAGCAAGAGATTATCTCCTCTTGGCCCTGAAACACTCTCCTTCTTCCTCCTTCTTGTCATTAATTGTATAGCTGTGCAAATAATTCATATAAATTTGATGTGGGGCTCCACCTGACAGCTTATCCAGATTAATAGGAGATGGGATTTGAAATGCCCAAAAATGTAAATTAGTGCTTCCACGGGAAATTATGAAGAAGCTTGAGCAAACTGTATCTGCAGTAAATCGGTACATGTGCAGGGCAAGCCTATGCATGTTTACTCAAAAGTAAGTGTTTAATGATATTTACTCCCAGGTAACTGTGCATAGGAGCATGGCTTTCTTGTCCCTTTCTTGGAAGGAGGAATGGAACAAATGAAGCAGAAGCTGTGCTCTTTGGTTGACCAAGAGGCCAAATTTGAAAACTGCCTATGCCAATGTGCAACTAAAGTGAAATTATTATTGTGAACACTTAAAGAAAGCAACAGAGAAGGCCAAGAGACTTGCTTGCATGTAGCAGTTTTTAAAAGTGGGTTGTGAATGCTGGCGAGAAAGTCCAAAATCATGATTTAGATTTAGGCCAACGTCCAGGACTTCCTTGCCTTATATTTATTTCCTTCCAGATGCTAAGCCCTTACAAAATTTGGGAATGAATGAAAATAAATGTCATGCCCAAATGTCAAATCTTCATCATGTAATTGAGGAAAAGTCCCCATTGATGTTGCATAATGATTTAAACAGCTAGGAGCAGATCATAGGAGTTAGAGGATTAGAGCAGCAATCAGTGTTGATGTTTCAACACTTTGCTTAATGCAAACTCCAGATCCTTTGCATATATTGTTGTTAAAATGTGGACCAGGAATTTGCTGGCAGAGCTTCACATCCAATATGTGTGTTGGAGACTGTTTTAAAATCAGGTCAAGTGCTATGGTCAAATTTATTGCTCGTGTAAGGCTTAGAGTCATAGTGAATTTGTTCTCCTGATGGATAACCATGGCTGAATGTCAGATTTATAATTGCTTCATAATTAAACCACTGAACCAGATATAATTTGTGTATAAATATCGTATACTGGTGGTTGAAAGGTGCACGGTTTGCAAATGCTGTTTAGTATTAACTCTAGATGTGTCCTGCCAGCCTGGGTGGACAGCTACTCCTTCACCAACCCAGCCAGAATTGAATAGGTCCTGCATGTTGGGCCCAGCTGCCCTCCCTACCTCAACTGACACTCCAGCAGCAATCATTACAGACCATTTCCTTTCTGTCTCACAAACAGGGAACCACCCACTAACAGTGCCTCTGTCTTATCTGGACTGACCATCAGGTTGTTGACTCTCATCCAGTCCATTACTGAGGCAGGACAACAGTCCAGCACACCCACTGCCCCACCTGCAGACCTAAATGAGAAATAGAGCTGTGAGTCATCAGCATGTTGCTGACAATGTACTCCAAAACCCCACTCAGCTGTGTTCCTGGCCAGCTCTTGCTCCCCCATCTCCCTCATGGCCACAGGAGCCCAGGAGTCAGAGAGCCAAATAGGAGCTTCAAGGGCATGTGGAAGCACCAGTATGGCTGAGAGCCAGAAAAGGGTAGTGTCTCCAGCTCCTAAACGAGGTTCTCGTCTGAGCTGTTTCCTTGGTTAAAGCAACAGGTCCCTTAGAGCTCCAAGCCCCACAAACCATAATGGACAATCAGAACTCTGGGCAGGGGTGTCAACCTGAATAAAATATTGGGTGGGGAGCAGGTAAGCCCCATCCCACATAATCCATCACATGACATGGCGCATACACACCATATGAATGGCAATACCCAACAACTTTAGGGGGCCCTGTCCCCCTCAAATATTTTATTTTGGTGAGGGGCAAAAGGACCTTGGCCGCTAGGAGTTGGCTCCTATGATTCTGGGTAAACAACAACCTTTGAAAACAGGATGATTTTTTGTGAATAAACAGCATATTATTCTATGGTTCAGTGGCCGTGTGAAGTCAATACAGTTTCATTGGAGCTGGTGGGACTACATCACTGGTAATGGAATATTCCCTTTAACAAAGTGTTTTGGAAACATCTGCTGATAAATATTTGACTATGTGGGTAGAGAAAGAACAATGCCTGTCCCCACACCTCTGTTTTACTTCACCTGAACATTAAAATGCAGTGCCTCTACAGACTGCTGTTCCAAATCCGAGAAAACACAGCATTCAGCTGTCATAATGGTCTTCAACGGCAGAAAGCATTGATTATCTGGCATTCATTAGTGAACCCCCACCTGGAGTGATTTCCCCCCCTAATTACAAAAGTGTTGCTGCTTCAGTCTTGATAGACAGGAGCATTGCTGCAGGCAACTTCAGAAATATGAAGTAGCCAAATGATATACTTAACTCACAAGCCAATTAGCTGATTTTCTACTGTACCAGCACATTGCCCCCTTCGGTGATTCCTGATGTATTGCCTGCCTTTCCATTAATTATAATATAATAGGTCTGGCTTAAAAGATCAGCCCTTGGGGGGCATCTGAAGAAGAAGCATTCAAAGTCTTCTGCTTTCAGTGCTTTGTGGGAGGGGGTTGGAAATCTGCAGTCTTTCTTCTTGGCCTTTTAGCAAAGATCATTAACCCCCCCACACACCTTTTTTAAATCTAGCATTGGATCAGTTCAGTAAATGACACCTCTTCTCTAGGGAACCATTGGTGTACTATCTGGAGGGCTGGGGGGAGCACGCAACCTGACAGCCTTAATGCTCTGCATCCCCCCCCCCACAACACCCATCTCTATGAATTTAATCTGATCCTAGACAGCCCAGATAATGCAGCCATAAAGACAAGAGGGAGTTTTGTTCAGCAACGGTTTATAGCAACAGAAATGGCAGCCTAATCTCCATCCCCACTTTTTTCTTTTTTAAAAAAATAAGCCTGTTAGGAGAAGCCAAACATTTTCAGATATGAAAAAGAAATCTATAAATAACTTCCTTGGACGAGGCAAACGGTGCTCAGTGCTGAGATATCTGCAGCAGTTCAGTTGCAAACCCCTCCCCCCTCCATTAACTTTGTCTATATGCCAAATGTGCTAAATTCAGCTGTCATAGGGACCAGACATGATCAGCACAGTGGAGGGGAAGAAATCTGCAAAGCTGTTATCAAAGCAGAATTGGCCCTTGTTTGCTCAGTTTAGTTTGCCCTGCCTATTCCCTTGATTCATGCAATGAAATGTATTTACACACAGCTAATTGAGAAGAGCATTTACACTCTGTATGCTTAAATAAACTACCCCTGTCTGCCTGAAATCAACCCCTTCCCCCGCACCCATCTCTGTTTATATAAATAGTTCACCATCCAATCAATTATGGCACTTGAGATCTCCCCGAGTCCACTGAAGTCAGAGGATTTAGTGCACAGTGAAGTTGGGCTGTTGTTGTTGTTCTAATCCCTCTAATAGCAGACTTGGGGGAGGGCTCTGAGTGTTTATCAGCTTGGAAGTGAGGTGGGGTCACACAGAACATTTAGGGGCTTCGATGTCCTCATGGGATTCTCAGGTCATAGAGAAATATTTTATGTTTGTAAATGGAAAGATAGAGGGGTGGAGTCTACTATCCGGGCCTCTAGCAGAAGAACTCCCACTAGCACAACAAGGCTTTCCCCACACATTCCTGCCTCCACGTGCCCCCACACCTCCTCAAAATCTGCTCTGGAGGGTCAGGAGAACCCTAAGGACAATGCACAGGGTGACAAGAGGGAACATCATTCCATTGGGCAAGCAGAAATGCTTTGGCTGGTGGAACAATCTCCTTTGCGCTATGTCCAATTCCACTCACAGGGTTGTATCCAACTCAGAGTAGACCTACTGAAATTAATGGACCTAACTTGGTCATGCTTGTTCAATTCAATGGGTCTGCTCTGAGTGACACGTAGTTGAATAATACCCAGAGAGAAAGACAGATTTTTGAAAAACCCAAAGGACTGGTGGCTTTACAAGATGTATGGAACGGTGAGGTGTCATTTGGCAGGGAGAAAGAGAACAGGCCTGCTGGAGCCACTACCAGTTTACAGTATGTTGCCTGAAGGAAAGGATTAGGGCTGAAGGAATGTGTGCTGTGAGGTGGGGGGGGGGGTTAGTACCTCCTTGCACTTCACAGGGACGCTTCAGAAGGAAGGAAAGGCAAAACAACAACAACACCATGTCCATTTCCCACTCTCCAGAAACAATTCCAAGAATGTCCTGAACCCTTGGCCTACTTGGTGGCAAGTCAGTATGCCAAATGCCCAGTCCAGGGTCAATTCACAGGTCCAAAGTCCAAACTGAAGCACAGTCCTGCAGAGATCCTGGAGCACTCAAGCTGAGGTCCATCAACATGGACGCAGCACCTCAGCTCTGCTTCCCCATTGTACTTCACATGCTGATTGCAGCATCTGGGCTTGACGAGGCAGGTGACCCTCACCTGTTCCAAGCCTTCTCCAGCTGAGGAATCACACACTTCCAAAGTTAGCAACCTCCACCCTGGCCAGCTAGGGAGCTGGGCAATGGGCCCTTGCCTGCCTCAGCCTCCTAGAACACCCCTCTCACTGCTCCCTATGCCTCAGAGCCCACCATGTTGGTGAAGACAGGAGGCCCTCTGGTGATGGCTCCTCCTGCCTCTGGTTCCTGTACATTGACCCCCATCCCCTTGTCATCCTCCATCACTCTGTGAGTACTTTCTTCCCTATCCCCTGCTTGCCCCGGTGTGTCCCAGTCCCTTGCCAGGATCCACTGTAGTCCTCTGCACTCCTTGCCAGGATCCTCTTCCTTCTCCCCGTCGTCCTGCCAGTTCATGACACAGAGTTTCCTGTGAAGAGTGATTGATTGTTAAACCACTTTGAGAACTGTAGAACTGTAGGAGGAATAGGGGCCTCCTAACAACTCTCAGCACCCTTAACAAAGCACTGCTCCTAGGATTCTTGGGGGAGAGCCATCGCTGTTTATCGTAATGGTATCATTGTACTTTAATTGTATGGTGTGAATGTGGCCTAACACTAAGCCTAACCCCGTGTAAGGAGCAGTATAAGCACTATCTGTCATTGTACTTGTGGAGTGCTCACATCTTGGTTTGGCTCTTTTGTTTGGCTGTAGTTTACCTGCTCACAGGAGGCAGAGAGCTGCAGGCAGCGTGGACAAGATGAACAGTTGGCAGAAGGGAGGAAGGGACCTATTATTTACTATCAAGTCCTAATAAGTACATGTCCCTTCTGCATCCTTCTTAGCCTGCAACATTCTTCCTGATATATGCCTTTTCTTGGATGAAAAGGCATGCATTACAGCTACAATCCTTAAGATTTTAAAGGCAGCTGCTTCTTAGTCGAGATTTCCCACCGGGCAAACATAGGTGGCAGGATATTGAAAATATTGCCCCAATAATATCGAACTGAATCAGCTCAAGATTATTTAGTTAGATTGTGCCAGAAAAAGTCAGAGGGATGTGTAGGGGTTTATCTGCTAGTGACAACTCTAAAATAATGGTTTGTCTTTATCAACGGAATGGGAGTTAGTGGAAGAAATCAAGCGCTTGCTCAATTCCCTGGGACTTTTTAGTTGCTTCTAATAAAACAGTCCAAAAGTAACAGCAGTGTTAGAGTGTTGTGCATTACACTGCTGTTACATTTGGATTTCTATTACAAACGGGCCTTCTCAGCTACCTATAGCTTTCATCTGCACTATAGACAATTATATTTTCAGCAGATACATTTACTGTGCAATCCTACTCCCTCTGCTGCACCTTTGATGCTTGGGGGGCAGTTAGAATTCTGCATATCTTCCTTTTGAAGAGCACCATGGTTATATTTCCTTGAGGTCTGCCATGGTAGAGGACCTAGCTACATCCAGGTAGGGGGACAAGCTACCATCTACAGTTTTCTTGTGGAAAGTAGCTGTTTCAGGGCAAGGGTCCAGCAGTTGTGTGTCTACTGGATCCGTAACCTTGCAGACCCCTGAGGAGCCTGATCTTCAGGCCTGTCAGCTATGCTAACATAGAACTACTGTAGCATGCACATAAACTGCTCTTACTATGACTCACGCAAGTGCAGGAATTGAGATGGGGTGCAGAACTGGGTATCTTTGCTCCCAGGGCAAACAACATGAAATGTGTCCCATATCCAGCCCCTTAAAAATTAACAACAGTTGTAATAAAATGATAAACAATGCATCATTTAAATATTTGTTTCAGTGTATACCACAGATCAAGGAAGGTACCACCAGGGCCAAGAGGATGCCTATGTGGTTAAAGAGAAGAGTCAAAGAAGGTATTAGAGGCAAAAAGGCTTCCTTTGGAAAAGGGAAGCCATCTCCAAATTGGGAGAACAAATAAGGAACATAATATTTGGCAAAGGAAATGCAAGCTGAGAATAAAGGATGCCCCCCCCCCCCAAAAAAGATGCCAAGGAACACATTGCTGTATATAAAAACAACAAATTTCAGTGAATGAAAAAAATTCTAATGTCCCAGCTTTTTAACTCCCAATTGAGAGATGAATGGCACAAAGAGTTAAATCTCCAGCACCAATTAAAAATGTAAGTTTTGCCTAGGTCTTTCTTGGGGTTTAATGTCAGATTGGTTGGTTGTGCATCTGATGTGCAATTTATCTGCTTCTAATATGCTGTGTTTTGAAATTACTTTGCAGTGAAGAGCAGGCTAAATATTTTTTAAACATATAAATATTTCAGGTTTCTACAGTTTTCAGAATTCTGTGTCCCATTATTTTCGTTTTTATGGGGTGGAGAATTGCTTATGCCATTGACAGACTCACTCTGCAAGATACTCTGGCCTTATTTAAGCTCTTGTGGAATAATGGATCCAAATGATTCTAATCTCACTTTTCTTATGAGGGCACCAAACTGGGACAGGTTAGCTTTAGAGATATCTCGGGGCTTCTTTCATGTGCCATGATGACTAAATCATTCAATTGCTCTTTTCAGTTCACCCTGGTGCTGCCCAAATATCTGCTTCTGAAGGCATCTCGCATGCTTCATACGGAACTGAAGATATACAAAGGACTGGCTCCCCAAGTGTTGTGCAGTTCCACTGTAGTCCTCTGTTGCTGATGTTCACAAGATCCAGATGAGAGGAGAGTGACTGCTGACTCTTAGCTGAAATAACAGCCTTGGATAGTGGAGGAAATTGGGGGACTCTGCAGGAGGAAAGCAGGAAGTGAGCATTCACAGCTGACTTCAGGATTAAAATCACTGCTGTCGAGCCACCCAGAACCATGGCCAAAAACAACCCCTCCACTGAGGTGTACAAGGAAGGTCCTCCAGGCATCCGTCGCAAGATAGAGCGCTTTGATATCCCTTTGGAAGATCTGAGGAGCCGATTTGAATCACATGGAGGCAGGAAGGTAAGAAGAAGAAGCCATAGGCTAATGGGATCAGTGGCGCTTCCTATTGACACACTTCTGCTAGGAAAATGCGCCCATTTCCCCCCCCCCAAACTATACAATGCTATGGGATCTGCTCAATGAACCCAGAACCAGATAGCAGAGACATCAGTTAGCATGTTCTTCTGCTACATGATTGGCCACAATGTTATCTTTCATTGTAACTGTGGAAAGAGGTGGAGGAGGATGTGAGGCTGTCATCTGGGCACTCCCAGACATTGCAGGTATCATGTTACATCAGTATTGGAGTGCCTCTGATCTCAGAGAAAGTATTGATTCCTGGCTAAGTCCTCCTCTCTTTGAATACCCAGATTGCACCCATTTTTGTGGCTTGCCCCATGCCAGCCACTGTAACGGTTGTGATGGTATCATGTAATACTGACACAACTGTGCTACATTTCTTGGGGGTTCTGTTGACACACAAGAAGATGAGCATAACTTGTGATTGTATTATCCTCTTAGATTTACCATATATTGGTGTAGCCCAAAACTACACAACTTGAAACACAAGGTGCATGTAGGTTCTTGAGATGTTGATCTTCTAAACTACTTGTCTAATCTATCCTAAGAAAAGGAATGAAATAATTCTATATAATGACAAGAAGTAATAGTTCCATCCTGTATTGCACTGCTCAGACCAGATCTGGAATACTGTGTCCTGTTCTGAGCACCACATTTTAAGAGTGACATTGACCAAGTAGAAGATGTCCACTATCCAGTTAGATAGGGAGGGGCCTGGAAACCCTATGAGGAACAGTTGAAATAGTTTGGTATGCTTAGCATGGAGAAGGGAGGATTGAGGAGCACTTGTGAGGTGTGTCATGTAGGAGATGGATCAGAATGGTCCAGAAAGTAGGGCTAGAAATAATGAGTGGAAATGGGAAGGCAGGAGATTTTTGGGTAAACATTCAGGAAAACTCTCTAACAGTAAGAGCTGTCTGATAATGGAACAGGATGTCTCAGGAGTTGGTGGAAACATTTCCTTCACTGGGAGCATTTAAATAGCAGCTAGCTAGTGACTGGTCAGAGGTACCGCAGTTGTATCCCACACAATGTAAATAATGCACTGAGAATGGGACTGAACTAGAGGACCTCCAACCCTATGATTCTACAATAATATGATGTAACATAATATAGCATATCATATGTCACTGGAACATTGGTTGAACTGAACAGATAGTGGATTTTAATGGCAGTATAAACTCCCAACAGTAGTGCTGTAAAGAAAACTTCTGCAGGAAACTATACTGCAAGTTACATTGTTAAGTTGGCAATTTTATTTATGGACTAGAGCAGAATTTTCTTTTAAGTGGCTCCTTTGATAGTCACGGTGTCCCATAGCGCTTTGCAATAATAAGCTTAGATACAATCAGCTCAGGGACTCTGTAGTGAACACAGCAGCTGTTCTGCATTCCACAATAGTTCATGTGCTGCCTGGTTCTTCAGAGACTATTTTATTGAAGGAAGGAACAGGGGCTATTTTAAGTGCATTTTTATTCTCTGTGGTGTTCCGTGAGTTCTGTTAATTCCCACCTGGACAGTCAGAAGTCACAGATAAGGGGGGGAAAGTTCAAGTGAAAGACAAGTCCTTTAGGAGTGCCAGCTTCCAAAAATTCAAGACTCAAACAAAACTTCCATTTTCCAGTCCAAACTCCAAAATCCATGGCAATTTAAAAGGATTTTGATTGTATTTTTTAATAATAACTTTATTAGCCATGTGCAATAAACATACTGATTTTCTATCCTTTGCCTTTTTGTTCTTGTGGCTATATATTTGTGTATGAAGTATATTGAAGGGTAGAAAGGCAAAGCATATGCAGACAAATAAATAAGCAATATGAGGAATTATTCATGTGAACAACAATGTGGAGAATTATCTTGTTTGAAATTTTTGCTACATTCTAAGGCAGTGACAGCTCTGTAGCTGTAGTTAAGGAGGAGGTACGGGATTGCATGTAACACTAAACTTTGGTTAACATTAACTAAAGTTTATAAACCAGCTACAAACCCTGTTTAACCAGTGATGCTTAACGCTAGTTAATAAACCCTAGTTAAGCCGCTGGACTAAGTTCACACATAAAACAAAGCCATGCTTTAATAAACCATAGTTTAACAAATCATGGTTTAGTATTATATACTGTTGCATGTTTCACTATATAACACTGTTAATTCACAATTAGCTTAATCTGCTATTTCTTTTCATGGCCAGCATTACCAGCTTTCTTCAGATTCAGGAATCAACAATTATATTCCACCAGAGCAAAATGAAAATTCTCTTAGTGACAGGACTGTATCAAGGTATACTGATGAAGACAAAGGAGTTGCTAAGGAGATTGGCCTTTGGAATAATACCAGCATGCTCCTTTGACAGACTTTCTATAAAAAATAAATGTTAATAGCTTAACAAAATAAACTGAGGGGAGGCAAGTAGAAATGGGCTCTTTTCTATTAGGAAAAAGAGAAGAAGAAAAATGAGTAGAGGACAATATATTATGCAGGCCCAGTCAAAAAACATTTGGCCAGGATTTTCAGTGCCTCCTAACTCGCATCTTCTGGTAAAATCATGCACTTACGTGTGGCTTGATAGTGTTGTTTGCTATGCTGACAGCCCTCTCACCCCCACCCCCAATCTCTCTCAAGTATATAATAAAAAATCTAGTTTGTAAGAGTTCCCATATAAGATTGTATTGCAGGGGGGTGGACACACACATGGACACACACAAACACACAAACTACATTTACAGCAAGGTTCTTAACAGGAAAATATTTGCATAGCCTTTAAAACCTCTGGAGGCTGTTGCAATCTCATTTCATTTAGGCATGTCACATTGATATACAATAATTCGGAATGAAGTGTCAGCCACCAGACAAAGATGTAAGGCAGTATTGACTTGCTTTCAATTGAAAAAGCTTCTGTCAGTTTGTGCATTGGCTTTCAGCAACATAACGAGGCAGGCTAGGGGCAAATCAAACTTCCTCAACAGCATACATGTTCCCCCCCCCCCTTCCTTTCTGCAGTCATGCTGAGATATAAGCATTTTAAGAGAGAAGGAAACTTGCTCTAGAATGGGAGTAGCTTGCTTATATATAGCAAAGTGGGTTACTATCAGAAATACACAGTGGCTGAAATTATTAGGCAGTTGTGGCACGGTGGTTAGAGTGTTGGACTAAGATCCAGGAGGATGAGGGTTCAAATCCCTACTCTTCCATGTAGCTCATCCTGGTGAATTTGAACCAGTCACACTCCCTCAGCCTAGCCTCCCTTACAGAGTTGGTGTAAAATCAAAAGGGAATGGGGGAGGAAAAAGTGGGATAGAAATGTAGCAACAAATTTCAAAATAAAAATCATTTCCCAAGAATTACTACATTTTAGTACATCCCTACATCTAGTACAAGAGCTGTTCAGAAAGGGTCTGCAAGAAATGCTGTATGCGGACAATGGCTCTTAGTTTCAGGAACATACAAATAGGAGCCTTTTGAAGAAGTAGAGAGTTGGGGTGGCATTCAACAAAATTTTACCCATAGCAGACCAGTTGAAATTAATGGGCCTAACTTAAAACGTTCTTTAGTTTCAGTGGGTCTACTTTGAGTAATATATAGTTGAATACCATCCTTGGTCCTCTGAAGCCCTAGCATATGCACGCAACCTGATCTCACTTCATCTCTTTACAATGAACGCAGAAGCGCTCTCTGAACTGCCATACCTCAGCTTTGTAAACTTAATAAGGGCATTTGGGCTTATTGCTATCTTTGTTTCAGTAACGGATCCATATGAAATCCTGTAGATTTGCTTTCACTCCCAGTTGCACATATAATTAGTGTCCTATACCTATTTCAAGTGTGTGTGCGCGCACACACACACACACACATGTATCTTTTAAAAAACATACTCATGGGTTTTTACCTCTGTATTGCTTGCACAAAAGGAAAGGAAAGGGGTGTTTGTGAAGTATTTGTGTTCTCGCTGGAATACAGTTGAGTTTGCAATATTATCCTCACCTGAAGGTATTTTTTATGAAATATTTAGAGCATGTGCATACTCTGAATATTTACACATGAAGCATGTATAATGGGTGCTCAGCAGCCCCTCACTCCATTTTTTTTTTCAATTTGCAAAATTTTCATGGAATTTCGTCAGCATTGTAGTATGAATTTCTCTCAATGTGTTTTGTGCAATTTTGCCTACAACACACATTTTTTTAAAATATTGTGCATTTTAATCTTTTATATGCTCTTATATGCATTCATATACACACTTGACGCTAGCATATGCATTTGTGTTAATCACGTTGCTCAAAAAAACTGCTCTGCAAAATTCAGAGAAGCACACATTTCAAAAGTCGGTGGTGTTTCAGTTCTCGTATTGATTCACAAGGTGCAAACTAGGCAGCTCCACCTTTATATGTGAACTGCATCACATTCCTCCCCCTTCCGGCTTGTGAGCCAGAGATCACCCGCAGCCAAATTTCACCTCACCCTCTGGGTCCCTTCCTGTTCATCAGAGAGTAGCTGAAAAGGACAGGGGCTTTGATGCTATGGAAAGCGTGCAATTGTAGCTCCTTCCTCAGCAAGAAAATCTACTGCAGGAAGATCAAAGCAGAGTGCCAAGTGTCTCTGCACAGAAGTAGACTTGTGTTCCTTACAAATATGCCAACAGAATACGGTGTTGGGGATGCAATTGAATGTTGAAACTTCAGTCTTGGAATAGCTGCAAAGCAGGGCTTGCAATTCATCTGTGTATTGATGCTATTTTCAGTCTCCTGTCAGGGTTAGTCAGTCCTTTTTATTATTTGCGCAATCAGAACAGATAAAGGGTGTAGAGAACTGGTTTGTGTGTGTATTTTAAACAAAATTTGGAAAAGGAGGTCTATTGAGACTTTTATGGAGGTATATATAAATAAAGTGGCTTTTGCTTTCCAGGGATCCTTTCTTCAGATAATTGGTTGTTGTCTGTCACCCTCAACTGCTGCCTTGAGTCCAATCAGGGGAAAAGGCAGGATATATATAAA
>NC_138028.1:111166466-111209010 GCF_964106645.2 Podarcis pityusensis
GAATCTATAGTTGTAGAACATTACCAGGATGCTGTCTCCAGTCCTCTTTTCAAAAGAAACCTCCCGTTGTGAATCCATGTAAGCCAGAAGCATTGCCGCTTGTTCGCAAACATTTTCAGGAGCATCAAAAGGCTATGGTTTTTTACTCATTCCTTCAAACGCACTGAAGCATAGTCCTTATTCTGAAATGACTTTCTTTGCTTTCCATGACACTGGCACAGAGGCAATTCTGATTGGCCATGCCGTGTTGTGATGTCACCCCTTTCATTGTGTGTTCAACATGAAGCAGTTCCCTTACATTCAGTTGGCTTCATTTGCCCTCTGTGGCATCATTACAAAGCAGCATACGATTGGCCACCTAGTGTCTTCATTGACATCCTGCTCGGTATGTGATCCAAAGATAGTGTCAAAACAACAACAGACAGGAGAACTATAGCAGTGAAGAAGATTCTTTGGAGGGGGTGAATAACAACAGACAGGAGAAACTATAACAGTGAAGAAGATTCTTTGGAGGGGGTGAATAACAACAGACAGGAGAACTATAGCAGTGAAGAAGATTCTTTAGAGGGGGTGAATATGCCTACAGAAAGCTTTTTGGGAGAAACTCTTCAGAGGTACTACTTCTGACCCAAAAACTGAAATGGGAGAGGGTTTGTTTCAGTCTCAGTCCTCTTTGAGAAGCAGTCACTGTATTCCCCACTGAATATTTAAAATAACTGAAAGTTAGGTCATAAGAAGGCAGCAGCACACTGGGCTCATGATGCTCCTGGAGCCTTTTTTTGCTTGACAAGTGGGCTCAATCTATCAGCCCCCGCTGCTCTGCCATCCCCTTTCATCAAATGAATGGGGGGGATGTGCTACAGCAGTCTCCAGCGGGACTGAGCCCACATATAACAAAAGATACCTCCAGGGAGTAGTTCGTTAACTTAACTTGCTAGCTATGCTTCATGGAAGACATTTTCAGAAGCAATTTTGCTGATATAACATAATCAGTGCAATTTACTGCTTTTCTTTATTCATTCTTTATTGCCAAGGGTGTTTTTCAGAAAGTGGAAACTCTAAAGGAGTTCATTAGTTCCTGATCTTTATTTTCCAGCTTGAATACTAAGTTTGGTCTCCATATCGTCCTTTTAATGAATGTTTATAGGGGAAATATTGAATAATAAGTAGGCAAGAGTAACCCTTTACCAAGGAGTACGAGCTCAGAAAGTTAATTGTGCTTATAAAGAGTGAGGGAAAGTGGAAACAATGTCAGTCAATAGTTCCTGCTAGATTAAGGTTACCAGATGTCCCCGTTTCCTGGGGACAGTCCCCGGATTTACAAATCAGTCCCCATACAAAATCCTATCATTCCTACTGAAGTTGAAAAGTGTCCCCGGATTCATTCTGGTAACCTTATGCTAGATGGAACACTTTTTTAGATATTCAAGGGGCAATGACTGAACAGAAGAATTAATTTTGCACCATCTTATAAATGTACATATTGCAAGCAGGGTTCCTTTAGATTAGGGTTTCTCAAACTTGGGTCTCCGGCTTTTGTTGGACTACAACTCCCATCATCCCTAGCTAGCAGGACCGGTAGTCAGGGATGATGGGGATTGTAGTCCAAAAACAGATGGAGATACAAGTTTGCGAAACCCAGCTTTAGATGTTTTGGCATACTAGGTATGACTAAGGAATTTAAAGTTGCAGGCCGTGGTGACTGGTATCTATTGGGACCCATAGGTAGAGGTAAAGGACCTCTGGACAGTTAAGTCCAGTCAAATTCAACTATGGGGTGTGGCACTCATCTCTGTTTTTCAGGCCAAGGGAGCTGGTGTTTTTCTGCAGCAGCTTTCCGGGTCCTGTGACCAGCATGATTAAACCGCTTCTGGCACACAGAGCACTGTGACGAGTGCCAGAGTGCATGGAAATGTCGTTTGCCATACCACCACAGCGGTACCTATTTATCTACTTGTGCTGATATGCTTTCAAGCTGCTAGGTTGTCAGGAGCTGGGACAAAGCATCGGGAGCTCACCCTGTTGTGCCGATTTGATCTGCTGACATTACGATCGGCAAGCCCAAGAGGCTCAGTGGTTCAGACCACAGCTCCACCCACTTCTCACTATTGGGACACGTAGGGTGGAAAGCCGGAGGCCCAGCAGTAGGTGGAGCCACAGCCAATGACAGATGGAGCCAACTAATTCCTCCTCCCCACTGAGTTCTACAAGGGCAGCACTGAGACTAAGGAGGTGGAAGATGACGGCATTACCACTCCCTGGACTTGTTATAAGTAAGAAGGTGTAATTTGGGGGCTGGATGAGGGCAGATGAAGGTTGATGGAATAGTGCTCTATTTGCCCTAAGGGGTCAGTGTTGCAGGCTCTCTCTACAATTACTTGGGATGATGCCTCTTTGAAACAAGTGGGACTGAGTAAACCTGTAGAGAATCATACTGCAAGAGTCCTAGGAAAACCTTGTTGCTATAGTGCTAATATTCAGTGAAGCAAGCCTGATGTCACAAGACTTTCTGTTTACTCTTTGATTCATAGTTTCATTTGATCTATTTATAGGACTTTATTGATGTCAAAAGACATCCATTAGGTTTTCCTAGCAACCCTGCATCACAACATATAGATTTACAATTGGATGGAATGACTTTAAAAGCTAAGTTGGTTTGGCTTATTTGAGTGCATTATCTTCAGTAAGACTTGCGTCTGAAAATGGGAAGCCATGGGATGGAGTCCTCTGTTTTGATCTGCCTCTTCTGCATGCCTTATACAAAGGATATGAAATTATGATATGAAATTAAGGTCCCTATGTAACATTCACAACCAACAATATGACCCACAGGTTTAACAGTATACTTCAATGAACAAGCACATGAAAACAGAATAATCAATAATAAAATACAGAGCAGCTAGATGATAATAAACTAGGAAACATTTGACTGCATTCCTCAAAGACAATTGTTTTCTTTCTTTCCCAAGGACTTAGGACTAACTGGGACATATTTGAAAAAGACTTACGTGTTGAAATTGATCTATAGCCAGTTGTTTCATCATCTGCTGTTGTTCACTGCCCTGTTCTCATTTGTTTGTATGATGAAACATATTGCAAGTAGTCATACATTTGTGGGTCTTCTTGTTGGTTGGACATATGCTATACCAAGACAGTTTTCATCTTGTCTTCATTCCACACTCTGGCGGCTATAGCATTTTGGGGTGTGTGTACATCCTGCTATATGTCATCACCAGATGTTCAAACCAGGTGTGTGATGAGGGAACTACCAATACATCTAAGCATGCCATGCCACAACCCTCAATACACTATGATGCTGCACAGGGAGACATCTTATGGTAGCGATTGCTCAAGGAACAGCACTTGTACCCATTCTCCTTCTGCTCGTAGTTCTTTGGATCCAAGCCACTGTCAGTCATTCTGACATGACCAATGTTGCTCAATGTAGCTGTGAACAAGTTGGCTTCAGAATGATGGCCCCCCATCACAAAATGCTGCTGCCGCCACCAATTATTATTTTAGATTACAACTCTCATCAGCCCAAGGCAGTGTGGCTGGAGATGCAGTCCGAAATATCTGAAAGCTGGGGGAAGCTTCTTTAGATCCAGCACTACTACACATATTGCTATGAAAGTTGTAGAGGCAAAGATCACACCATTGGTGCTTTTTCATGCATTCACATTAATTCCTCATTTGCCAGAAAGGTGAACATCACTGCATGGACAGACAACATTCAACTGTCTTTCAGCCTTGGAAGGGGGGAGCTTTAGAAGTGTTTGTGCAGGTTTTTTTTTTTAAAAAAGGAGACCATATTGATGTAAGAGCACATGTTGAATGTACATCAGTGAATGAAGAGAGTTAGGAGTTTGTTTTCGCAAGGTAGATTAACGCGATACATTGCTGTGAAAGCAGATGCCTTGTGACAGCATCACATAAATGCTATCTACCAGGCTATTCAGGTGTGGGAACAATCACTGGTGAAGAAACAAATAGTTATATCTCCATCAGCTTGGGGCTAGAATTAAAGTTTTATGGGGTGGAAAGCAACCTGGATTTTTATTCTGCAGCTTCTGGCTCCTTGCCATGAACAGGTTCACTGCGGATGTAAAGACAGGCTGATCTGAAAAGTGTTCTCTCTGAATTAATTGCAATGCATACATGTTTCATCATCATTACATTTATACCCCCACCTTTCCTCAAACAAATTCAAAGTGGCATACATGGTTCCCTCCCCACCCCCAACTTTATCCTCACCAGAATCCTGTGATGTAGGTCAGGCTGCCCTCCTTTTGTTTACTCCACCGTTTCTTTTGCCTTTTTAATATGCTTCAGTCACATCTTCTGGGTATAGGATATAATTTTATGGATTGATTTCCATTTGACGGCCTTTGTAAAATGCCCAATTGTACCAAATATCTTAGCCGTTTCCAATAGAATGCTCCTCACATGCCTGTCTCCCTACTTGGACCAATTCATTCCATAATATAAAGGGTTATGTGGGTGACAAGCCACTCACTAAGGCGTGTTTTTTTTAAAAAAAGATGCTGTGAAAAAAGACAGCCACTACGTCTTCTGAACAAATCACCTCGGTGTACAATTCCTTCCCTTTTCAGCTTTGCTGGACTGTTCCCTCTCAACAGTCTCCCATTAGCTGATGGAGCCACTTAACTTTATTAGGCCAGAGGAAGGCTCTGAAGTGGCGTTTTATGTGTGCAGTCCGGCCTCCTAGATGAACGCCGCTATGCTGGCACGGAAAGCAGGATTCAAAGTAATACAAAGCACTCTGTGGTATTTCGTGTGAAGGGAGGGGGAGGGGAAAATGCTGAAAATGCCTTTTCTTTATGTGAACAGTAAAATGTGGGGGGGTGGGATCTATGCAATTGAAAGTTCTTTCCCTGGCGTTAAAGATTTGATATGCTGAGTAACAGGTGCTGATAAAGACAGAGTCAAACCTTGATGGAGGCTATCTTCTCCACTTGTTGTAGAAAGCAGCGTCCCACATAGATCCCATTTGGGAAGAAGGAGGCAAAGGGTGAGTTTCTGAGGAAGAGTACAGGAGGCACAAGAGCTGAATGGCTAAGAACACAATGAAAGGGATAGGCAGGATGCCTGGCTTGCAAGTCCTTTGAAGTGCAGAATGATGAGATCCCACCCGCCTCCCTTCAACATATCTTGGGCTTTGAAAGCATACAGCAGCAAACCTGCTAGGTGCCTGGTGGCAGGGGTGGCCCAATACATATTGTAGCAGATACTGGCAAGGTCTCCCTCCATGTGGATCTTAATGTAAGGTGGCTTCCACATCAGCCCAAGCCAGAAAGGTGGCAGCTCTGCAAAGGAGTCTCGGTGGGCTTACCACAGCCCACATGGCAGTGTTTTGAAATGTTTCTTCAACGCAGTTATCCTAAAATACCTCCCTCCCCTGAACACTAAAAGCATGAATCCCCTCATGGTCCCTTGCCCTCCCTTCCCTTCAGCTAGACTTTAGTCTGTAGTGGGGACAGGGGTGGGCGAAGATAATTTACATTTTCCTCAGGTCTATATTTTTCATATCTTCAGTTCAGTCCTTCACATTCATACATCAGTTTGACCTTTCTTAAAAATAAGTCCTCATGAATATTCACCAGCATTTCGGTGCAATTTTCTAACATGCACATTGTTTGCTTCGTGTACATATCTTTGCAAAGCATTTTCCCTATGATTTTTGTTTGTTTTACTTTTACCAAGGCAAATGTGTTTGTGCAGAATGGACCCTGGTATATGCATCATTGCGCCTATGATTCGGCTGGGGATTTGCACTGCAAAATTTGGAGAATTTGTGAATTTCAGGGGAAGGTTGTATTTCATTTCTTGTGCAAGTTAGGTAGATTGCTTTTGAGTGTGAACTGAATTAATTTGTCACCATCCCTGTGTGAAAACGAATGAGAACAGCCCAAGGAACAAGGTGCAGGGAGATGATGGTTCATGTTTGAATTTTCAGTATATAATCTTGGCGTGTGAGTTGGCTTTGTACATGGAGATATGTCGGGGCTGAATCCTGTGCTCCTTAAGAGCTTTGTGCTACTTTTGTGGCAAAAGCTACTGAAGTACACATTAAGTGCCCAACAAAATGCCACTTAACCCCTGCCTCACCCCCATTTTCAGCTTATAATGCCATGACATATAAAAATAAACACTGTTTATTAGTAAGTTAATGGTGTTAACATTCTCCCCTTTGAATATTTTCACAACAGCAGGAAGGCTCCCATTGGTAATAGCCTTTACAACCTTATAACCTTTGAGCTGCCTATTCAAACTTGAACAGCAAAGGTGGGGGGGGGGGGGAGAGAGAAAGAGAGGGGGGAGAAACACACACAATTGCTATTAACTGAACTGCCTTGTCCCAGCAAATTAAGTCATTCATCTTTAAAGCACTTTAATGTCTGCTGAAATCATTTAGACTTGTCAACATTCTCTAACTTCAACTCAAGAGCTTGAGCTTTGGTTACAACACCATGACCATAAACAATTTTTGAAAGTCACCCATTAGCATTTCTCATGAATTTGATACCCAGTATATATTTAAACAGGTTGACTTTCTGTCTGCTTCGTTTTGTATCACACTCACATCCAGTGTGATGGGTCACTCATGACTGTCTTTGGATTTACATCATTCTGACATCAGTTGCAGGCGGCATGACAGGAGGGCAGGAAAAGTGAACAGCTCCTAAATTTGCCCCTCTGCTGTGGAATGCTTTCCTGAAGCAGGAGCCATCAATTGCATTCAGCCAAATTCGGCCAAATTATGAACCAAACAGTGCTGATTGAGGCCAGTTTCTGCCCTGTCCAGATCAAATTGAATCAGCTACAAATTGCTAATAAGCAGGTGGATCAGGTTGACCTGAAATGATTTGTAGTGATTTGTGCCAATTTGTGAGTCAAAACAAACTTTCAGAAGCCAGCCAGTCTTCAAACTTTCTCATTCCTTATATACTCAATCAATCACTGCAGATGAACACCTCCTGCAGGCTCCATTTTACCACACGAGGCATTCCACACAATACAGGAAGTAGGCCTTTAGTGTTTGTGGCACTACCCATCACACTACCCTTTGGAAGTCCCTCTCCTTAAATGTTAGACAGGTACCATCTTTTGTCTTTGCAGCACCTGCTGAAGACCTTCCTCTTCCAACAAGACTTTGAAGTTGAGATCTTTCCTGGCCAGAATTGCAATTCTTTTCAAGATGTTTTGTTGTTATATCACCTAATTGCTGTTGTTGTTGTTTAGTTGTTTAGTTGTGTCCGACTCTTCGGGACCCCATGGACCAGAGCACACCAGGCACTCCACTGCCTCCTGTAGTTTGGTCAAACTCATGCTGGTATCTTCAAGAACAGTATCCAACCGCCTCATCCTCTGTCGTCCCTGTCTCCCCTTCTCCCAACATCAGGGTCTTTTCCAGGGAGTCTTCTCTTCTCATGAGGTGGCCAAAGTATTAGAGTCTCAGCTTCAGGATCTGTCCTTCCAGTGAGCACTCAGGGCTGATTTCCTTCAGAATGGATAGGTTTGATCTTCTTGCAGTCCATGGGACTCTCAAGAGTCTCCTCCAGCACCATAATTCAAAAGCATCAATTCTTCGGTGATCAGCCTTCTTTATGGTCCAGCTTTCACTTCCATACATCACTACTGGGAAAACCATAGCTTTAACCTTACGGACCTTTGTTGGCAATAAAGAAATACACCACCTTATAAGAACTTTGCTTAATGAGAGCTGCAAGGCTAGCCTAGAATGCCACCAACCCACCCAACACTCTCCAATCACAGGAGTGTCATATCGCCTCTGCCATGCCCATGCTGAGCTCCCTTCAGCCTTGCCCCTCCCTCCTCTTGGTAACTTGCATGAGGAAGCCGTCAACCACACTTGTCTGTACCAGCCTGGATTGCACCATGGCTATTCTCTCTCTCTCTCTCTGATATGAAGTGGAAGGTCATTGCAAATGGATGTCCAGCTGCAGAAAGCCTGTTCTTCAGCGGCAGAACACACAAATTATACGAGGGATCTTGGACAGCAGAACTTGGGAAGCCCTCTGCATAAGATCTTTAGGAGCTGCTGCCAGTTAGGAAAGATTAAGTTGGACTAGTTGGACCAGTGGTCCGACTCTGCACAAGGCAAGTTCATATCTTCAGAGAAGGAGGGGGAAAGAAAGGATTAGACTGATGTGTCTGGTGTCGTTCAGCTTTGGATATGCTCCCACGTAATAAGACCCAGAAATAATGGCTTCCTATCTCGCTGAAAAAAGGAAAGGAGGAAAGTGGTTGGCATGTTTGGACGTTTCAATAAGAGTGAAATGATGGCCAATTAAATACAAGCTGACATTCAAACAGAGCAGTAAACTGTTCATTTTAGATTACAGTATTTTGCTGAACAGTGAATTGTCATGGAAATATAAACAACATGTCTTTGATCAGCTCCAAATGTGTTGGACTGCGCACGTATTGTGGTTTATTTGTGAAAAGAGCTTCATCACTCTGCAGTCTGAAGAATCTTTGTGGTGTCACAAGTGCATTTTGCTGCTGAAGCAAGACCTAATTTTCTTCACATTATTATATGTTACTTTCCTATTAATGTATTTAATTGTACAGAGTACTGGGAAGGGAGCAATCAATACCCTTTTATATAAGGCCAAATGAGAAAAGAGTGGTAGGTTCTGACGGTTCATAGTTAAAAATATTGATGGCAAGTAAGTTGGGTGCATGATAGGGAACCAAAGCTGTAAAAGTTTTAATTAGTGGGAACATAATTACAGATAAGAGTTTAATAATAACGGCTACTCTATTAGAAAAGCTTTTTGTTAAACTACTTTTGCAGATTTAAAAAACAGTCCTTCCCATCCACAAATAACTTCTAATGCATGGCTAATGCTTACATTTATTTATTTTACAAATATAGTATTTGGGTTGGGTTTATAAATGAAATCAGAGGTTTCTGGGTGCATCAGCATCAGCTTCGGAGGTATTAGGTACCGTCTATAAATTAGTTTCAAATTGAGTTCCATTCTTTTGGTTGAGATGGACTTAAAGGGTGGTTTAGACCACAGTTTAGACCATCAGGTAGGGTTTATTTCATATTTACTCAAATCTAATGCACACATTTTTTTGGCCAAATTGCATTGCAAAAATTAAAGTACACATTAGATTTGATGTCACGTTTACATTCGCCAGCAAATACTTTTTTGGTTTCAAGGTTCTGAAAATTGAGGGGCGCATTAGATTTGGTGGCGCAATAGACTTGAGTAAATACGGTATATCATGCTCCCATTGGTCTTTGATTGCGGTGAGGGATTTTGCAAGGTATTGTAGTAGTATTTTGTATATTGTGGATACCATCCCCTTGCTATGTTAACTATGAAAATCCTTTAATAAAAACAACTTTTTTGGGGGGGGGGGAATGTGATCAGAGGCATGTCATGCAATTCTACTCAATATTGATCCAGAGCAGATTCCAGCATATAGTTAGCAGAGTAAAAACTTAAACACATTGCAAGATTCCCCCCCAAAATGGACCAGAGGCAATTGTATTTCATCCAGCAGAGCTTTACTGCTTCTGAAGGCAAATGAGCATAATGCTCACAAATCCAACACATTCAGCACTGGCACTGTCCATAAGAAACCCAGTTGCAGCAGACTTAACTTACAATAACTTACAATAAGACTAAACCTTAACACTATATACAGAACACCACACCAGAAGGAAAGAGAGACAGAAAGTAAAACCCAGGCTCCTTCTGGACTATTATTATAGTCAGCATGACCTTGACGGAAGAGACAGTGCTTCAAAAATAAATTTTAAAAAATGTTTATGGGTACGCTCATCTTGAAATACTGCCCCTCAATGAGGCCAAACTTAGATTCACAAAATGTTTAGGGGTATGCGTACCCCTGCGTCATCGTCCCCGAACAAAAGCACTGGGAAGAGATAACAGAACCAGTTTAAACCAGCTATACTCAGCTTCTCTGAAGGAATAACCCAAACATCAGGAACCTTCTGCTTGTTTCTTTCACACAGAGAAGCTTCCAGAACCCTCTTGAATTAAGTAGAATAGGAAATATCTCTCACTTCCATACATGATGTATGGAAGTAAGAGCTGGACCGTAAAGAAGGCTGATCGCCAAAGAATTGATGCTTTTGAATTATGGTGCTGGAGGAGACTCCTGAGAGTCCCATGGACTGCAAGAAGACCTATCCATTCTGAAGGAAATCAGCCCTGAGTGCTCACTGGAAGGACAGATTGTGAAGCTGAGGCTCCAATACTTTGGCCACCTCATTGAGAAGAGAAGACTCCCTGGAAAAGACCCTGATATTGGGAAAGATGGAGGGCACAAGGAGAAGGGGACGACAGAGGACAAGATGGTTGGATAGTGTTCTCGAAGCTACAAACATGAGTCTGACCAAACTGTGGGAGGTAGTGGAAGACAGGAGTGCCTGGCGTGCTCTGGTCCATGGGGTCATGAAGAGTCGGACACGACTAAACGACTAAACAACAACAGGAAATATCTCTACACATCATATCAATACTTTCTGTACTAAAAAAAATGCAAACTGACATGGCATTCTTGCTGCTCTTCTTGCTTATCTATGTGGCTGGTCACTTCCCAAGAATAGAAGCTGCAGCTCAAAGTTTTCTTGCAGTTGGCACCATGTGCAAAAGCAACCCAGTTGTGGGTCAACAGTGCATCTGTGCATTGGTCTTTCACATGCCACCATGCCAACTGATTCCCAGATGCTCCCAAGTTCTTCACATGTCATCTACCTGGAGGTGAACACTGTGGCACATGGCACCAGCATCACATGCCAAGGTGAACCTGCCTACTTTCGTATAGCCCTGGCTGTCTGCTTCTTCCCCACGAAACCAGAAATTAGCGAGCTCTGATTCCACCTGTCATTGGCTCCAGCAGCTGTTGGTCTCCTTGCTTTCTACCCACCACTGTCTATCCTTGCACTTACCACCACTGATCAGAAGGAGCATAAGGAGAGCATAAGAAGAATAAGTGTACTTCAGATTGCACAGTGCTAATTTGGTAATAAAATGCAAGCAGTATGAACGCCACAAGGAGCTGGGTTTCCAGTAATCAATAACTTGAATTCTTCTTCCTCCTCCTCCCAATAGAACAAGAACATCAGGATTCAGTTTTGCTCCCCTTTAAAGTGGGAAGTCAGGCATTTTTTGCAGATGGACTCAGCTAAATTGGTAAAGAAAAAATGATTATATGCGTTGTATATGCAATATAACACAGTGACACCAGATGGCGCTGTGGGGTTCCATTTTTCCCTACCGGATTTCTCGGTTTAAATTTACAACACGTTTAACTGAAACGCTTCTTTGATGTGTCTAGATCCAGCCATTGTCTGAGGACTGGGAAGTCTATCAGGGTCATCTCCATGGCTCTTTTCATTAAAATTACCCTTTTATCCTGTTACATTATCTTATTGGAGAAATGAGGGTCATAACTGAGCCCAAAAAGAATCTCATGGATGCAAGTTTTTGAAAAGATTGTTTAAATCTTTTAAAAGAGAGGAGCTTTTTAAAGTGAATCACTGAGTCGGAATGATTAGAAGTAAGAAGCAGCAGGAACACATCAGTCTTCTCAGATACGGCTTACAGCATTAAACAGTGTCCTTAAGGAGCAGGAAAACAACTGGCAATTAATTTCTGGAAAGCTCAGAAGGCTTAAAATGCTATGCCCTTTGATTCCGGAACCCTGATATCAGATCTGTAGGGAAAGACATTGGTTACACTACTGAGAGCAGAAAAAACTCTGCACATGTTCAGAAGCTTTCATTTTCATCACGCCTTTCCTTCTTTCAGGACTAAGCTCTAGCACTGAAAATTCCCAGGGCTCAGCCTTTCGAATTAAGCCTTGGAAGTCTGTTACTAGGAAAATTTACCTCAGCGTTTTTTTTTATCTTCCTTTAAAATGAAATGCACATTGTTGTGGATCTGGATTGGTTGTCCAAGAGACTGCCAGTTGCAGTAAGGTTGCATTTAACTAAATCATCTTTACTAATGTGAACATGTTGGGATTTTGCTGAAGGGCCATGTCACTTGGAAATCTCACACTGAGCTTGAATGCTGGGTATAAAAGTTTCAGGGTTGGCACAGGAGCTTAATTTCATTTGTGGGTATGAGGCGCATCAATAACCGGTGGCCTAAATACACACTCACACTATTTTGCCCAGCTCTGTTTCTCCTTCTGCTATACAGTCGTACCTCTGGTTATGTACTTAATTCGTTCCGGAGGTCCGTTCTTAACCTGAAACTGTTCTGAAACCTGAAGCACCACTTTAGCTAATGGGCCACTGTCGCCACATGATTTCTGTTCTTATCCTGAAACAAAGTTCTTAACCTGAGGTACTATTTCTGGGTTAGTGGAGTCTGTAACCTGAAGCGTATGTAACCTGAAGCGTGTGTAACCCGAGGTACCACTGTACAGGATAGAAATATCATGAAGTCTTGAAAGCAGCAAAATAAGGTGTGATGGGACGATGAGCTGCTTGTGTGTAAAATCCTAGTCCCTCAGAGTTTGGTCAAGTTTGCAAACCTCTGTCTGTAACGGAGCCCCTTAAACATGGCTCCGTCAGTCGCTGGCAGATTCCGACAGTGGTTGCTTTCGGAATCGCTTCCAACATAAAAGCTCCTTAACGGAAACACGTCTTCTGGACTCTCTGCGTGACAGTTTCCGGCGAGGAGTGGGTGTCCCTACAGGAGGTCCTGAAACCTCCCCACTGTTTTCGCTGGAAGTGTCTCTGAGCCATCCCTCCAGCTCACTTTCCCTCAGCTCAGCTCCTCTCCCCCTACTGGTTCCCTCTTCAGCTGCTGAGTCTCTCCCAACCTGTGTGAGCCCTTTCACTTCCCTTCTTTCCGATGGCAGTTCCCTGACATCCACCTCCCCTCCAGGGCCCCCTTCATCCCCTCTCACCCCCTCCTCTACGGGCGGTGAGGAGGCAAAACCCCGGAATGAACTTCCTTCATCTTCCGATGTCCCGAACACTTCTCTCCACCTGTTGCGGTTCCTGGTCTCGAAGTACTCCTCCTCCTCAGAGTCCATCTCCCCTTCCCCTTCCGAGTCCGAGAATCCTTCCAACTCCTCCTCCTCATCGGTGGTCCCAAAGTATTCCCTCCGGAACCTCTCCACAGGCTGAGGTTTCCTTGGGAACCTTTGATGGAACGTTTCTATCAATACCTCGTCATTGATATCTTCTGCCATTACCCAAGTGTTTTCTGACTCCGGTTCTCCTTCCCACGCTACCAAATACTCCACCTGATCCCCCTTCCACCTGGCGTCGAGGATTTCTGCCACATGGCTGCTGCATTCCCTTTCTTCTATGACCGGTCCCCGAGTGGCCATCCCTTCTCGTCCCCCCTCATACGGTGACAGTAACGACCTGTGAAATACTGGGTGCAGTTTCATGTGGTTGGGTAACCGGAGCCTGAAAGCCACTGGGTTGACCTGTTGAATGACCTCAAAGGGACCCAATCTCCTGGGTCTTAATTTCTTACAACCTCCTTTGAACGGCAACCCTTGGGTTGACAGCCACACCCTATCTCCCACCCTTATGGTTTCACCTTCCCTTCGGTTCTTGTCTGCCTGCCTCTTGTATTCTTCCTTCGCCCTTTCTAAGTTGAGTTGGAGCTGACGATGGATTGCTTCCATTTCTTCTACAAAATGCTCGGCTGCCGGGACGCTCCATCTCTCCCCTTCTCCCCCTGGGAAACCCCTGGGATGACACCCATAATTAGCCAAGAAGGGGCTCATCCCTGTGGACACATTCTCGGCATTGTTGTAGGCAAATTCCGCCAGCGCCAACTTTTCTACCCAGTCATTCTCTCTGTCATTGACATAACACCTCAGGTATTGCTGGAGGACCCCGTTTGCTCTTTCCGCCTGCCCGTTGGTTTCAGGGTGCCGGGCAGTCGAAAAGTTGACCTCCACCTGCAGTAAGCTCATGAGCTTCCTCCAGAACCTGGAAGTAAATTGTTTTCCTCGGTCTGAGACCACCCTCAATGGCACCCCGTGCAACCTAAAAATGTGTTCTACAAATAACTTCGCTGTCTCTTCCGCCGTGACTGCATGCGAGCAGGCTACAAAGTGGCACATCTTTGTTAGTAGGTCTACCACCACCATGATGGCTGTTTTCCCCTTGGACTTCGGCAGATCAGTCATAAAATCTATCGACACTGCCTCCCAAGGTCGTTCTGGGGTTGGTAAGGGTTCTAATAGCCCCGCCGGTGCCTGCCTCTCCCCTTTGGCTCGCTGGCATTGCTCACACCCTCTTACATACTCCCGTACATCTTCCCTCACCTTAGGCCACCAAAATTCCCTGGTGACCAACCACATGGTTTTGTGTTGTCCAAAATGCCCCGCCGTGGGGCTGTCGTGCAACTGCTTGAGTACCCTCCCCCTTAAGTCTCCTTCAGGGATATACAGTGCCCCTTTGTAATACAAAGCTCCATTTCTTTCCTCGAAACCCCCTGGTTCCTCTCCCTCACCCCTAAGACCTCTGAGCTTATTCTGGGCGTATTCATCATTCTCTGTTTCCTCTACCAGTTCTCTTTGTCCCACCAATGCCGCCCCACACACCCAGCGTTCCTCTGGAATGACATGTCTCTCTTCGGGTGCTCCCTCCTCCTCCAAATATTCAGGTTTGCGTGAGAGAGCGTCCGCCCTAATGTTCTCTGGGCCTGGCACGTAACAAATCTCAAAGTTAAATTTGGAGAACTCCTGGGCCCATCTCACTTGCCGTTGGTTGAGCACTCGTGCCGTCCTCCAATACTCTAGGTTCTTGTGGTCAGTGCACACTTGCACCTTATGTTGTGCGCCAATTAGCAGGTGCCTCCATCTCCGGAACGCCTCATGAATGGCTAGTAGTTCTCGGTCATACACCGTGTAGTTCCTCTCGGATTTGTTCAGCTTTCGCGAAAAAAAGGCACACGGTCTCCACTCTGACTCCTCCTTCCCTGGCTGCAGAAGCACCGCCCCAATCGCTCTGTCTGATGCGTCAGTTTCCACTCTCATCGGTTTTTGTAAATCCACATGCAGGAGTTGTTGTTCCGAGGCGAAGGCCCTTTTTAGTTCCTCAAATGCTCGCTCCGCCTCCTCAGTCCAAACGAACTTCTTCTTACTGCTGAGACAGTCCGTAATGGGCGCCGTCAGGTGGGCAAAGTTTCGGATGAACTTACGATAGAAGTTCCCAAATCCTAGGAACCTCTGCACATCCTTCCTTGTTTTGGGTGTTTTCCATTCCAGCACCGCCTGGACCTTGCCGGGATCCATGGCCAATCCCTTGTCTGACAGGCGATACCCCAGGAATTCCACCTCCTTGGTATGAAACTGACACTTCTCCAGTTTCACCCACAGCTGGTTGGCTTGCAGCCTGCTCAACACTTCTCTGACGTCTCTCACATGCTGCTCCTCATTCTCAGAATACACCAACACGTCGTCTAAGAAGGCCACACAATTCTTGTAAAGCAAAGGCCCCAGGACGTGGTTCATAAACGATTGAAAGCACGCGGAGCCTCCTTGTAGGCCGAAGGGCATAACTAAATATTCAAATGCCCCCAAAGGGGTGAACATGGTGGTTTTCCATTCATCCCCCTTCCTTATTCGTATCAGGTTGTACGCCCCCCTTAGGTCCAGTTTAGTAAAAATCTTTCCCTTCCTGACCCTTGTCAAAATGTCGTCAATCCTGGGCATAGGGAAAGCCACTGGTTCTGACACTGCATTTAAGGCCCTGAAGTCACACACAAGCCTCGGCTTGTTCGTGTTTTTTTTATCCACAAAAAACACTGGGCTGCCCCCCACCGCCCTGGACTCTCTGATGAACCCTCTCTTCAGGTTCTTGTCAATGAACTCTCTTAGCTCCTGCATCTCTCTGTCTGACATGGCGTACAGCTTGCCTACAGGGAGCTGTGCCCCAGGGAGTAAATTGATTTGACAGTCAAAGGGTCTATGCGGGGGTAGTTGGTCAGCTTCCCTTTCGCTGAAGACGTCGCGGAGATCTGCGTATTGTCGTGGTACCTTCACGTTCTCCGTTACTTCAGTCCCTGCTAGGGTGGCTTGGGCCCCTGCCAAACCCTTTCCCTCTTTGCAGTGTTCTAAGCAATGTGCTGAACCAAAAGAAACCACTCTCTGATGCCAGCCCACCAGCGGATCATGTAACGCTAGCCAGCTCATCCCCAATATAATGGGAGCTCCTCCCAAGGTGGCCACATTAAACGCTATCAGTTCGGTGTGCCTTGCCACCTTCATTATCATTGGGACGGTCTGCAAGCTGACTTCTCCTCCCAACAGCTCCCTGCCATCGATCGTGGTCACCTGCAGGGGGTTGCTTAAAGGGATCGTCTGTATCTGGTGTTCAGCTGCAAACTCTTTGCTCATGAAATTGCAGGAGCTGCCTGAGTCCAACAGCGCCTTTATCTTTAGAGGGTGTCCGTTTGGCAGCTCTAGCGCCACTTCTATCACTAGGGCGGGTTTAGGAGGTTCTGGCGTGGGCACTTTCACTGCTCTTTGGCCTGGCTGCTGTGCCCCGACGGTGGCAGCCAGGCGTTGGCTTTTACTTGCTTCGGTATTTCTTCCTCTCTTCCCTCCACAGCTCCTACCATCCCTTGCCATTCCTTCCTCTGGGGGCAGACTCTGGCAAAGTGACCTGGCTGTTGGCAGAGATAGCATTTCCGGGCGCCTTTTCCCTCCTTCTTTCCCCCCTCACTGGGCTTTGAAACTGCGCGCGCGCGCGCTGTTCCAATTTCCATCGGCTCTGCCGGCGGGAAAGTTGGCTCTGGAATGTCTGGAATGCGGAACTCCTTCCAACGTTCCCCCTTCCCTTCCCGCCTCTCCAATGCTCTCGCCTCCTGGCGCGCTCCTATGGTCAGCGCTGATTTGGTCAGCTGGTCCATAGACTCCGCCCTGGGCGCCCGGGAAAGTTCGTCTTTCACAGCCGAAGAAAGCCCTTCTTCAAAGAGCATTTGAATGGGTTCCGCCGATAGATCCCACCCCAATTTATGGATCAACATGGTGAACTCAGTCCAGTACTCACGGACAGATCGGCTCCCCTGTTTGCAAGCCATTAACTGTCTGCGGACCACTCCCTGTTCAATATCGCTGGAAAACATCAGATCCATGGCGCGAAAGAACTTCATCGTGTCCTTTAGGACGTCACTATTCGCTGCCATCAGGGGTCTAACCCAGTCTCTCGCCCCCTTTTCAAGATGCCCAATCACGAAAGCCACTCGTGATTCCTCGTCAGGGAATTCATCAAACTGCAGATTGAGGGCATATTGCATCTCTGTCCGAAAGCCATGATAGTCTTTGGGCTCCCCCCCAAACTTCTGCACCAATCCTGGTACCTTTCTGACGAGCTGGGTGTCTTTCCCCTTTTTGTCTGCATCCTGAGCCCTCCTCTCCTCAAGCCTCGCCGTCTGCAGCGCTAGCTGGACCTCCAACACCCGGTACCTTTCTTCCAGGCTTGGACCCGCTCCAGCTCCTGCTTCTCCGGTTCCGGCTGGGTTGCTCATGATGCCTTCTCCTGCACAAGCTGCTCACGGAGACTGTCGGAATGCTGTGATGGGACGATGAGCTGCTTGTGTGTAAAATCCTAGTCCCTCAGAGTTTGGTCAAGTTTGCAAACCTCTGTCTGTAACGGAGCCCCTTAAACATGGCTCCGTCAGTCGCTGGCAGATTCCGACAGTGGTTGCTTTCGGAATCGCTTCCAACATAAAAGCTCCTTAACGGAAACACGTCTTCTGGACTCTCTGCGTGACAGTTTCCGGCGAGGAGTGGGTGTCCCTACAGGAGGTCCTGAAACCTCCCCACTGTTTTCGCTGGAAGTGTCTCTGAGCCATCCCTCCAGCTCACTTTCCCTCAGCTCAGCTCCTCTCCCCCTACTGGTTCCCTCTTCAGCTGCTGAGTCTCTCCCAACCTGTGTGAGCCCTTTCACTTCCCTTCTTTCCGATGGCAGTTCCCTGACATAAGGGTTGGATAAAAACAAGGTTTTAAAACCCTTTCCTAAAAAATAATAATAATTATGAATAATAACAACAACAACAAAAAACATTTTAGGGCCCTGAGAAGGTTGGGAAAGGTATTTTATAACAGCTGTAGCACTTGGTACTTTTATTGGGTTATCCAAGCCTCATTTCAGTAATTCCTAAAACTGAATTGTATGGCAGCCTAGGATGAGTCTCCACTTGCTGCCAACATGCCAGTCAGATGAGATAACAATTAGACTGGAACTACACTTGACCTGTTTAATGTTATTTCCCCCTATTAGAACAATGCTAGATATGCCATTCTAAAACGTCACAGGGCATACTTGTTAATTAAAACATTTTTTTACCTTGGGTTTTCCCCCCCATCAAATGCCACACCATTTTCCAAACTGCAGTTTCTTTCCCTTCTGCTGGTTGCTGGTTGCTCTGCTCTGCTTGTGCATCCTCAAAATCTGCTCCCAATAGTCCATCTCTCTGGAGCAGATTCTGCGGTTGTATGAGGGACTTGCCCAAGAGGAGGTCTGCTGTGCTAATGGACAGCAGCATTGGATAAAGACCTAATCATCATCATCATCATCATCATCAATGAAATATGCTTTGGATTATGTGGATCTGGAACAGAAAATATCTGGCAGATTAAATGTTGTTGTTACTATTGTTTATTTTTTATTTTTTTAAAAAAAGACATATCTACAAAAGCAGCACATTATGGTTAAAAATAAAGTCGAGTGAGAGCTGGGAACAGTTGGGCTTGCAAATTATACAGTTTTGTTATTGTTTTCTACTAGCAACATTTTAAAACGTATTATGACATTTCAAGCATCAAAATAAGCATATATTAGCTCTCTGTTCTGCTACTGCACAAGAGATTTAAGAGATGACATTAAAACATAAGGAGATGCAAAATAAGGCACATATTATCTCTCTATCTGTCTATCTGGAGAGGTGTGAGGTATATAAATTTATAAATGAGGTGCAAACTTCCTGTAACCCTCAGATCTTGGAGTCATTGAAAAAGTCATGAAAGACTTAGGGATTTTGACTTTGAAAAGGCAGCTAAGAGGACCACATGACAGAGATTTATGACGTTATGAATAGTGGAGAGTGTGTGAATATGGGGGGGGGGGTGCCCCTCTCTTCAAGATACTAGTCTGGTGCCAGTGATATTGGTTGTTGGCAGGTTCAGGACAAAGCAAAACTTCTTCATGTAACACATAATTATGTATTGGACCTCATTATTGCCATGAGATGTGGTGATGTTTTAACCAAGTCTGTTCCACACAACAGTTTGTTGTAAACTCGGTGTTTCATGTTCACGAAAGCTTTTGCAGTGACAACACCGCCCTAATCAAAATGCCATTTTTTGCCATTTAATACTGTTTTTACCTTTTTCTATTTTAAAAACTTATCAGAGCTTCCACAGAAAGGTTGTAAAGATGAAAAGGGAACGGTGGAAGAAGATTGGAAAAAGTTTAAAGACTATTTACAGAAATATTGTAAAATTAATGAATGTTAGAAAAATGTTGGAATGAAGTTATATGGCTTCAGTAGAAATGTTATAAGGAATTAAGTATAAATAGATTAATAGAGAATTAAAGGGAAAAATAAGGTTAAAATGTGTTAAGATGATTATAGGATGGAAAGCAGAGGAAGATGGAAAGGAACTGCTGAAACAACTAAATAGAAGTGGAATACAAAAATGGAGGTGTGAGGAGGTCATGGAAATAAGTGAATGAAAGATTGAAATTACTTGATGTGTTTTAAATTGTTTTTGTTTGTTTTTTTAGTTTAAATTGTTTTTGTTTTGTTTTCTTAGTTTAAATTGTTTTTGTTAGTTTAGTATTAGGTATTGTTTTTGTTTATTTTCTTTTTCTATGTATGTTAAAATTGTTGGAAAGTAATAAATATTATTTTAAAAAAAATAAAGATGAAAAGGGAAAATAGCATGCGGTGATATTTTGATGAGGAGGATGCTGTGTGGCCAAACTTGCATGCAGAAGCTGCACTGAATCCACAATAAACTGCCTCACAGAAGCAGCCTGCCAGACAAATTCATGGGCGCTAGGTAAAAATCATAGCAGGTTGCTTACAATTACTGGACCCGATGACCCTTCTCTGCTCTGATGTAGTGCGCACATTCGCACAAGCTGCAGGAAAGCAGAGCATCCAAGAAGACCCACTTGTTTGCTGAGGAGAATACAGTACCTGCTTGGTTGTCGAGTGAAGAAGCATGTCCTTTTGCAAAACTAAAGGCACCCATCTTGAAAGCACATTCTTAAATCAAACAACTGCTTTGATGACTTGAACTCATGGCCGCGTCAAGATTTATATTCAGCAAAGGGTTGCCTTACAGGGCAGCAATTATGCCATGTTTCTCTTAAAATATGTTAAAGCATCCCAGCTGAGAGAGTGATTTTTGTGCTTGCTCTTTTAAGAACCCATTCAAAGAGCTAATTAAAACCCATCATTTAAATAATCCCTGTATATGTTCATTAAGCTGAGCCCTCTGCAGAAGATATTTGAACTGCTGCCAAAGAGTAAATGGAAGGAACAGATGTTTAATGCAAAAGGTTATGCCTCCACTATGAGAGTTGAAACAAGCAGGAACTCTTCTCCTGTAATGTTTGTTGAAAGCATTTATTATATTAAGTAATAATGTTTTTTTAAAAAAAAAAATATTAAGGTTGAAAGAAGGACTTCCTGGGTCATCTAGTCCAGTGGTTCTCAAACTTGCTATCCTTAGGGAATTCATTCTTTTCACTCAAGTTCATTTGCTGAGGAGGACTTGAACATCTTCATGGATTCCTTCACAGAGGGCCGGCCCTACTGTTAGGCAAAGTGAGACATCCACCTCAGGCAGCTGATTTTGGGTCTCCTGAAGGGGCAGCAAATTGTTAGGTGTTTTAATTGATTTTAGTTGTATTTTTACACTGATTGGAAGGCACTTGTGTGATTTTTGCAATAAAAATAAAAATAAAAAATAACTTGGCTAGCCTGGAGAGCTATGTATCTTGACTTGTGGAGGTGGGGCAATGCCTTGTACTGGCTCTGCCTCCAAACTGCAAAGGATTCTGGGATGCATTCTAAGGGCATCTTGGAAAGTGTCCAATGAATCCTGGAAAGTGACCAATGCTTCTCTGGGGCTGCAGGAGAATATGCTAATTATGCATAAGCGATCTTTTCAGGAAGCTTATCTGCCATTGCTGATATTCCCATCTGGGAATATCAGGTTTTCTAGGGAGAACATCTGAAAACCACTTATATGACTTGGCCCCTGTTTTGCGGGAGAATATCTGTTGCGGATCCCTAACAAACGCCTATGCAGAATTTTACTGGAAAACTCTAAATGAAGTCACACTTCATCCCTAGGCAGCTTGCTCTGTATACAAGAAGAAAATATGGTTTGACTTCAGCTGCAGTCAAAGAGCATACCGAATTATCTGGTTTATGGTATCTAGAAGTTTTTTCTCTTTGCATTTACTCAGTGAAATTCAGGGAGATAGCTCAGTGGTAATACTCTTGTATTAGAAACAGAAGAATCTAGGTGGGACAGAGCAATGGGAGCTCACCGCATCACAGGGATTCGAACCGCCGACCGTTGCAGGGATTCAGCCGCAAGGCCAAGAAGCTCGGTGATTTAGACCACAGTGCCACCAGCACCTATAGGTAGGGCTGTGAGAGACTGCAGTCTGAAACCTTGGAAAACCAGTCAGTTGAGGCATCTTCTTCCCAAGATGATTGAGGGGCCCTGATTTGATGACCGGATGTCACATGCATGATGTTGTGTGATGTCCTGATGTTGCACATACGACATTGCAAGGAGCTGTGGGGCAGAGCCGAATGTTCTCTGAACTGAGTGAGAGCCTGGCCACAAAAACAAATAAACATTGGGGCCCCCCAAAAGTGCCTCAGCCCCTAGAGCTGGTGCCTATGCCTGAGGTACCAACACTGAGGTAAATGGGCCAATCAGTAGAAGGCAGCTTCCGAGTGGAGAACTGCAAGCAGTCAACCATTTGCATCAAACAGATCTATCACATTTTATTGGTCACACAACAAAGATCTATAAATAACTCTCCCACTATCTTTGAATGCTATCCATGGACATATATTCTATTAACAACTCTCTCGTTTGCTTTCAAAAGCCAGGACGTGTAATGAAGGGCTGTGGAACATGCTGCATAAAACCTTTTTTTTAAAAAAGAAAACATGAAGGGAGAACTTAATAAACTCCCAGCTATATGTTCAATAAATTAAGTTTTACATTCTAGTCCCATACCAAGAAATGGAGCAGAATGAAGCTATATATATATATATATAAACTTGCAGTTTGAGGATGTTTACTTGGCAACTGATGGGATTTATGGATATCAGTTGCTAAGCCATGCATATAAATCTTTATGGCCACATTTTGAAAACTACTTATCCCTATCAATAAATATAGAAGTAAATCCTGAAATAAAGCAGGCAAAAGTACAATTGTGTCATCCATGGTGATGCTGTTTTTTCCCTCCACTAATAAAAACTATGGCAATGCTTTGGTTGCAGCTTGGAAATGGGCTTTGTGGGTTCTCAAAGTGGTTGGTTTTCTTTCTCATCTATGAAGGTTGACATGTTTAGTACTTGATTTAGAAGCTTGGCCTCCCAGGAGGAAAACACTGCTTAGGAACATACCGTTTTGACAGGGAAACTGGTCATCCATGTAACCTGAGACCATGAACTGCAGCGGCCTGTCTAGGAATCCTAAACTCATAGGCTTATTTAAGAACATGTTGTGTGAATGACACATTATCACAGTGTTTGCCGGTTTTGTTTTTCACATGTATACGTCCGCATATGGATGTAAAGTGAACCAGCCTTATATGGTTTGACTGTTATGTGGCCTAAAAGGCCAATTCACTGCCCAATTATGTAGAAATACTTAAATCAATATAGCAAATCAAATCAAATCCAAGTGCTTCAAGGAAACTTGGCAGATCTCTCTTTGACAATGTAGTAATTAATCATTAATACTAGGTACTTACTCATGCTCTAACTATATAATAAAATATTGTTTCACCTGGAAATGTTTAAGAGGGCTTTGAAACATTATTCCTTCCTCACTGCCTTTAGGCTATGATTTTAATGTGGACTAGGAAAATGATACTGCTGTCTGGTTTTGCTTATAGCTTTCTTAGCTTTATGAGGGGCTGGTGGTTGTCTTGGTGCTGGCTATTTTTTAAGATGGTGGATTAAAGTACCTAAATGGTATTTCATACTAATAGTTGTGTTTGTTTCATTTCGTATTCGGGACACAGTTTGGTAGAGGAGTTTTCTCCTTAAAAAAAAATCGGTTTTAAATTTATGAAAGGATAATGAATATAAACCAGGGGTAGTACTCAACAAAATAGTTCTGCTAACACGAGGAGCTTGTAGCTGCACAATGGAACTTCCATGCCCTTTCCTCTCCTTGTGTGACCCCCACATGACCCCTAAATCTCTTCCAGAGTCTCCTCCAACCCCCCTGCACCCCCAGAGCAAATTTATGGAACATGCAGGGAGAGGAGAGGGTGGGAACGTTCCATTGTACAGCCAAACTCCTTGCATTTTGTTTTGTTCACTGCTACCCAATACTTTCACGCTGTGAAAGTATATACAATAAATCTTGAAAGTTAAAATTAAGAAGCAAATGCCTTTTGAGGTGTATGTAAAAGGACAGACCTAGCTTTGCTACCATTCTTTGAGCCAAATCAGTTGATTCGTTACATAGCAACAAGGTAGAAAGCTGCCTGACACTGACTCCAGCAGTCAGGCCATTGGTCTATTGAGGTCACTGCTGGTCACTTCATCACAGAAGCTTGCCGGTTCTTTATTTCTTGACAGCATTTTAAAATAGCAAGATCATGGAGAGACTCAAAGGCCATATACTAGGTCATCTCCCATTGAAACAACAGGACCATCTGCTCACCATACCTCCAGAGAACAACTTACGTGATGCAAACCACATTATGCCAGTAAGAAGAGAACAGGTGTTCTGCAGAATTCTGCTTACAGGGCAAAAAACAGCTCTGGGCTTCATTTTATTGGAGCTTTCTCCCAATATAAAAGGCACTTCCAGAAATATAGTGGAATGTAGCAGCAGTTTATTCAGTTTTCCCAACATTTGGGCTGCATTCAGACAATACTTTATTCCATCTTTGCAATGTTTCCTTAGAATCTTAGAATTGTAGGGTTGGAAGGGACCCTGAGGATCATCTAGTCCAACCCCCTGCAATGCAGGAATATGCAGCTACCCCATACGGGGATCGAACCTACAACCTTGGCATCATCAGCACCATGCTCTAAACAACTGAGCTATCCATGGAAAAGTGAAAACAATGAGCATTGTAAAATTCCACCTGTAAAAGAAAAGAACATTAGCTTGCAGTATTATGGCTGGCACAGGACTGTAATAATCGCTAGTGGCCTTTTCATAGTTACCATGCAGTAAGCAGAAGTAGATTTACTGTAGGAGGGTTTTTGTAAAAACCATAGCGTGTGCTGAAACAGTGCAGTATATTTGGAATAGTGATGCTTTAACCTTGGCAGCGCAAACGTTTATCAACTCGTAGGCATTAAAAATTATAAAGATGAAAAAGATGTCTAGTCTCATTTGGCTGAAATGTCAGGCACATCATCCACCCTTTTTTATGGTCCCAGAAAGAAACCCTGGTATTCCTGATGATCTCATTTTGTTTTCAGTTCCCATTTCTTCCATTCAGGGTGTTAAGCTGGCATTTCACTCTGCCCGAGGCTGTGATTTTGCAAACAGGATCTCCGGGATCATTCTTCACCGCTGCACACAGTGGCTTACGCAGCATTCCTGCCGATTCTGAAACACAGCCTGGAAAGTTCAAGTGCATGTATCTTGGCTACATTATTGCAATAGACAAAATGCTGCCTGTGCTACAAAAGAAGTGTGGGCTTGGCTGCTGCAGTTCATATTGCTTCATATTTTACTTATATTAAAAAGCGTGCAGCTTTGACTTCCCCCACCAGGGCATGATACAGCTGCCTTATACCCAATCAGACCATTAGTCTATCAAACTCAGTACTGTCTGCACTGACTGGCAGTGGGTCTCCTGGACATCAGAGAGTGTCAGGCAGGGTGATGGGGAGGAGGAAGAGTGCTGAGAGTTGTTAGGAGGGCCTTATTCCTCTTACAGTTCTTCAGTTCTCAGAGTGGTTTAACAACCAGTTGTTCTCCACAGCAAACTCTGTGTCATGAACTGGCAGGACAACAGGGAGGTGGAAGAGGATCCCAGTGAGGGGTGAGGGACTGGGACACACCGGGGCAAGCAGGGAATGGAGACGGCAGTACTCACAGTTGATAGAGGATGACAAGGGGATGGGGGTCAATGCACAAGAACCAGAGCAGCAGGACCCATCACCAGAGCCAGAGGGATCCCTGTCTCCACAAACACAATGGGCTCTGAGGCATAGGGAGCAGTGGGAGGGGTGTTCTAGGAGGCTGAGGCAGGCAAAGGCCCACTAGCTGGCCAGGGTGGGGCTCACTAGCTCTGGGAGGAGGTGTGTGATTCTTCAGCTGCAGTCGGCTTGGAACAGGTGAGGGTCACCTGCCTCGTCAAGCCCAGATGCTGCAAATAGCATGCAAAGTATAAAAGGGAAGCAGAGCTGAGGTGTTGTGTCTGCTCAACTGCCCATGTTGATGGAACTTGGCTTGGATGGTCCTGGGCCTCGACAGGACTGTGCTTCAGGTTTGACTCTGGACTGCATCCTGACAGACTTGACTACTTGGATTGACCTTGGACTGTGTTTCACCTTTGGGCTTTGCTTGTGTGGCTTGACCCCTGGACTTTGGACTGCGCATACTGACTTGCTGCCAGGTAGGCCATGGATTCAGGGCAACCTTGACACTCCAGTTTAGAGATGGAGGAGAAATTGATTCAGTTCACAAAAATAACCTACAAAATATGCACTTTCCCAATCAATAGGTAAAAGTAAAGGGACCCCTGACCATTAGGTCCAGTCGCGGACAACTCTGGGGTTGTGGCACTCATCTCACTTTATTGGCCGAGGAAGCCAGCGTACAGCTTCCGGGTCATGTGGCCAGCATGACTAAGCCGCTTCTGGTGAACCAGAGCAGTGCACAGAAACACCGTTTACCTTCCCGCTGGAGCGGTACCTATTTATCACTTGCACTTTGACGTGCTTTCGAACTGCTAGGTTGGCAGGAGCGGGGACCGAGCAACGGGAGCTCACCCCATCGCGGGGATTTGAACCGCCGACCTTCTGATTGGCAAGTCCTGGGCTCTGTGGTTTAACCCACAGCGCTACCCACATCCCCTATTCCCCTGTTCCCAATCAATACCTGAATGGAAACACAGCTAAACAACATTCACACAGCTACAAATTTTGTGATCCAATCCTTAAACTCAAAAATGTGTACATTGGCTGAGACTGTGGTGCCTGTTCTCTCAGCCTGGATGAAGTGCGCCTTGTTATGTTATAGATGTTATGGATGAAGTGGGCTATAAAGTCACAACCGTTGGCAGATGCAAATGCGTCTGGGAAGCTGTTCATTTGGCAAGAGAGGAGAGGGGCTGTCAGCAGAGAGGCTCTGCCTCTGTGGTGAATGGTCAGGGTTTACAGAAGGGGCTTTCAGCATATGGTGACTTTCAATATCCTGTACCATTACTGCATCAATTGCTATGTCATGCTCTTCACTGAGTGTCTGGTAGATTTGTCCGCTTTAGTGGTATGTCCCTATGGTTTGGTGTATTGACTGCTGGGGTGTATGAGGGGGTATATAATTGATTTATTGTGAATGACATTTTTATTGGTGTTAGTTGAATTGGTTTTCTCTTCAGTATTGAACTGATATATTTAGTGCAACATTTTTATTCTTAGATTTTTTTTTCATATTGTTTGTCTTGCTTATGCTGTTGTGTTTGGAAGGGAAATTTCCACATCCTCCCTTTGGAAGGAAAATGTAATTAAACTCTTTCGTAAAATGAACACTCTGTAATTGTGTCTCAACAATCCTATGCAAGTCTACTCAGTAATAAGCTCCATCAGTTTCACCAGGGCTGCTTCCAGGTAGACCGGTATCTGATTGTAGCCTTTGTTGTTCAGTTTATAATGGCATGCCAGGGACGAATCACATCTGCAGATTTTGCCAACTGATAGAGGTGAGATCGAACTGGTGGTGGTGCTGACACGTAATTATGCAATAAAAGAAGGAATCCAAGGGACTAATTTTCAACCTGTCAATGGGTAAAATGCTGATCCTGGTGAAATCAATGGCAATGTTTTTGTTGACATCAAATAGGGCAAGGTTTAATAGATTTCATTGAGCCCAGGTGTTTGCCCTGGTGTCCTAATGACTTTCAACCATGCTGGGGAAAATAGTTCAAATCCTTAGGAGCCTTAGATGACAAAGTGCCTGAGCAGCAAGATTCCACAGCACCCCACAATCAAGAAACTGACATTTCCCTACATTCCCCCCCCATCCCAGTTTAAAAGTGAGATTTTGTTTGTAATCTTGAACCAACAATGTGAAAGTTTAATCAACTTTATTTGCATCAGGGAGGAATCAGCATGCTGCAGTGCTCCCTTGCGATGCATTTCCAATCGCATCTTCATATGAAGATCAGACCGATCACTGATCATTGGGTGGTTTACCACCACACGTCAACTGCTAGAAACTTAGGATACTTGTTGATGATGTTCATTAATGGATAAGGAAATTTTCACTGGCTATGAATCTACCACATGCAATGCCTCTGCCCAAGTTTTTTTAGGTAAAGCGAGATGAGCGCCGCAACCCCAGAGTTGTCTGCGAATGGACTTAACTGTCAGGGGTCCTTTACCTTTACCTATAGGCGTAGTTAAGAAGGGCCTGCACAATGTGTCACCCATCGCAGAACTTCCAAGTGTCTCTACTGTATTTTCCAGGGACAGTTCCAGATTTACAGAAGCCATCCCGGTTTCTGATTTGATCCCGGAATGTCCCACTTTTCCTTAGGACTTCCCTATTTTCATTGGAGAAATGTTGGAGGGTATAAAGTTACGCAATCTTCAAGCCAAGGAGCTAAGTAACTATGCAACCTTTAGAAGACATCTGACAGCAGCCCTGTATGGGGAAGTTTTTGTCTTATGTTTTTCTATACATTGGAAGCTTCCCAGAGTGGCTGGGACAACCTAGTCAAATGGAGTATAAATAGGTAAGTTGTTGTTACTATGGAATAGGACATCCCTATTTTCATCAGAGAAATGATGTAGGATACGGCATCAAGATGCAACCTACTGCTCATGCATGGTCGCCCACCAGAAACACTGAAAAAGACCAATACAGCCCAATACAGTTGTTCCATTAGTGCAAAGATTTACTCTTGTCCAGTGGAACTTCCCCCTTGTCCTCTCCCCTGCATGCCCCACACCCCCCACACCCCAAATCTGTTCCAGGGAGTTGGGGAAAATCCAGAACAGATTTAGGTGGGCATGATGGGGAGAGGTAGAAAATTATGCTCAAGCTTAAATCCATGCGCTGATGAAAGGAGTTCCTTAGCACTATGTTGGATACAACATTTGATCTATTCGGGCCAATTATTTTGATTGTTTCTTGTGAGTGTTTCATTATTATCTATTCAGTTTTTAAAATTTTTGGTCCTAGTTATGTTGTTGCAGGGAGGAGCACATTGGAGGAATTGATTTTTTTCCCTTAAGGGCCCTCATCATGGCTAGTGCTATGGAGTGGGTACAAAGCAGATAAAGTCACACTACAGTTTCCAGTGGGTAATGTGTGTATACACACACACACACACACACACACACACACACACAGCATAAGCCCACGTGCCCTAACAGAAGAAGCCATGAGAGAACTCTTGGGAAAGAAACAAACCTTTTCTAACCCAGAAAGCTCATAAATGCTGAGCCAGTTCCAAACTGAGCAGGCATGCTTTGCTGAACATCACTGGTCCTTAAGCACCTATTAGGAAGGCACTGCTTTCCCCTTCCTAATGAGGAATTTCAGTACATGGATATGAGTGTTTAAGGATTAATGTCTGGCCTTTAAAGCCTTCAATGGCCTGGGACCAGAATATCTCAATAATTGCTTTGCGTCTTATGTTGGGGGTTGAAGAGGCCAAAATGCCATGGGGGTGGGGGACGAACATGCCAGAGATATTTGGAGAGGGGAAAGAACCTGCATTGGCATTTATATCGTGAATGCTAGAAGCCCTCAAGCCAAAATGGTTCAGCTAGAATGCTTGGTTTTAAAGGAGAGCATAGATTGCTAGAAGGAGCATAATGGAAACTGGTGAAATGGAGCAAACCAGTGAGCATGTACACAAATTCTGTTGGAAGGGAAGGGGATACTGGGGATGATGTCACTCTGTACAACAAAGAGGGCATAAATTCCAACAAGCTAGAAATCCCCAAAGAAGCAGATTCGTCCACAGAGTCACTGTAGCTGGCAATATCAGGCCCCATAAGTAATTCAGTAATTGAAACTTACTATTATTCCCCTGACCCAAATGCCTCTGGCAATTGTGAGTTGGAGAACAGAATGAAGGAGACAGACAAAGAAGGAAGTGTTGTAGCAATGGGTGACTTCAGACTGGGTAAATGTGTGTCCTGCTCACAACAAAGAGGCAAAGTTTCTATATATAGCTGGTTAGGGAACTGGCCAGAGAGGAGGCAACTCTTAAGTGGCACCCAGAACCCGGTGTGAGATGTAAATATTGTTGAGTTGTAAACAGTGAGCACAGTGGTAGTAACTTCAACACAAATGTAAATGGCAATTGCCAAGGAAGTCCAATGTAGACATTATTGAGGAAAGTTGGTAGGAAAAAAAGTTGAAAGAGAAAGTCAAAAGGAACAAAAGTCTCCACCCCCATCATTCTGCCAGGACACTGAGGTCCAGCGCCAAGGTCCTTCTGGCGGTTCCCTCACTGTGAGAAGCCAAGTTACAGGGACCCAGGCAGAGGGCCTTCTCGGTAGTGGCACCTGCCCTGTGGAATGCCCTCCCACCAGATGTCAAAGAGAAGAACAACTACCAGACTTCTAGAAGACATCTGAAGGCAGCCCTGTTTAGGGAAGCTTTTAATGTTTAACAGACCACTGTATTCTAATATTTTGTTGGAAGCCGCCCAGAGTGGCTGGGGAAACCCAGCCAGATGGGCGGGGTATAAATAATAAATTATTATTATGATGTTATATATTCCTTTGAAATGACCAGGGATCATTCGAAACCACAATAATGGGAACACAGCTAGATTGTATAGCACAGATCAGAAAAGGTACCATCAAGGCCTAGAGATGCTTGTGTAGTTAAACTATGGAGTTTTGTTGGCAAATGCAACCTTTGCCAACCTGGTGCTTTCCAGATGTTTTGGACCACAGCTCCCATTAGTCCCAGCCAGCATGGCTTTGCAGAACTTTAATGTGCAATTAGCAGCAGAATTTGGGCTCGAGTGCACCATTTCCCCTACAAAGCTAGCCCTTTATCATTCATCTTGCTTTAATGTGACTGCAGGCTAATTCAATGTGTAATTTTCAGAGGCCCCTCAGATCACTGCTTCCAGCACTCATCAGCTCTTCAATGTCCTTAAATTGCCAATCTACATATTGACTCATTTACAATGACTGAAAGGGCAGGTATGCCTGGGAGACAGAGATGGAAAAGATGGGGAACAAGTTTTAGAAAGCTACATTTTCTTTTCTTTTCTTTTTTTGGGAAAGAAAATGCTTTTTTTGGGACATCGGAGCACAGTAAAGTGGTGCATTGCAGAGAATTGGCTGAAAGTACGCTGGAGTTTCTCTCTTTCTCAATACTTTGCTTTCCCCCCTTTTGATGCAGCAGGTATTATTAGCGCTCCCCTGTAACAGACAATTTGTGGAGCTTGTCGTCAATCTTAATAATGCCCTTAGCATTCCAGCAGATGCTCCACAGGATTCCCAGCTCAATGTGAGCTAAATGGCAGCAGGATAAATTTCCATCATATTTTAATTAACAAATGTGAACCACATTGGGAGCAGATTTTTATCATGCCACTTTTGTAAGCGAAGGTCTATTATTGTTGTTATTATTATTATTATTATTATTATTATTATTATTATTATTCCTACACACCAACAGTGCTGCACATTTGCATTCAGTTCTTGTTTTGTGGTACATAATTGTGGGAAGGCGAGTGGGCGAATGATCCATTTGTCCAGCGGTCATATGAAGCTCATATTACTCTTAACACCTTCTCTAACTCGGCAGTCTGATGAGGTGCTGAAGTCAGCCTGACTAATGGCCATGGAGCAAAATTCCCTCCCCTCTCTCTCTCGCACACAGAAGATACAGGAACATATGAAGCTGCCTTATACCATTGGCTGGGGATTGAACCTGGGCCCATCTGCACAAGGATGCTTTCTTACTGAGCTCCGACTTTCCTCCTATGATCCACAAATGTTTTAGTTTAGCAAAATATATGTGTGTGCCAGAAATCTGCCATTCTAGCAGTAGAACTATAAGGATGTTTACTAACTCAGAAGTTAGCGCCACTGAGTTCATTGGCATTTTCTCTCCGGTATAACTCTCTTTCGGATTGCAACTGAAATTATTTTGCTTTATCTGGCACTACTGTCTAAAGAAGGGATGCGGGTGGCACTGTGATCTAAACCACAGAGCCTAGGACTTGCCGATCAGAAGGTCAGCGGTTTGAATCCCCGCGACGGGGTGAGCTCCCGTTGCTCGGTCCCAGCTCCTGCCAACCTAGCAGTTCGAAAGCATGTCAAAGTGCAAGTGATAAATAGGTAGCGCTCTGGCAGGAAGGGAAATGGCGTTTCCGTACACTGCTCTGGTTCACCAGAAGTGGCTTAGTCATGCTGGCCACATGACCTGGAAGGTGTACGCTGGCTCTCTCAGCCAGTAAAGCGAGATGAGCACCGCAACCCCAGAGTTGTCTGCAACTGGACCTAATGGTCAGGGGTCCCTTTACCTTTACCTTTACTGTCTAAAGAAAGCCAAAGAATGAACAACAACAGCAACAAAACAAAAAAATCTTAAGGTAGTGGCAAGATCATTAAATAGGAAATGAAGAAAAGAGTGCCGATGCTAATAAACAGTATAATGTGATTGTAAAAAAAAGGAGATTATTTTGCCAAACTAATAGATGTTTCACTTTCCTTTCGATATTGTAGACCTATTCTAAGAGCTGTCCAGAGGGTTATTTTCAAATTAGGATGGCTTTATAATCCAATAGGGCTGCCATATGTTCAGAATTTGCTGGACATAGCCAGGATTTGTCCTTTGAAAATGGTGTCCTGGAAGAATTTTTCAATGGTTAAAATGTCTAGGAAAATGTTAGCATATGGCAGCCCATATTGGAATTGTGGATTTTTTTTGGGGGGGGGGTGAATTTCCTTAAAAATAGCTTTAAAACCTCTCCCCCTTTTTGAGATTTTTTCTCAACTAATTTGTGTCTGGATTTTCACTTTTTGAAATATGGCAACCCTATGGTCCAGTCAAACCCATCTTAAATTGTACAGTCTACATGTAGTGTTGGGGGGATGAGATTGCACCAACCTGGCCCTCAGGTACACTTGCGTCAAGGTGCTAGAAGGAGGACATTCACACATTAAACATTTATTCAGTGTTAGTCATACTCACCCATTGACATGAATGGACATCACTAACTTAGGTTCATTAATTTCATCCATCACGGAATCTCAAGATGCAACATAGGAAATGGGGGTCCACAGCCCTGTATGGGATGCTGGAAAAGTTTTTGAAGTTCTCTGTATTGTGGCTTTTAACTATAAAAAGAACCCAGCTAAACCATATAGGGTTTGATTATTTTACCCCATTGTTGTTGTTGTTGTTTAGTCGTTTAGTCGTGTCCGACTCTTCGTGACCCCATGGACCAGAGCACGCCAGGCACTCCTGTCTTCCACTGCCTCCCACAGTTTGGTCAGACTCATGTTTGTTGCTTCGCAAACACTGTCCAACCATCTCGTCCTCTGTCGTCCCCTTCTCCTTGTGCCCTCCATCTTTCCCAACATCAGGGTCTTTTCCAGGGAGTCTTCTCTTCTCATGAGGTGGCCAAAGTATTGGAGTCTCAGCTTCAGGATCTGTCCTTCCAGTGAGGCAGTGATCCATGAAGGGGATTTTACCCTATACTTTTATTAATAGGATTACTGATGAACATTACGTGTAATATTTACATCAAAATAAATGGGGCCTGAGTATGTTTGTACATAACTTTAATAGAAGCAATTAAGCCACATCCCCCCCCCCCCCAACACTGGGATGGATGCTTACAAACTGGTCAATATTCTGTCACCTGCGCCTCTCCTCTTCCCAAACTGTGCGTAAGAAAAAAGATAACTGTACTTTGATAAAGCATTTCCCTCTATTTTAAGCCTCATGTGTTCTGGCTTACTGACCTCTAGATCAGCACAGGGTTAGATAACAAGCAGAAAGCCCACTATCTAAATGAAGTGGAACTATTGAGGAAGCGAGTGAAATGGGGAGACTTTATCTCTGACATATTCTGAATATAATGACTACATATTTCTGACATATGGCATTTGGATACTTCCTTTTTTTAAAAATTCCCCATACGACACTGAATAGAATGGCAAAGTCGTATCAAAAGATTAAAAGTAGCTTTTAAAAATAAAATAAAAATATGTAAGTGATTGGGGTGGGGAGGGGGAGAAACAGAACATCTGTATGTTTATTTTAAGAAGCAGCAGCAGCAGCAGGCATTTAACATTTAAAATAGGGGACTATCTACCCAGCAAAGAGTCTCGGCTTAATAGGGACTTTTGACTGAATCTTTCTTAGATTAAATGACTGCCTCTATTTAAAGAAGGCAGCTTTTCATAGGCACAGAACTACACAAGAGCTTAACATGAAATCCATTCAGAAGGAATACAGATAATCCTCACGCTCCTTATTCAAAACTTCTTTACAGTAGAAAACAAGCACTTGGAACAAAATACCAGTTTGGTGTCTAACTCATTTAAACATAAGAACATGAGAGGAGGCTGGCTGGATCAGACCAGTGGCCTATTTCAACTATGGATAACTAGTATTGTTATTATTTAGGGCTGCCATATGTCATTCAGCAAAAGGTCCGGGCAAAAATCGGTTAAAAAGAAAGTTGAATATCCAGACGTATGGCAGCCCATCTCGGCAGTGCTGTTTTTGCCAATTTTTCATAAAAATAGCTCAAAAATGACATTTCTTTCCTCATCCCTCCCCCCCGAAAGCTCAACAACTTTTCTGTCTGAAGCTGTTTAAGGCTTTATAAGTCAAAAACATCAAGAGCCCCACCCTCCAGGAATTTGTCTAAAAATGTCCATTGCGAGAGGCAGTGAATTGATCCTGCTGCTCTCTAGTTTATTTGGAAATGATGTTGCATTCTCTCTTAAAGTAGCCAGTATCATTGCAGACAGTCGAGGCCAGTCAAGGCACAGTAGTTTTGGGGACACAGGAGAGGCCCTGTGGCAGACTGCAGCTTGGCCCAGAGAGGAATGGCAGGGAGGGTTCCTATCATTGCCATCACTACCACCCAGCGCCTGCCACTAGAGGCAGCTGACTCACAATGCCTAATAGCAGTGCTTTTTTCCTGGGGGGACGCAGGGGGATGCATACCCCTAACCATTTTGTGGATCTTTCAGGGGCAGTACTTCAATATGTGTAGGAAAAAGAGTACCCCGAAACGTTTTCCTTATTGAGGACGCTCTGTTTAAAAGAAGGATGGCAGTTTGCACACCATACTTCTTTTCAACGATGTTTTGCCCAATGAAAATGTACCCTTCAAAATACATTTTCTTCCCTGCAGAGTTGTTTATTGGGAGGGACAAGACACTCACAGGGAGAAATGGCTTTAAATGTCCCTGCGAAGGAAGGAACTGTATTGTTGCTGACCAAGTCAAACGATTTATCCAGCTAGTCTGTTCTGTGTGGGAAATAGATTCTGTGGGGTTTGTGTGTTGTTGTTGTTTTGAACCATTTTCTATCTAAATAAATTTCATACAGAAATTATTAATAAAAGGGGTGGGGAAGATCAGATCAGTTTCTGCTAAAAAGTAACTTCCTTGGAATATGTTATCTCCAGGGTTATAAAATCAATATACTGAAAGTGGTTTTTCTTTTCTTTATTGATAATAAAAAGCATAATGATTCCTGACTAGCTCTGGTAAGCATGGAGCCTGGGAAAGGGAATATGACAGGGTGGGGATGAGGGAACCTGTGACTCTCAGGCGGGTCACAGCTTCCCCATTCGCTGTGACAGGATACCTCTGTCTGTCTTTTGTGGAAGTATTTCAATCATGTTTCCAAAGCCTTAGGTTTGTGCAATTAAAGCACTCTGTTGCCCAACGTAATGTAACACATGTTCCCATCCCTGGCTTACTTTCTCAGCAAACCTTGTGTATATACCAGCTGTAATTGCAGACACTGCTTTTTTCAGATCCTATGTACATAATACTCTGCCTTTGTACACACAATATGTAGAGGCAGTAGACTGAACACATATAGATCAGGATTAAGTATGATCCAACCCCATATTCCTCTCTATGAATGCTGAGTCCCCACACACTGTGTTATGCCGCAAGGACTTAATAAGAGTTGATGGAGTTATTGGGCAATATGTTATGGAGGGGGTTCATTCTTGTGTTTGTTTTTACAGTTGATCTTTGAAACTTATTTCTCTAGTATCACACATGCATAAATAATGTGAGGCTGCCTCAAAGTACAACACTGATACTGTGGCAAGGTTTTAATTTTTTATTGGTTTTCTGCAGGACCACAGAAGTTAACCTGTCTAACATAGAAAATCCAAACAACAAATAACTTTCTTTTTTCTTTTAGGCCACAAAAAACCCCACTATCTGTGATCATATGCTACAACAAAGAACCTTCCAAAATCATTCCTTCGGCCAAAAAACATTTTTTAAAAAACCAAAAAACAAATTCTCCTGCAAGGCTAATGGAATGCAGAAACCTAATCTGCAGCACAAAAGTGTTTTTAAAATAACCGCTTTTGCTTTTTAATGTTGTAATTAATGCAAGCATTTTGGAAATACAGCTCTGGAACAAAACAGGGACCCAGATTACAATGTTGCAAGTTCTACATCCCTGGGGAAAATTCAGCAAGGCAGGTGGATTTCTGTAAGCATTCCTATGTAGAAAAAGCAAAAAGTTACTGTCAGATGTGAAGACTCCCTTCTCTCCATCAGGTCTTAGCTCAGGAAGATGGTTGAGAATGCCAAATCTCAGCTTTGGAATTTGAAAAAGTAAATACTAGAGTGGCTTTGTGGATATGAAGCGTATTGTTGAGTAATCCTAATCCAGAGGTGGGTTACTTCTGGGGGGCTGAGAGAGTTGGAGTAACACAATCCAAGGCATTGCTTGCTACTTCCACACCCAGATTTAAGCCCCAAGGTCCCTCACTGAATGTAACTGGGCTCATAAAGAGGCAAGACATATACCTGGGAGTTAGGGATGCTCAAATTGGTTTTCCTCAGTATGCCACAAAACATCAGAAGGATAAGAGGAGAGGGGTGAGTGTGTGCTGCATGAGCGTCCTGCGTTGTTAAGCACTTGCTCTAAAGGATCCAGAAATTGCCACTTTCAGAGACATGATGGCCTTTTAATAACAGCCTTTGATCTGACCTTGTAAAGATGCACTTAACATTCATTCCAGCCTTCAAAAGTGACTCTTCATAGAGGGATGAATAAAGTGTCTCTCCCACTCACCACACAAAGATGGAACAAAACAATTTCAACAACACAAACTTGTTGAAGCAGTTTTGTGTGTACAAACTGATATTCTCATAGAACCATAGAGTTGCAGAGGTGGAAGGGACCATGAGGGTAATATAGTCCAACCTCCTGCAATGCAGGAATCTTTTGCCCAACTTGTGGCTCGAACACATGAGCCTGAGATTAATAGTCTCATGCTATACTGACTGAGCTATTGTGTGTGTGTGTGTGTGTGTGTGTGTGTGTGTGTTAGATGTCTATACAGACTCCCCCAATCCAATGTTTGTCCCTGCCCCAGATCTGAAACCGGACTGTGACGGGGAAATACAAATATATGGAAATCCCATTGGCCTGAATTGCTGAATCAAAATGGCCACACGGTCCTTGTTTTTTCACATAGGAGCATGACCTCTGGAGACAGGATAGCCCCTTCAGAGGGGATTAACCCTGCCAACTTTCAGATGGGTTCCTCTGGGGCTTTTCATGCTACCAAACTTTTAACATTTGCTTTTTCCAAACAAAGAGAATATATACTGTATTTTTAAAAATACTGTAAGTGCTGAATCTTGCTAATTATCAGATGAGAATGAGTTTTCTATTGGGAAAATGATTACAGGGTTGCAACCTAAAGCTTTTAATATATTTATGGAACACTAGCAAAATCAAACAATTTGAAAACCAAAGTACCTATTGCTTCTATCGCTTCAAAGGGCATTTCTAGTGGTAGGGCAGAGACAGAGAGCTGCTTTTTCAACATTGACATCAGTACACCATGCAGGGTCGGCACTGGGGTGGGGCAGTGTAGTGATGAAGTTAAAAGGTAAGGGGTCATTGCTGTCCTTCCTTTCCCCAGCACTGTCAGGCAGTCTACGATTCCAAGATCAGGAAGGTGGAGCCATGGCTATGCCTTACCATACTGGTCACTTCTCAAATCATTTTTCTTATGCCACAACAATGATGGCTGATGCCCATTGTGACCGGCGGGGCAGAAGGCAGGGAGGTGGACCCAGAGCAAATGACAGGCTTCCTCCCTGCTCAATTCTGCAAGGGCAACACTGAGACTAAAGCAGAGGAAGCTGACAGATGGTGTCCGAAACATCTGGGGGGAACCAGGTGGGTCAAGGCTGCTCTGAGATGCAGCCATCCATATTACTCTGGAACTCCATTAATTCATCTGATGCCAGCCTTCATTCTTTTAGCTCACCTGCTCCCAAACATCTCAGATCAAACAAAAAATATTCCTGCTGGAGTAAAAAAAAGAAGAAGAAGAAGAAGAAGAAGGGACAAATATGAGCCAAAGCATAAAGCATTGCATTTCCCTTTTACTGATTCTTACTAATTTCATGCCTCATTATCCAGATTATGCTTTTGTGTTTTTTTGTTTCATTTCCCAGAGCGCGACCTTGAGTACGTCAAAGCATTCTGGACTCTGGGGGAATGTCTCTGTGTGCATTAGCTCACTATCTCTTTTGAGTTGCAGCAGGTTGACTTTAAAACACACACTGCATAACAGCCAGAGCATCTATGGTAATATATAAAACATATGAGCACCCTTCATCTCTAAGGGTCAGCCCAGAAGCCCCCAGAAATTACTACAGAATGGTTTATGGATAAATCAGAATGAAAAATACCTTTGCTGGTTCTTTGCATTTCACGACTCAACTGCTTCTCTCAATAGCAGAGTTGAGTTCTATTTCCTTTTGTTTAATACTTCACCATAAGGATGAAATTCCTGCAAGCCAAACTGGATGATACGGGAGATCTGTGATTTCCTCCCCCCCCCTTTTTTTAATGGAAAAATGCAGCCACTGACATCCCTCCCAATTTGGAATAAGCCTGTGCAGGAGGTAGATTAACCCATTTCTCATTCTCCTCCACCATATTTTAAACCATAATTAAACATTGTGCAAGGTCCCTGAATTTGTTCAGGGCCCAGCTATGGGTCAAGTTTCTCCCTTTTCCGATTTGTAGTTTAGTTTGCTCCATTTCTGCATCGGTTTACAAACTTCTTTTTTTGTCCACATGAAAATTCATATGCAGTTTTTTGTGTTTATGCACTCATTTTTGCAAGCAATTTCCCTTAAAATAATGCAAATTTGTATGCCATTTCCCCTAATATATGTATTTTTTGTGTACACTTTCCAAAATATATGCTGTTGTTTTTAAATTGCATCACAAATATTGAAGGCTGGTTATGTTTAGGCTCATGTACTGCTCTAGAAAGTGTGAATTAGATAGGGTACCCACAAACCCGTAACCACGTGAATCTAACTCCCTTGGGTTGTGGGTATTCTGACCCCCTCTAAATTCCTGGGTTCTAGGGTTTGATCAGCTCTTTGAGAATTAAGATGAGCTGAATTAAGAGTGTTAAAATGCAGGCTGAATCAGCTTCCTGGCCAGGAATCACCTGGGGAGAAGAGCCATCATAGTACAAAGCGAGGTGAAAAGCGATTAACAATACACTTACTCTAGACCTGATAGTCGAGGAACTTGAGCCTCTCCTTTCATGAAGGGATGGTGAGCAGAGGTAAAGACTAGGTTTAGCATTTCAACTTAGGTTGTGAGTGGTGTGAAATTCCAGGGGTCTTGGTGCTCATCCTGTATTCGTGTTTCCTTTTGAAATTAGACTGCAGTGTCTTTATGATATATGGTTCATTTATACACCCTGAGTCTACCATGGAGGGGAGGGTTCAGAACATTCACATCTCAAGATCATTCTTTGGTCCTTTCTTTGAAGCAGCAGGCTTAGGTCTACAAACAGAGGAACCAGCCTGTTCAGCCTGCCCGCCAAGAATTCTTGCCAGCCCCCTTCTCCCCTGCTTTTCAGACCTCATGCAAAACACCACAATTTTCCTTCAGCCTACATCACCCAGCATTAAGCAAGATGGTTTGCAACTTGTATATATGCCTGTATATTGAAGAGCTCTCCTTTCCTTTTCCCCCTTTGGATTTCTTACACGATTCCAGCTATAGCGAAACATGTTGCATTCAGCATTTCAAGTACACTTCTGTTATTTTAAGGATGCCTCGAGGATATCTTTAGTTGCATAAAAGTCAGGGCAAAACACGGATCGTGAGGACTTGTTTGGTTTGATAAAAAATACTGGACAAGTATTTGAGAAAGTGCATTGAAACGGTCAGGGTACTTTCAGGAACTTGGCTTTGGAAAAAGTACATTTCTGGTTCTGCCACTGTCAGTCAAAATGATACCTAGTACATTTAAAATGGCACCGATTTCATGTTCATTTTGTGCCCCGCCCCACCCATCCACTTTTTTCATTGTACACAATACGTTCTCAACAATTGCTCAAGGAAAATAATAAAAAGACAGTGTAAAAATAAGTAAAACAATTAACAATACTAATGTATATACAGTCGTACCTCCGGTTAAGTACTTAATTCGTTCCGGAGGTCCGTTCTTAACCTGAAGCTGTTCTTAACCTGAAGCACCACTTTAGCTAATGGGGCCTCCCGCTGCCGCCCCGCAATTTCTGTTCTCATCCTGAAGGAAAGTTCTTAACCTGAGGTACTATTTCTGGGTTAGCGGAGTCTATAACCTGAAGCGTATGTAACCCAAGGTACCACTGTACACTCATTAAAAAATACACCCCCCCAACAAAAGCCCCTAAACAATTCCCCAGTCCAAAAATCCAAATACAAAAATCCAAATTAACATATAACATTTTAAAACAACCCCACCCCCAAATAAAACAACAAATATACTCTGAGTAGGATGATTAAATACCAGTCCCCCCGCCCCCATTTCATCAATCGTTATTGAATTATAATGAATATATCCATACAGTACTTGCCATTACAAGCTTACAACATAAGAAAGAAAGAAAAGAAAAATGCAAGATAAGGACAAGTGTAGAAAAATCAAGGAAAAAAGAAGAGAAAATACATACATAATTATGAAATTCCTCAACATTATTTTGTTAATACAATGATTATTCACCCAATTAGAAATAAAAAGTGCCGCAAACATTTAAAAAGACTTCCAAGTAGTCTCACTGTACTTTATCTGTTATGTACATTATACCGCACAGTTACCTGTTTCTTGTGATTTTTGGGTCAGTCTAATTCTGCCAGGAGATTTCTGTTTACACTTAATTTTATACTTAGTTTTTTTAATTATACTTAATTATACTTAATTATACTTAATTATACTTAATTTTTTAAAGTATTCTTTATATATTCTCCATTCCTTATAGACTCTGTTTTGTCTGACCTCTAACTCTTCCTGTCATCTTTGCTAGCTGCAGGTATTCTACCATTAGATTCTGCCACTCCACTATACTGGGTATTGATTGACTTCCAGTTTCTTGCCACTAATATTCTGGCAGCTGTTATCCCATATATGGTCAATGGTCTTTTTGATTTTCCAAGTTCCTTTGGCAGCATGCTTAGGAGGATGATTTCCGGTCTTTTTCAAAAAGTAAGTTTAAGTAGTTTTTTGACTTCCTCGAATATATTATTCCAAAATTCACGGATTTCTATGCAATTCCACCATATGTGTAGATAGGACCCTTTCTCTTTTTTACATCTCCAACACATGGGTGATCTGTTTTTATACATTTTGGCAAGTTTTGCCGGGGTTTGGTGAATACCAGTCTTTGGGCACAATTATTTTCATTGCAGACATAGATGTTCATGTACGGAAGGGCTTTGTAAAATTCATGACATTTGCAGAATACCGAAGACTTCAGAATACCACAGGAACATGACTGTGTGTATTTGATAGATGACAATAGGGAATCCTATTGCTTGTGGCCAACCCCACTCTTTTCTCAATTTCCTCTAATTCTTTTAGTTGTGCTTTTATGAGAGCTAGTGTGGTGCAGTGGTTAGAATGCTGGTCTAGGACCTGGGAGACCAGGGTTCAAATCCCTGTGCAGCCATAAAACTCACTGGGTGACCTTGAGCCAGTTATTATCTCTGAGCCTAATCTATCTTCTTGAGATTTTTGTGAGGATAAAAAGGAGAGGGGGAGAAGTGTGTGTGTGTGTGTGTGTGTGTGTGTGTCACATTGAAATCCTTGGGGAAAATGTGGGATATAAATGTAATATGAATGAGTGTGTGTGTGTGTGTGTGTGTGTGTGTGTATGAATGAATGAATATGTGTGTGCATGGGTATGTTCCATGATCACATGCAATTTGTCATATACATGATAAATAATTCCTTTTCCTAAACTTCCCTTGTTTCTCTAGAGGCTATATATGCCTGCATATTTTTCTCTTCTTTATTGCAGCTCTGGCAAGCCAAGATATCTTGATTTCAGGTAGATGCTCGCTTTATTACATCAGTATTATTATTATTCAGTATTTACTAGATACTCGTAACCAGTACAAGATAAGATTATTTAGAAAAAAGAAAGTCAGCGGATTTGTTGTTTGTTTTTTGTTTTTACCAGCATACAGAGAATAAATACACTTTTGATTAACAACTTTGCCTTATGAAGTAACTAATAGAAAAGTCACTCCAATAAATGTGCTTTCAAAGTTATGCTCTGTTACATTTCATTCTCATGCTGCTTTGATTTTGGCATGTAAAACAGCAAAAGGTATCAAAAGCGACTTGCTTGTAGTTGCTTTGGAGACGTCCACAATATTTTCAGTCCACAGGAATCTTTTACAAATTAGTCCTTTGCAACATCTCATCAATTTTGCAGCTGTAATCACCTTAGTATTCTTATTAAAATCAAGGATTTGTCCAAAGAGCCAAATATGCTTTCCTGTCGCATCCTAAACGGCAAGCCAGGCAAGAGAACAAGCAGAG